>NC_048219.1:60115108-60439338 GCF_002007445.2 Ailuropoda melanoleuca | reverse complement strand
ACTCAGAAGAACACAAAGAACCCAATAAGATTTGAACAGAAACATCACCAAAAGCAGATATACGTATGGCAAATAAGTCCATGAAAAGCTGCACCCCATCATTACTCATTCGGGAAATGCAAATGAAAGGCACCGTTTGGTAGCACAGCACCGCATTAGATCAGCTAGGATAGAGACTGAGAAAGCCCCCAGCTGGTGAGGACGCGGAGCACCTGGAATCCACACACAGCGGAGGGGAACGCAAATCATCCAGCCCTTACAGAACACGGTTTGGCTGTTGCTTCTAAAACTAAATATACACTGAATATAGGACTCCGCAATCCCATTACTAGATATTTTTACTCAAGAGACATGAAACATATGTGCACCCCAAACTTATACACAGATATTTGTAGCAGTTTCATTCATCATCATCAAAAACTGGAAACAACCCAGATACCTTTCAACTGGGAAACGGAGCAGCAAACTGTGGTCCATTCATACAACGGAATACTGCTCAGCAATAAAAAGAAACAAACAACTGATGCAGACATCAACATGAATGAATCTGAATGAAAAAAGCCAAACTCAGAAGGCTACATATCTCATGAACCATCGGTATTTTTTTTTATGTTCAGTTAGCCAACATATAGTAAGTACATCATTAGTTTTCGAGGTAGTGTTCAACGATTCATTAGTGCGTATCACACCCAGCGCTCATCACAGCACGTGCCCTCCCTAATGCCCGTCAGCCGGTTACCCCTCCCCCTGCCCCTCCTTCTGTAACCCTCAGTTTGTTTCCGTGGCGTCCAGTGTCTCTCATGGTTTGTCCCCCTCTCTGATTTCTTCCCAGTTTTCCCAAACAAAAGACTGTTGGCTCTCCACAGGGGAAGGGAGGGAGAACTATCGGTATTTTGTTTGGGAAAAGGCAAAATATAGGACAGAAGGGGCGCCTGGGTGGCACAGCGGTTGGGCGTCTGCCTTCGGCTCAGGGCGTGATCCCGGCGTTATGGGATCGAGCCCCACATCAGGCTCTTCCACTATGAGCCTGCTTCTTCCTCTCCCACTCCCTCTGCTTGTGTTCCCTCTCTCGCTGGCTGTCTCTATCTCTGTCAAATAAATAAATAAAATCTTTAAAAAATATATAGGACAGAAAACCCATCAGTAGTTGCCAACGGCTAGGGGTGGGAAGAAGCCTGGATACAATGGGGCATGAGGGAACTTTTGGGGGTGACAGAAATATTCTCTATCTTGCCTGTAATGGGGGGGCGACATGACTGTAAGAGGTTGTGAAAACATAGACCTGTACACTACAGCGAATGTGAATGTACGTAAGTTATATCTCAATAAACCTGGGTTTTAAATTTTTAGGGGAAAACAAAGTAACTTCATTTACTTAAATTGGTCTCAGGGGTTTCTGTAACTTACAATCAAGGGTCCTGAGTGATAACAAACGTCCAGCTCACCGTGCTATCTCTGCCTGCACCGTTAAGGCCTGCATGTTTCAACTAGTTTAGAGGATAACCTGGTAACCGGGGGGGGGAAAGTCTAATAACAAAGCAGCCCTTATTTGGGGAGCCCAGTCCTCAAAAAGAGGCCACTCTAAATAGCCCAACATTACACCTCCTTTTCCTCGCCTCTCTAAAGCTCTTCAACCCTGTTCTGCTCACCTGGTTTCCCTTCAGTGTGGGTTCCTTAATCTCAGCTCCTTACCCCTGTTCAAAGACCATCACATTCTATTTAGGTGTCCACTCTAACAAGGCATCCTGCTTGTTGAGACACCTTGAACCCTTTATTTAGCTTCCTTGTGCTTAAGCTCTTACATCGAAGTGGCTTAATCTCATCTGTTCTAAGGGCACCTGTGCGGCTCAGTCGGTTAAGCGTCTGCCTTTGGCTCAGGTCATAATCCTGGGGTCCTGGAATGGAGCCCCGAGTTGGGCTCCCTGCTCGGCGGGGAGTCTGTTTCTCCCTCTCCCTCTGCCCCTCCCCACACCCGCACCCTGCTCGTGTTTTTCTCTCAAATCTTTTTTTAATATCACCTGTTCTATCTTCCCCCCAAAAATGAAATTAGGTAATCAATGCAATAATGCCTTGTCACCCATAGACATAAAGGTAGAATCACTTTATGTCTCATTATAGGATTATCTTTCTTTATGCAGCCATTTTTCTCAAATGTTGCTTGTGAATCAAGTCCAGATTTAAAAGGCCTGGGGACGCCCAGAGCATAAGGAAATCTCATGGTGGGGAGTTTTGTCAAACAAACCAAATTTGTTATTTGGCCTAATCTCCCCCCCGAACCCTTATCCATGGGGATACATTCCAATATCCCCAGTGGATGCCTGAAACCACGGAGAGTACCAAACAAAATATATATACTATGTTTTTTCCTATACGTATATACTTATGATAAAGTTTAATTTACCAGTTAAGCACAGTAAGAGGTTAACAACAACAACTAAAAACAGAACAATTATAATATGCTCCAATAAATGTTGTGTGAATATGGCCTCGCTCTCAAAATATCATACTGTAATCACCCTTGTTCTTGTGACGATGTGAGATGATAAAATGCCTGCGTGAGGAGATGAAGTGACGTGAAGGACACAGGCATATGACGTAACGTTGGGCAACTACCGACCTGACCAGACGTCATAAGGAGGACCACCTGCTTCCGGAACACGGTTGACCGCAGGTAACTGAAACCCCAGATAATCACCGCCGACATTCCCAAACCTCCATACTGAGTTAATTTAGATGATGAGGAGGAGGAGGACAACATGAAAGCAATCTTAATTCACTTAACATGCTGTCTACGGGTTTTCGAGCCACTTTCACACACCTCTCACCTGATGCTCATTACCACCCCCAGGAGACAGTGATCAGGTATTATTCTCCCCAGTTGCCAGATGAGGAAGCCGAAGCACAGTGGGGTCAATGACTTGCCCAAGGTTATGCAGCTAATGGACCTGGCTGAAGGCTCAGACACTCCCAAAACTCTTACCCTTGCCCTGTACAAAACAGCCCAAGAACTAAAAGAACCAGGAATCATCTGCAGTCTACAGAAATGCAAATAATTTTCTTTAACCATTCATGCCCTCAAAACCCTGAAATTCTAAAGCCAAAGCCTCCAAGACGTAAAATTCTAAATAAACAGAGGAGATTGCTGACATCTTCAAAGTAGAAAGGCAGTAAATGCAGAATCACCATGATAAAAAATGATTAAATGCTCATCATACCAGCTGAAATATCATCAAATTTTGCATTAACAGCTACAATTAAATAGTAGACTTATTAGCTACATTATGTTTAAGTGCATCCTGCCAGAGTCTTTATATTTTCCCACCAAACATAAAAAAAGACCTTAANCAGTAAATGCAGTATCACCATGATAAAAAATGATTAAATGCTCATCATACCAGCTGAAATATCATCAAATTTTGCATTAACAGCTACAATTAAATAGTAGACTTATTAGCTACATTATGTTTAAGTGCATCCTGCCAGAGTCTTTGTATTTTCCCACCAAACATAAAAAAAAGACCTTAAATCAACTTTAAGAGGATGGAAAGAAACAAGATAAAATTATGTCACCTGTATACATAGTGGGGGGAAGGAATCTCAAGGACCCTGGAGGAAACAGCTGAGGCCTGCAGTTTCCAAATGTCAATTTGGAGGAGAATATTTTAGGCAGAGGTAGCCTTTCTGCTAATGAGATTCTAGATAAAACTTCTATGTAAATTCAACCTCATCTCCCTCCACCCCACAAAAATATCTAGGAGGGTCTGCAGTGCAGGCATAGTCCTCTGCCGGCAGGAAAATATCCTACTATGAGCTGACCCAAGCTCCCCTGAAATCTGAAAGATGAAAGAGGCCATTTCTTTATTGATCAGATGGGGCCACCTTTCACTTTGTACACAGTCAGCCTTGGATGGATGCATAGAGTCTTGGGTGGATGACCAAGAATCCCTTCATCCTCTGATTTTTCCCAGCTTCTTCATCTTCAGATCTCCCCCCCCCGGGGTACCAGTGCTATCCGGGTTTGCCCCACTTGGTCTGGACCACAGAGATCATGATTCTTGCCTCCATTCTGCGGAGGGAGAAGTTAGAGAGGATTCTCAGTTAAAAACTCCTTAAGCTCTCCATAGGCATTGTCTGCGATCTTTCTGCTTCTATGTAAAACCACTGCAAGATAAACAAGACTTCCTCTTGGCGGTACAGATGGTTTCTTACAGCCATCTATACTGGCTTAACAGGCCATGTGTTTTTAAGCTAAAAGTTTTCTTTCTTACCAGGAGTAAAGAGAAGTGATAAAGGGGAACAAGAAAAACTCACCCTGCCAAATAGACCTAAAAGCAAGTGTACCCTTCCAAACTTTTTTTTTGCATAATCTAATTCAAACTTTTTATTCCCATCCTTCCTCCATAATAGTCTCTCCCAGTGGAAGAGATGCTTAAAATAAGCATACTGTATAATTTTCTTCATTATAGACCACAAATAGGTCATTTTCAAAATTGATGTATGTTGCTTATAAAGTCCTCATCAACACCCATTTTATGTTTATTTGTCAAATTCCAATGGCTCATACAAACAACTATGTGGCCAGAAATGATGAGGGCTTTGTTGAGGTCTGTGGTTGAACTGCTTTATGGCTGTATTGTTCCGAATGTCCATCAGCAATGCACACTCGCAGGACAATGGGTCACCTTCCAGCCTATGCCTTTGCAGAGTTGCATAGCTCGTAGCAGACTTCAACTTTTGGAAACCTGTTGACATTTATTTGAAAAATTCCAGTTCAAAGGATTCTGAAAATTAAATGTCCCCAAATGTGATATCTTTGTTTAAAATTCTGAAAGGAAAGGGAGCAGGGCATGTGGATGTGCACCAGTTAAGGGTTCTGAATTCATACATGGTCTGCAAGAATGGATTCATCTTTTCATTCATTTATTCAATTATGTGTTATCTGCCCATTATTTGTTGATGGTGTAAAGTCCTGGAATACATTAGTGAATCAAGTTCTTTAAAGAAAACCCAAGTCAAAGATGGGCAATTGTTCACTGGACAGAGGAAATTGACTTCCTTGGGAAAGGGCACTGAGAGATGAATTTAGGGTCTGCCCTCTGAGATGGGCTTCTCCATTGAAATTTGTTGTCAGAGACTCTTCCAGCCCATTAAACTCAAAGCGAGTAGCTTGAAGCCAACGGTTCAGAAATATTCTCCCCTCTGTGGAGCATGAGAACCACTTCAAGGCCATCAGTTTAAGGGGGATTATGAAGCTAGGGTCTAACCAATTAAAATAGCTTTGGGGCCAGATACCATTTATGTTTTATTCCATAGGATTCTAGACACCTCTCTTGCTGTCTGTGTGGCTCTTAATGGGAACACAACTGGCATGGAGTCATTGGCCATATGTTCTCCAGCTTGCACCATCAGCACTTCTGTGCCATGAAAAAGATGCTTATGAGAATTGTTAAAGGAAATCTTGAAAAGATAAAGACATTGCAAAAGAATATTCAGTACCTAAAGGAGGAATGAAAGGGATCGCAGAATTCATTCCACTGCTCTGGATCCAAATCCCAGCTCCCCTGTTTCTAATTAATAGAACATACCATCCAGACAAGACTTAGGAGAGATGGGAAGCACTTCAATAAGGGATACCTAAAAGGGGGACCAGGCTTTCACCATTTCCTAACCATTGTATCCGTTTTCAATTCTGTTTATTCTGCTTTTTTTTTTTTTGGTTTAATGAGATTTTTATCTCTGCATTGATTTTATGTTCCCTAGTCATTTGTTTTTTACTGAGCTCTACCAATTTGTTTTATTTTCTTCTATTGTCTTTTCATCTCCTTTTCAACCATTTTGTGTGTGTGTGCACTTCCTCCTCCCCAAGGGATGTTGCTGCCTATAATATCTTTAAGATTCTTTGTCACATTCATAGAACAATCCCTCTTGATTTATGTATGTTTTCTGACTTTTTGCTTACTCTTTCCTCTTTTATTCATATGCATATGGCCTAATATGTTTCTTTCTGGAGGTAATTCACATTTCTTGGGGCAATTCTATCCGAGGCTATCATTTGCTTGAAGACTTCTGTGAAGAAGGGCAGCCCAGAGCTTTACATGTACTGTATTATCTCAAAAACCTTCTCACTAAATGTGCCCTCGGCCCTGAATGCACATTTCTCCTCCTTTCTCTTCAGTAAGGATGTTGATTTGTGCTGCGATCTGGCAAGCACGGATTCGTCTCTCCTCCACCCTTGCACTGCACACTCGGTTAGCTAGGAGGCTAGGGTGTACTGCAGACAATAAGGGTGGAGCCTCCACCTGACTCCCCTTCGGCCCCTCCACCCGCTCTTCCGGGGTTGACAACTGGGTCTGCGTAGGGACACGCCCGCTGCTTCTCTGGCCACGTTTCTCTAGATCCCAGGAAACTGAATGAAGGATCCTTTGGACCTGAAGACTATAACGTGTACTTTTAGAGTAATCTGACTCTGCTAAAATCTGAGGTTTCTAGGTTCTCAGTCCCCACCCTTAGTGTTAGTCTCAATTTCTCAGAACTGGCCAGATTTTGGTTATAGTGAAGTTTCTGTATTTCATCAAAGATGGAGTTTTCTTCTTTTTTTTTTTAAGCAGAGGTTTTTTTCTTCTTCTTCTTCTCCTTCTTCTAGCAGAGGTTTTTCATTTTTNGAACTGGCCAGATTTTGGTTATAGTGAAGTTTCTGTATTTCATCAAAGATGGAGTTTTCTTCTTTTTTTTTTAAGCAGAGGTTTTTTTCTTCTTCTTCTTCTCCTTCTTCTAGCAGAGGTTTTTCATTTTTTCCAGAAAAGTTTTTCCAAAACTTAAGGTTTCAAGGAGGCTTGGTGACTGAAAATGCTTTTACCTGGACTTCTTTAACTGCAGGCCCTCTCATTCACTCCTTGACCCATGGCAAGCTTGCTTCTATCTGTAGTTGATCAGACTGCTTTCTCGAAGATCACCACTGACTTCCTAATTGCTAAAAGTCTTTCTTCCTGTCTGTTTTGTTGTTGTTATCACAATTTCTCTCTTTATGATTGAAGTATAATTCGCATACAGGTTATATTAGTTTTAGGTGTACAATGTGATTCAACAATTCTATATATTACTCAGTGCTCGTCACGATACGTGTGCTTTTAATCCCCTTTAAGTGTTTCATCCATCCCCCCACCACTTCCCCTCTGTTAACCGTCTTCTGTATCCATTCACCTATCGAAGGAAATTTGGGTTGCTTCCATAATTTGGCTACTGTAAATAATGCTGCAATAAACATAGGGGTGCGTATATCTTTTCACTTTATATTTCTTCTGTCATGGCTCCCAAATGCCCATTCTCTTGCTCTTTTTCAGTTTTCCTTCAATTACAGCTATTCTCGCAAGGTCTTTGTTTACATGATCTAATGATCAACTCCATGCATTCCCCAGGCTTAAACTGCCCACTGTACGCTCTACTCCCAAATGTCTCTCATCTGTCCTGACCCTCTCTTGAAGCTTATACCCAGTTCCCAAAGTCTGTTTGACACCTGCACATGCGCACACCACGCACCTCATGTATGTTCTAAACCACTATTTTCTAATCGAGTGACTCTCAGAATGTTAATTAGTGTTGTGTAATTTGTCTTAAAGATTCACACATTATTAGTGTCCTAGGGTTGCAATAATAAAGTGCCACAAACTGGATGGCTTAAAACAATTTATTCTTTCGCAGTTCTGGAGGCTAGAAGTCCAAAATTAAAGTATTGGCAAGACCATGCTCCCTCTGAAGGCTTAGGAAAGAATCCTTCCTTGCCTCTTCCAAGCTTCTAGAGGTTGCCAGTAATTCTTAGCTTCTCTAGGCTTATAGCTGTGTCACCCCAATCTCTGCCTCTGTCATCACACAGCCTTCTTCTCTGTGTCTTTCTCAAAGCCTCCCTCTTCTTACTCTTACAAAGACACCATTCATTGGATATAGCACCCACCCAAATACAGCAATGCCTCATCCTAACTCGATTACATCCACGAAAACTTATTTCCAAATAAGGTCACATTCACAAGTACTGGGGGTCAGAACTTCAACATATCTTTCAGCGGGACACAACTAACCCCCTACCTCATGACAAAATACATTTTGAAAATGTTGGTTTAGGCAAAATCAGACAGATATCATCACTAAAGAACTCCTCAGAGCTTTAATAGGCTAATGCGAATTGTAGGGGTTTTGTTTTGTTAACATTAGATTCAGGTGTGCACGATGACTCGCTATTTGTATATACTGCAAAACGATCACAAGTAAGTCAACATCCATCACCACACATAGTTACAGACTTGTTTTCCTTGTGATGAGGAATTTTAAGATTTACTTTCTTAGGAACTTTCAAATAAACAATGGAGTAGTATTCACTATAGTCACCATGCTGTACATTATATCCCCAGGACTTATTTATTTTATAACTGAAAGTTTGTAGCTTTTCACTCCCTTTACCCATTTTGCCTACCAGACACCCCCCACTTTTGGCAACGATCAATCTGTTCTCTATATTTATGAGCTTGGATTTGTGTGTGTTTGTGGCATTTTTTTGGATTCTACATCTGAGATCATATAGTATGTGTTTTTCTGTCTGATTTATTTCATTTAGCATAATGCCCTCAAGTTCCATCCATGCTGTCACAAATGGCAAGATTTCATTCTTTTTTACAGCTGAATTATATTCCATGATGTATATAGGACACATTTTCTTTATCCCTCCATCCATCAATAAACACTTAGGTTGTCTCGATGTTTTGGGGATTGTAAACAATGCTTCAAAGCACAATGGGGGTGCATTCCAACTGCATTCAAAACAGCTAAATATGCAGGTCCAAAAAAGGAAGGTACTTTTCCAACTGCTACATTCACTCTGAAGCTCATTCATCTCCTTCAGCATCCCAAAGATCAAGCACGTGTTCTGCTCGGCTATCTGATGCTGCGCTCTCGCTGCACTTTCTGGCAGGTCATCATCCTCGCCTGGAAGAGCAGTCCTCTAAGCGACCTCTTGATCATGCTCATACTGTGTGCCAAAGCTGCTCTTGCCTCCAGTGGGGCAAGAGCAGACATGGCAACAAACTCNGGTCCAAAAAAGGAAGGTACTTTTCCAACTGCTACATTCACTCTGAAGCTCATTCATCTCCTTCAGCATCCCAAAGATCAAGCACGTGTTCTGCTCGGCTATCTGATGCTGCGCTCTCGCTGCACTTTCTGGCAGGTCATCATCCTCGCCTGGAAGAGCAGTCCTCTAAGCGACCTCTTGATCATGCTCATACTGTGTGCCAAAGCTGCTCTTGCCTCCAGTGGGGCAAGAGCAGACATGGCAACAAACTCCAACTTAGCCTCTCCAGTTAGTTTTCTAGCAAGCCACAGGAAGGGCTTTTCAAAGTTGTAGTTACTTTTGGCAGAAACATCATAGTACTGAAGGTTCGTCCTTCAGCAGAAGACAATAGATTTTGCCCTAAATTTCCTGTCCTTAATGTTCACTTTCTTGCCACACAGCACAAAGGAAATGTTCTCACATACTTGAACCAGATCTTTACGCCAGTTAGGCACATTCTTGTAAGTAACCCTTGATGGTATATCAAACGTTGTAATGGCACACTGGACCGGGATGTAATAGCCACCTCTCAGCTCACCAAATTTCTCCTGATCAGCCGTTCCCCATACATTGAACTTAATAGGTCCTCTGTTGGTATGGAACAGAAGAGGATGGACCTCAAAACCCAAAGTAGCTATGTACTTCTCAAGTTCACCAGTCAGATGACATTTCACAAACGTATTTTCCAGTACTACCATCGTCAACCAATAAATTTTGAACTCAACTTGGGGTTCTCCTTGGGCAGCCATTGTGCTGTTGCTTCCAGAAGTGTCTCTGGCCCATCTGATAGAACAGTATTTCATTCTCTTTGATGAAACTGTAAATGGGTTTTTTTTAAAGATTTTATTTATTTATTTATTTGACAGAGAGAGCACAAGTAGGGGGAGCATCAGGCAGAGGGATAGGGAGAAGCAGGCTCTTTGCTGATCAAGGAGTCCGATTGGGGGCTCAATCCCAGGACCCTGGCATCATGACCTGAGGCGAATGCAGACATTAACCAACTGAGCCACCCAAGTGCCCCGGGATTGTTTTCTGAATTTGTCTTTCTGATAGTCATTATTAGTGGGTAGAAATGCAACAGATTTCTATATATTGTTTTTGTATCCTGCAACTTTACCAAATTCATTTATTAGTTTTCAGTTTTTGGGTGGTGTCTTTAGGGTTTTCTATATATAGTATCATGTCATCTGCAAATAGTGACAGTTTTACTTATTCTTTTCCAGTTGGGATGCATTTTATTTCTTTTTCTTGCCTAACTGCTCTGGCTAGGACTTCCAATACTATATTAAATGAAACTGACAAAATCGGGCATCCTTGTCTTGTTTCTAATCTTCAAGGACAAGCTTTCAGCTTTTCCCCATTGAGAATAATGTTAGCTGTGGGCTTGTAATATATGGCCTTTATTATGTTAAGGGTTATTTCCTCAATACCCACTTTGCTGAGAGTTTTTATCATAAATGGATGTTCATCAAATGCTTTTTCTGGATCTTTTGAAATGGTTATATGATTCTTACCTTCATTTTGTTAATGTTGTGTATCACATTGATTGTAGATGATGAACCATTTTGGAATCCCTAGAATATATCCTACTTTATCACTGTGTTTGATCCTTTTAAGGTATTGTTGAATTTGGTTTGCTAATATTTTGTTAAGGATTGTCTGTATATATGTTCATCAGGGATATTGCCCTATAATTTTCTTCCCTTGTGTTATATTTGTCTGGTTTTTGTATCAGGATAATGCTGGTCTCATAAAATGAGCTTGGAATTGTTCCTTCCTCTTCAATTTTTTTAAGGAGTTTGAGAAGATTGGTATTAATTCATCTTTGAATGTTTAGTAAAATTCACTAGTAAAGCTGTCTGGTCTTGGACTTTGTTTGTAGGGAGTTCTTAAATTACTGATTCAATCTCCTTACTATTAATTGACATGTTCAGATTTTCTGTTTCTTCATGATTCAGACTTGAAAGGTATGTTTCTATGGATTTATCTATTTCTTCTAGGTTGTCCAATTTGTTGGCATATAATTGTTTGTAATAGTCTCTTATGATCCTTTGTATTTCTGTGGAATCAGTTGTAGCATTTTATCTTTCATTTCTGATCTTATTTCCTCTCTTTTTCTTGGTGAGTCTAACTAAAGGTTTGTCAATTTTGTTTATCTTTTCAAAGAACCAGCTCTTAGGTTCATTGACATTTTCTATTATTTTCTTAGTCTCTTTCATTTCTTTCTGCTCTGAACTTTATTATTTCCTTCTTTCTACTAACTTTGGGCTTCGTTTTTTCTTTATAGTTTTTGAATCTCCAAGAATAGTTATCATATAGGCTATCACATAGAGCTTTTCCCAAACCTATATAACCACAAAGCTCTTTTTGTTATAGAGTCCTTCAGAAGAACAGTGTCCCAACAATAGACTTTGTATGTTCATTTACCAGTGTTTTGCAGATTTTCATATGTGTATGAATCACCTGGAGATGGTGTACGAGTGCAGATCCTGATTCAGATCTGGGAAGAAGGTCTGAGATTCTGCCTTTCTTACAAGCTTCCTAGAGTTGTCAGTGCTACTGGTCCTCAAACACACATTCTAAGCAAGCTTCTAAGCCACCAGCAAGCTTTTATTTCCACCAGTGTTTCTCTTCCTACATTTCCTGTCTTGGTTAATGGTGTCACTATCCGCACAGTCACTCAACTGGAAACTTGGACATCAAATTCCCTTCTCTTCACACCTCCTTCTAACCCCACCTCAAATCCAACTTATTGCCAAGTTCTATTTGTCTCTTGAATCTAGTCCACCATCTCCATCCCCATTGTCTTTGTTCAGGACTTTAGTATCTTTCCATGGACTATGAGTAACCTCTTAACATTTCTTCATGTCTTTGATCTTTTCTCTCCAAACTGTTGCCAGACACAGACTTAATGAGGTCAGTCCCTCACTTTAAAATTGACACTACTGTCCCACAGCCCACCAAATAAAACCTCAACTGCTCAGCATTGAGACAGCCTACGTCCTGCAAAATCTGATCTTAGGAAATTGTGGAGCTTTATTTGCACTACCAGTTCATGACACAACAAGTGCTGTGATCACATTAGGTCACTCGCCTCCCCAGAACACGCCACGCATGTTCCCATCTCTGGACCTTTGTTCAAGCTCTTCACTAGCCAGTATTGTTTTTCTCCTACCTTCTCCACCTAGAGGAATACTCTCATTCTTCCTAGTCTAAATATAATCTCCGTTGTTAAATGTCCCCCAATTATAATTAATTTTTACCTCCTTTACATTCTCAAAGATTTTTTTTAATAATTTTGCTTATAGTTTCTTTAATGTTGCCCTATAACCATTTGTACATGTGTTGTTCTGGCTAGCTCCTTAAAGGCAGTGATCATGCATGGCACATAATAGATGTTTATTTATTCGTTTATCCATTTTTTTAAATGCCATACATATGTAATAAATGAGTAACTAAGCAAATGAGCATACTGGGTGGAGGAGAGTCAAATTGCTATGAATTCATTTCAAAGTAAGGTTGACTCTTAAATAATGTGGGGGCTAGGGGTGCCAACACCCTACACAGTCAAAAATCCATGTATAACTTTTTACTCCCCCAAACTTAACTACTACTAGCATACCGTTGGAGCCTTACCAATAACATAATCAACTAACATGTTTTTTACATTATATGTATTAAATGTGGTATTCTTAAAATGTTAGAGAAAATATTGTTAAGAAAATCATAAGGAAGAGAAAATACATTTACGTACTGTACTGTATTTCTTAAAAAAAGAAGAAGAAGAAGAATATACAGACAGTTCAAATCCATGTTGTCCAAGGGTCACCTATATAGGCAACAGTCCACCTGAATAAAATGCAGATTACCAAAAGCCAATCCTAGTCCTACTGAATCAGAATTTTGAGGCGACGGGACCATAGAATCTGAATTTTAGCAAGAAATCCAAGTGATTTTTTATTCAGTCTAATGTGTGAGAACCACTGCCTATAATTTAAAAGTAAACAGTTCATTGGTACCAACTTGTGCTCCTAAGGATTTAAAAATATTTGAGATAAAAATTCTCCTGTCAGGGCACCTGGATGGCTCAGTTGGTTGAGCATCAGACTCTTGGTTTCAACCTGGTTCATAATCTCAGGGTCGTGGGATGGAGCCCCTCATGGGGCTCCACCCTCAGCAAAGAGTCTGTTTGAGAGTCTCCATCCCCCTCTTCCTCTGCCCCTCCCCCCATCAAATAAATAAGTCATAAAAACAATTCTCCTGGTCAAAGTTGAAAACTCTGTAAAGCGATAAAGAAAGTTAAGATCATATATTTAACGTCAATAAAGAACAAAATAATGTAAAGATCTGTTAAGTCTTTTGAGCAAAAAACTTGCTATTGAGCTCAGGATAGTTCTTTTTAACATTTTCTGGCCAATGACAATTTAAAGCATGTACATGCTAGTTATTTCAGTAAAGGTAGGCTATTCCAGTTGCCACATTTTTCTGAGGCACAAGAATTGTTTTTAAGTTCTCCCTTTCTTCTCTGCAGTATTTAAAAGCAACTGATTCCTAAATTACAACTGAGATCACCTACTCTTTATTACTGGGGATCCACACACAAAACCGAAGGCCATCTTTATGAATATAGAGCTAAATGAAAGTTAAATTTGTCACATTCTTTACCATGCTGCACACTTTCAGAGTTTCATTTAAAAAAAAAATCCACATAATTAGTTTAGCTTTACCAGGAAAAAAATTTTTTTTTGAATGACAAGGTCAGGCTCCTGACCTTTTAGTAAATTAGAGAAGATTGCCATAAATTGCACAATATAATGAAACACCAATTTGCATATTTGCTGCTATATTAAAAGGGATCAGTTTTAGCTCACAAAGCAGAACAAACAAAAACATGCATTTTAATAACTCAAATTACTCCCAGGAAGTGACCCTCAGCAGAAAGCCTGATTATCACTACTTAATTAGAAGCCTTGGAAATCTAAATCCTCCTTTAAATCCTATTCTGGGTACAGTGAAAGATGAAGCCATGAGTTTTGTCTAAGATTCAATATTTACTCTTTACTAATATGTTTGCTGGAGAGACTTCCCAAGCATTATAAAGACATGCGAGAAAAAATTTAATATTCAAAGAAAGAGTGCACAAAACCTGTGTTGGCTTGCAGGTGCAAAGCAATTAACAAGCTGGCATTTACAGTACTTTTAATTAATTAATTAAAAATGCAAAGCTGACTTTCATTTCTTTAAATGTTTGAACATTTTATCCATCAATAATAAAGCACTCCATGCTGCTGGGCGACAACAGCTGGTAAATGAAAAAAGTTAGTGCAGTGTTAAAGTAAGTGAAGAGAGATGTGGAATTTGCTAGAGCATCTTCATCTCTTCCTTTCCCCCAGCCCGCCCCCTCCAAGGATATTTTGAAGCTTAGTGTCAACTGAGAGGGGAAACGGCCTTTTGGCTACTCTGAGTCATAAACTGACAGTGACAATATTTGATGTGACGTGGTAACCTTGAATGGGAATGAAAACAACAAGGCTTGTTACAATTATGCTCCCCATTAAGGACCTGCCACTCTGTTTCCTTCGGGGGGCAGGGTTGTTTGGAATTGAGGCTACGTACCTCCCTCTTATGTATAAAGGTTAAAAACATAATTAACAGAGGGAATTTCAATAATTTGCAAAAGGAGTGGGTAATGGCTTCTAATGGAATGCTGCTGTGACTAATTTTACTGCTGGACGCTGTTCCAACAACGACTTTACTGGTCCCCGTGAACACATTTTTGGCCAGTACATTTTTAAAAACAACACCACTAATGGACTTTAATTAAAACATAAATACTACAGTGCTACCTCGGTAGGCATTCACTCAGCTGGAACTAACTGTATTTGCTTAATCTACAATTTTAGATGTATTAGCAAAAATAAATGTTGGTGAATGTAAGAGCCTGATTACATATCTTGGATAAATTGGTGATAATGAGTCAAGAGACTTTGTGTTCATTCACATATATTAGAATAAGAATCATTATGAAATTAAAGCTAAGATTAATCCTGCTAATGACACCACAGAGCATCTGGGAATAAGATAACCCAGATGTCAGATTCACTGTGCTGCTGTGCTGCTATTTGATAGAGTAACCCTTGAAGTGTTCTTCTAAGGCAGATAGCAGCTACCCCCCCAGTCCCAGCACTTGAAATGCAAATGAGTGACAAGATAGTCTAATAATGAGAGCAGATTCTAGCAGTAAAGAAAATGAATAAATTAAAAAAAAAAAAAACCTCTGCACCACTGATAAGAACAAGCAGCAGGCACCCTGATGTCCTCAATTAGGGTGGATGACATCTGCCGAGCATTTCTCTCTAATAAAGCCCTCACTCAGTATTCCAAAGCACACGATTCTAACACTGTTAACATTTTAATGTCCTGGGCGTGCATGGTAACATTAATTACAAGATGATTTGGATGACTTCTGAATCTCTTTTATGTCTTCCGCAGAAGAGAACACAACGTTGCAGCTTTGATATCATAAATAAAATGGGGACGCCTGCCAAGCATGAAAGGTATCCTGAAGTCACTTGCGTCGGCTGTGTTGTCCTGAACCTCCATAGCCAAGCAAAGAGATTCCTCTGGGTACTTACAGAGGGTCAGTAGCTATGCATTTTAGGGGGAGGCTGTGTGGCTCTCAAGGATTTTTTTTCCTTTATGCTAAAGGTGAACATTTTTGTTGCTGTTTTTAATTCCTAATGAGCTTAAAGTCCAATTAATATTTTTCTAAGCACAGTTTGCCTTCCTAATAGCTATTTTCATGAGCTTTGGCAAATGTCACCAGGGCTTTCTTGTTTGCTGGCTGGAAGATGGGAGCAGTTTCGCCCCTTATTCAACAGACTAACACAAAGCCCTGGCGCTACAGGGGACCCCAGGCGGAGGGGGAGGTTGAGGGGCACAAGAGAAAAGAAATCTGTTGGTTCTCCTACTACATAACTGGCACTAGAGCACCATCATTCCTAAGAAAACACTATTGTTTTCTCTATCACATGGGGATGAAACTGGGTCAGAGAGAGATCATGTAATTTGTTTGCAAGTTATTAAACATGAAATAAGGAGCAGAACCAAGATTTGAACCTGTGTCTGAGTGAGCTTAACATCCATGATCCCCCTGTCCCTCTTCACTGACCCCATGGCAGTCACTAGGGCTGTTCCCAGAGGCTCCGGGTCTCATCCTTTGGGGCACATGATAAGGTTAGGTTTCCTTGCCTTCCTTTCATAGCTGTGTAGACTTCTTTGACCCATGATATGCAAACAGAAGCTTCAAAAATCATGTGTGGTTCACCTGGTCCCCTTTCCCCATGAGGAATCATGGATGTCTCTCAGCCTGGATCTGAGGATGACTTGGAGCAGAGCCCACAGCCAACCTATAATGGATGTGAAGAATGAGCAAGAAATAAATGTTATTTAAGCCCCTGAGACTGTGAAAGTATTGGTTACTGCCGCGTAACCTAGCGTATCCTGACAAATATAATACTAAACATGTACAAACCTGTAAAACCCCCAAGTGACCTGAGGAATAGATGAAGAAGGGTGGAAAAAATAAAAGTGAGGAGAGATGTGGCTGAAAAGGTGGCCCAAGAACTGTAAGACCTGGGAGGAAAAGATTACAACATCGTTAATCCTAACGGGTGTCTCTTATATGTGCGAATGGCTCCCCCTAGAGTTTTGCAGTGCCCAACCTGGACCATCATGAGCAGGGGCCCTGCCATTTCTAGCCCTGCTACTTTGAGAACGTGGCTCCCCACTCTTTTTACAGATTAAACCAGATTTGCAGGGTGTGCTGGGTATAGAATTCATATTCAGTCAACTAACACATGCCTAGCCCGAAAAAGGAGCTTGCTCACTCAAAACAACCAGAACAATTCATCAGCACATTTATTAGGACACTTATCAATGGAACGAAATTAATCTTGATGGCACATTACTGTCACCAGATGCATACAACAAAATAATGTTATACAGTCACAGAGATGTATAGCCAAATGTGAAGGGAAGAAGAGAAAAGACCCTTTTGGCTTTTCATAATTAACTCACTGTGGTACTGATTTACTGCTACAACAGAAGGATTATCTGAGGAGAAGAGAGAAAATGAGCACAGCAATGAGGCAATGTCTGTAAGAATCCAGCTCCTTTTCTCTCTTGTATCTCTTTCCTACCTCTCTTTGGACCGCTTCCATGAAATATCTGAATTCTCTATGCCAACTCAACCCTACTCAAAAGGCCTGCAGTTTGCCAAAATGACAACTGACCAGTAGGTTCAAAGTCCCCAGCCACCAGTCAAAAGTTCTCCAGGGTATCACCCAAGGTTCCAGAGCTAGNGCTACCCCCCCAGTCCCAGCACTTGAAATGCAAATGAGTGACAAGATAGTCTAATAATGAGAGCAGATTCTAGCAGTAAAGAAAATGAATAAATTAAAAAAAAAAAAAACCTCTGCACCACTGATAAGAACAAGCAGCAGGCACCCTGATGTCCTCAATTAGGGTGGATGACATCTGCCGAGCATTTCTCTCTAATAAAGCCCTCACTCAGTATTCCAAAGCACACGATTCTAACACTGTTAACATTTTAATGTCCTGGGCGTGCATGGTAACATTAATTACAAGATGATTTGGATGACTTCTGAATCTCTTTTATGTCTTCCGCAGAAGAGAACACAACGTTGCAGCTTTGATATCATAAATAAAATGGGGACGCCTGCCAAGCATGAAAGGTATCCTGAAGTCACTTGCGTCGGCTGTGTTGTCCTGAACCTCCATAGCCAAGCAAAGAGATTCCTCTGGGTACTTACAGAGGGTCAGTAGCTATGCATTTTAGGGGGAGGCTGTGTGGCTCTCAAGGATTTTTTTTCCTTTATGCTAAAGGTGAACATTTTTGTTGCTGTTTTTAATTCCTAATGAGCTTAAAGTCCAATTAATATTTTTCTAAGCACAGTTTGCCTTCCTAATAGCTATTTTCATGAGCTTTGGCAAATGTCACCAGGGCTTTCTTGTTTGCTGGCTGGAAGATGGGAGCAGTTTCGCCCCTTATTCAACAGACTAACACAAAGCCCTGGCGCTACAGGGGACCCCAGGCGGAGGGGGAGGTTGAGGGGCACAAGAGAAAAGAAATCTGTTGGTTCTCCTACTACATAACTGGCACTAGAGCACCATCATTCCTAAGAAAACACTATTGTTTTCTCTATCACATGGGGATGAAACTGGGTCAGAGAGAGATCATGTAATTTGTTTGCAAGTTATTAAACATGAAATAAGGAGCAGAACCAAGATTTGAACCTGTGTCTGAGTGAGCTTAACATCCATGATCCCCCTGTCCCTCTTCACTGACCCCATGGCAGTCACTAGGGCTGTTCCCAGAGGCTCCGGGTCTCATCCTTTGGGGCACATGATAAGGTTAGGTTTCCTTGCCTTCCTTTCATAGCTGTGTAGACTTCTTTGACCCATGATATGCAAACAGAAGCTTCAAAAATCATGTGTGGTTCACCTGGTCCCCTTTCCCCATGAGGAATCATGGATGTCTCTCAGCCTGGATCTGAGGATGACTTGGAGCAGAGCCCACAGCCAACCTATAATGGATGTGAAGAATGAGCAAGAAATAAATGTTATTTAAGCCCCTGAGACTGTGAAAGTATTGGTTACTGCCGCGTAACCTAGCGTATCCTGACAAATATAATACTAAACATGTACAAACCTGTAAAACCCCCAAGTGACCTGAGGAATAGATGAAGAAGGGTGGAAAAAATAAAAGTGAGGAGAGATGTGGCTGAAAAGGTGGCCCAAGAACTGTAAGACCTGGGAGGAAAAGATTACAACATCGTTAATCCTAACGGGTGTCTCTTATATGTGCGAATGGCTCCCCCTAGAGTTTTGCAGTGCCCAACCTGGACCATCATGAGCAGGGGCCCTGCCATTTCTAGCCCTGCTACTTTGAGAACGTGGCTCCCCACTCTTTTTACAGATTAAACCAGATTTGCAGGGTGTGCTGGGTATAGAATTCATATTCAGTCAACTAACACATGCCTAGCCCGAAAAAGGAGCTTGCTCACTCAAAACAACCAGAACAATTCATCAGCACATTTATTAGGACACTTANGTGGGGTGGTCTCCCCAGCCCCCAGCAGGATGCCTGCCACACAGGAGGCACTCGGTACCTACTTACTGAATATCAACAGTGGGAGGCAGATTTAAGATGCTGGGCCATCTTGGAAGATAAATAGNGCAGGTGCAAAGCAATTAACAAGCTGGCATTTACAGTACTTTTAATTAATTAATTAAAAATGCAAAGCTGACTTTCATTTCTTTAAATGTTTGAACATTTTATCCATCAATAATAAAGCACTCCATGCTGCTGGGCGACAACAGCTGGTAAATGAAAAAAGTTAGTGCAGTGTTAAAGTAAGTGAAGAGAGATGTCGAATTTGCTAGAGCATCTTCATCTCTTCCTTTCCCCCAGCCCGCCCCCTCCAAGGATATTTTGAAGCTTAGTGTCAACTGAGAGGGGAAACGGCCTTTTGGCTACTCTGAGTCATAAACTGACAGTGACAATATTTGATGTGACGTGGTAACCTTGAATGGGAATGAAAACAACAAGGCTTGTTACAATTATGCTCCCCATTAAGGACCTGCCACTCTGTTTCCTTCGGGGGGCAGGGTTGTTTGGAATTGAGGCTACGTACCTCCCTCTTATGTATAAAGGTTAAAAACATAATTAACAGAGGGAATTTCAATAATTTGCAAAAGGAGTGGGTAATGGCTTCTAATGGAATGCTGCTGTGACTAATTTTACTGCTGGACGCTGTTCCAACAACGACTTTACTGGTCCCCGTGAACACATTTTTGGCCAGTACATTTTTAAAAACAACACCACTAATGGACTTTAATTAAAACATAAATACTACAGTGCTACCTCGGTAGGCATTCACTCAGCTGGAACTAACTGTATTTGCTTAATCTACAATTTTAGATGTATTAGCAAAAATAAATGTTGGTGAATGTAAGAGCCTGATTACATATCTTGGATAAATTGGTGATAATGAGTCAAGAGACTTTGTGTTCATTCACATATATTAGAATAAGAATCATTATGAAATTAAAGCTAAGATTAATCCTGCTAATGACACCACAGAGCATCTGGGAATAAGATAACCCAGATGTCAGATTCACTGTGCTGCTGTGCTGCTATTTGATAGAGTAACCCTTGAAGTGTTCTTCTAAGGCAGATAGCTGCTACCCCCCCAGTCCCAGCACTTGAAATGCAAATGAGTGACAAGATAGTCTAATAATGAGAGCAGATTCTAGCAGTAAAGAAAATGAATAATTAAAAAAAAAAAAAAACCTCTGCACCACTGATAAGAACAAGCAGCAGGCACCCTGATGTCCTCAATTAGGGTGGATGACATCTGCCGAGCATTTCTCTCTAATAAAGCCCTCACTCAGTATTCCAAAGCACACGATTCTAACACTGTTAACATTTTAATGTCCTGGGCGTGCATGGTAACATTAATTACAAGATGATTTGGATGACTTCTGAATCTCTTTTATGTCTTCCGCAGAAGAGAACACAACGTTGCAGCTTTGATATCATAAATAAAATGGGGACGCCTGCCAAGCATGAAAGGTATCCTGAAGTCACTTGCGTCGGCTGTGTTGTCCTGAACCTCCATAGCCAAGCAAAGAGATTCCTCTGGGTACTTACAGAGGGTCAGTAGCTATGCATTTTAGGGGGAGGCTGTGTGGCTCTCAAGGATTTTTTTTCCTTTATGCTAAAGGTGAACATTTTTGTTGCTGTTTTTAATTCCTAATGAGCTTAAAGTCCAATTAATATTTTTCTAAGCACAGTTTGCCTTCCTAATAGCTATTTTCATGAGCTTTGGCAAATGTCACCAGGGCTTTCTTGTTTGCTGGCTGGAAGATGGGAGCAGTTTCGCCCCTTATTCAACAGACTAACACAAAGCCCTGGCGCTACAGGGGACCCCAGGCGGAGGGGGAGGTTGAGGGGCACAAGAGAAAAGAAATCTGTTGGTTCTCCTACTACATAACTGGCACTAGAGCACCATCATTCCTAAGAAAACACTATTGTTTTC
The DNA here is from genome assembly GCF_002007445.2 of Ailuropoda melanoleuca. Lineage (NCBI taxonomy): Eukaryota > Metazoa > Chordata > Mammalia > Carnivora > Ursidae > Ailuropoda > Ailuropoda melanoleuca. The sequence continues at coordinate 60,418,119 of NC_048219.1, read as the reverse complement.
TCTATCACATGGGGATGAAACTGGGTCAGAGAGAGATCATGTAATTTGTTTGCAAGTTATTAAACATGAAATAAGGAGCAGAACCAAGATTTGAACCTGTGTCTGAGTGAGCTTAACATCCATGATCCCCCTGTCCCTCTTCACTGACCCCATGGCAGTCACTAGGGCTGTTCCCAGAGGCTCCGGGTCTCATCCTTTGGGGCACATGATAAGGTTAGGTTTCCTTGCCTTCCTTTCATAGCTGTGTAGACTTCTTTGACCCATGATATGCAAACAGAAGCTTCAAAAATCATGTGTGGTTCACCTGGTCCCCTTTCCCCATGAGGAATCATGGATGTCTCTCAGCCTGGATCTGAGGATGACTTGGAGCAGAGCCCACAGCCAACCTATAATGGATGTGAAGAATGAGCAAGAAATAAATGTTATTTAAGCCCCTGAGACTGTGAAAGTATTGGTTACTGCCGCGTAACCTAGCGTATCCTGACAAATATAATACTAAACATGTACAAACCTGTAAAACCCCCAAGTGACCTGAGGAATAGATGAAGAAGGGTGGAAAAAATAAAAGTGAGGAGAGATGTGGCTGAAAAGGTGGCCCAAGAACTGTAAGACCTGGGAGGAAAAGATTACAACATCGTTAATCCTAACGGGTGTCTCTTATATGTGCGAATGGCTCCCCCTAGAGTTTTGCAGTGCCCAACCTGGACCATCATGAGCAGGGGCCCTGCCATTTCTAGCCCTGCTACTTTGAGAACGTGGCTCCCCACTCTTTTTACAGATTAAACCAGATTTGCAGGGTGTGCTGGGTATAGAATTCATATTCAGTCAACTAACACATGCCTAGCCCGAAAAAGGAGCTTGCTCACTCAAAACAACCAGAACAATTCATCAGCACATTTATTAGGACACTTATCAATGGAACGAAATTAATCTTGATGGCACATTACTGTCACCAGATGCATACAACAAAATAATGTTATACAGTCACAGAGATGTATAGCCAAATGTGAAGGGAAGAAGAGAAAAGACCCTTTTGGCTTTTCATAATTAACTCACTGTGGTACTGATTTACTGCTACAACAGAAGGATTATCTGAGGAGAAGAGAGAAAATGAGCACAGCAATGAGGCAATGTCTGTAAGAATCCAGCTCCTTTTCTCTCTTGTATCTCTTTCCTACCTCTCTTTGGACCGCTTCCATGAAATATCTGAATTCTCTATGCCAACTCAACCCTACTCAAAAGGCCTGCAGTTTGCCAAAATGACAACTGACCAGTAGGTTCAAAGTCCCCAGCCACCAGTCAAAAGTTCTCCAGGGTATGACCCAAGGTTCCAGAGCTAGTGACCTGGGTAGCACACTTAGAGAACTTAAGCAAGTAGTAGAACTTTCTGGAACAGAGGCAGAAGGGGTCTCAAGCAGACAAACCACACAAAGCTGCAGGTCCCCTCCCTCACTATCCCTGTGGCACCGTCCAACGGCTGCATTCCTCTGGGGAGGACTAGAGAGGATTCTCGATGAGTGAATCAGACCCTGGTATCTGGTAGTCCCAAGTTCTGCCTGTCCACTTCCACTCACAAGAATGTTGGTTAGCAAGAGTGAGAATGTCTAAGCTCTTACCTTGATTAGGACTCTAAAACCACGTGTGTAGAGCACCTCGATTTCTTCTAAAGATGTAGGAATAAGGTACATCCACATTCATACTCCAACCCAACAACTCTCCAATGAAAGGGATTCAGTCCCAACGTTAATGTTCTAGAAAGTGAGCTAACCCGATACAAATACTCACAAAGCCTACTCCCTATATCACCATGAACTTTCCCTGCGTTGTGCCTTAGCCTGGTCCACCTCCTTACCAAGAATGCCTTCCACTGGGACTCGGTGAATACCTACTCATCCTTCAAGATACAACTCAAGGGGGCTTATAAAGCCTTCTCAGACCCACTCAACCAGAGGTGCGCACACCCTCCTTTGCCCCGCAACTCTCTCACACCACAGAACTCTCTCTCCTGTTGTAATAATGTCACACGTCTCCTTCTCCACTGGACTGCAAGGCCCCCGGGGGGCGAGGTGGGGTGGTCTCCCCAGCCCCCAGCAGGATGCCTGCCACACAGGAGGCACTCGGTACCTACTTACTGAATAGCAACAGCGGGAGGCAGATTTAAGATGCTGGGCCATCTTGGAAGATAAATAGTACCCTATATTTTCTTATTGGGTACTTAAGGCCTGGCTCAGCTATTGCTGCAGACAGACATATAGTACTTTTTATCTCCCCTTCCTAAGGCTTTGGCCTCACCTTTATACCTTCCCAGATACTTTTTTAGTTTTTTAATAAGGTGTCCTTAGATGAGCCTCATCCAATTAGCATTATTTTGTGCCCGGCTGTGACAAGATAACTGGAAAATCAATGAAAACAAAGGCTGAACGGCCTGAGTTCTCATGACTGAGTGGGCTCCTAGGTGTCTTTTACACAGAATAATTTATGGAAGCCTCCTTTAAGTACAAGCATTTCCATCTGTTTCACCTTCACTCTTGAGGGGAAATGAAATCGGAAGATATTTAGTCTGTTTCCAACCTAATATTTTTAACCTCTTCTTCTCAGCATTTGGAACTCTCGGTACCACATCTTTGAACAATATCTCAGCGGGTAGGAGCTGAAAAACAACAGCCCGTGTCTTGTCAACTTGGTGCCAGGCAGCGTGCTAGGGATTTCATGGCTCAGTGAGCTTAGTCTAGTCGGGGAGAAGACAGAAGACGCATTTTAAAAATAAATGCTAAATGAAGATACAATCAGTGCCTGGGTGAAAAAACAGAAGGGCAGAGTTGAGGGACATTTCCACTCAGCCACAAGGAGGATGGAGGAGGAAAGACCGGGCAGACAAGGAAGGGAAAAGAAGACCAAGAGAGTGGAGAAGGAGTCACGGTGACATGCCACACGTGGAGCTGTGGTAGCGGAGGCTGTGGCGTGAGTTGAGGCAGGAAAGCAGGTGGGCGCCCTGTCAGAGGCAGCCTGCATGCCATGCTGAATACTTTGACTTTGCCGATAATGGGGAGCACTTAAAGTTTGGAAGGAGAGGGTGAAATAACTCGAGCTGCATTTTTAAAGGATATTTTTGAAGGATATTGGGGAGGGGAGGCCATTGGAGTTTCCATTAGGAAGCTTTTGAAGAAACTCTAAGTCATTGAGGATTTTTTTGTTTTTGTTTTTTGGTTTTTTTTTTTTCTGATGAGAATAAGGACAAATTGATTGTCAGGGGAATTATTTCATTCAACAGAATGAAAGGTAAGAGCTGAATTGGATCTAAATGGCTACAAAAATTAAATCTCAAAAGAGAATTTTAGCCCTTTAGCTTAAAAATGTTGTGAACATTGGGCTTCTCTTCTAGAACATACTCAATGTCGGTGGCAGATGGGGCCCCACAGTTAAGCAAGGCAGAGAGAAGTAAACTGGAAAACCAGGATGCCGTATATTACATGCTTTCACAGAGGTTTGTACATGAGAGGTAGTTGAGATGGTGCCTGCGTGGTTAAGCGTCTGCCTTTGGCGCAGGTCATGATCCCAGGGTCCCAGGATTGAGTCCCGTATCAGGCTCTATGCTCAGTGCGGAGTCGGCTTCTCCCTTTCCTACTCCCCCTGCTTGTGTTCCCTCTCTCGCTGTCTCTCTCTCTCTCTCTCTCTCTCTCTCTCTGTGTTAAATAAATAAATAAACAAACAAAATCTTTNTAGTAGAACTTTCTGGAACAGAGGCAGAAGGGGTCTCAAGCAGACAAACCACACAAAGCTGCAGGTCCCCTCCCTCACTATCCCTGTGGCACCGTCCAACGGCTGCATTCCTCTGGGGAGGACTAGAGAGGATTCTCGATGAGTGAATCAGACCCTGGTATCTGGTAGTCCCAAGTTCTGCCTGTCCACTTCCACTCACAAGAATGTTGGTTAGCAAGAGTGAGAATGTCTAAGCTCTTACCTTGATTAGGACTCTAAAACCACGTGTGTAGAGCACCTCGATTTCTTCTAAAGATGTAGGAATAAGGTACATCCACATTCATACTCCAACCCAACAACTCTCCAATGAAAGGGATTCAGTCCCAACGTTAATGTTCTAGAAAGTGAGCTAACCCGATACAAATACTCACAAAGCCTACTCCCTATATCACCATGAACTTTCCCTGCGTTGTGCCTTAGCCTGGTCCACCTCCTTACCAAGAATGCCTTCCACTGGGACTCGGTGAATACCTACTCATCCTTCAAGATACAACTCAAGGGGGCTTATAAAGCCTTCTCAGACCCACTCAACCAGAGGTGCGCACACCCTCCTTTGCCCCGCAACTCTCTCACACCACAGAACTCTCTCTCCTGTTGTAATAATGTCACACGTCTCCTTCTCCACTGGACTGCAAGGTCCCCAGGGGGCGAGGTGGGGTGGTCTCCCCAGCCCCCAGCAGGATGCCTGCCACACAGGAGGCACTCGGTACCTACTTACTGAATATCAACAGTGGGAGGCAGATTTAAGATGCTGGGCCATCTTGGAAGATAAATAGTACCCTATATTTTCTTATTGGGTACTTAAGGCCTGGCTCAGCTATTGCTGCAGACAGACATATAGTACTTTTTATCTCCCCTTCCTAAGGCTTTGGCCTCACCTTTATACCTTCCCAGATACTTTTTTAGTTTTTTAATAAGGTGTCCTTAGATGAGCCTCATCCAATTAGCATTATTTTGTGCCCGGCTGTGACAAGATAACTGGAAAATCAATGAAAACAAAGGCTGAAACGGCCTGAGTTCTCATGACTGAGTGGGCTCCTAGGTGTCTTTTACACAGAATAATTTATGGAAGCCTCCTTTAAGTACAAGCATTTCCATCTGTTTCACCTTCACTCTTGAGGGGAAATGAAATCGGAAGATATTTAGTCTGTTTCCAACCTAATATTTTTAACCTCTTCTTCTCAGCATTTGGAACTCTCGGTACCACATCTTTGAACAATATCTCAGCGGGTAGGAGCTGAAAAACAACAGCCCGTGTCTTGTCAACTTGGTGCCAGGCAGCGTGCTAGGGATTTCATGGCTCAGTGAGCTTAGTCTAGTCGGGGAGAAGACAGAAGACGCATTTTAAAAATAAATGCTAAATGGAGATACAATCAGTGCCTGGGTAAAAAAACAGAAGGGCAGAGTTGAGGGACATTTCCACTCAGCCACAAGGAGGATGGAGGAGGAAAGACCGGGCAGACAAGGAAGGGAAAAGAAGACCAAGAGAGTGGAGAAGGAGTCACGGTGACATGCCACACGTGGAGCTGTGGTAGCGGAGGCTGTGGCGTGAGTTGAGGCAGGAAAGCAGGTGGGCGCCCTGTCAGAGGCAGCCTGCATGCCATGCTGAATACTTTGACTTTGCCGATAATGGGGAGCACTTAAAGTTTGGAAGGAGAGGGTGAAATAACTCGAGCTGCATTTTTAAAGGATATTTTTGAAGGATATTGGGGAGGGGAGGCCATTGGAGTTTCCATTAGGAAGCTTTTGAAGAAACTCTAAGTCATTGAGGATTTTTTTGTTTTTGTTTTTTGGTTTTTTTTTTTTCTGATGAGAATAAGGACAAATTGATTGTCAGGGGAATTATTTCATTCAACAGAATGAAAGGTAAGAGCTGAATTGGATCTAAATGGCTACAAAAATTAAATCTCAAAAGAGAATTTTAGCCCTTTAGCTTAAAAATGTTGTGAACATTGGGCTTCTCTTCTAGAACATACTCAATGTCGGTGGCAGATGGGGCCCCACAGTTAAGCAAGGCAGAGAGAAGTAAACTGGAAAACCAGGATGCCGTATATTACATGCTTTCACAGAGGTTTGTACATGAGAGGTAGTTGAGATGGTGCCTGCGTGGTTAAGCGTCTGCCTTTGGCGCAGGTCATGATCCCAGGGTCCCAGGATTGAGTCCCGTATCAGGCTCTATGCTCAGTGCGGAGTCGGCTTCTCCCTTTCCTACTCCCCCTGCTTGTGTTCCCTCTCTCGCTGTCTCTCTCTCTCTCTCTCTCTCTCTCTCTCTGTGTTAAATAAATAAATAAACAAACAAAATCTTTAAAAAAAAAGGTAATTGAGAAAAGGAAGGACTGGACTACTGTGTAGGAAATGGGAAGAGTCAGATCCTTTCCCAAAAGCAACTTGAGATGGGTTCTGAAGTAAGGGTAGGAGTTCATCACCCAGATGAAGGGAGAAGACAATCATTCTTAGTTTAAGGGGGGAGAAAAGACACTAGGGCAGAAGTGTCTAATTCAGAGAGAGGAAGGTCATCCTTCCTGACATCAATCCTGAGGTTTATGAAAAATCTCCACAAAAAAATCAGTATTTCCTTTAATTAGCTTTCATGAACCTGCCATCCATGAATTTATCTTTACCTCTTTAAAAACTCATTCCTATTTTCAATTCTCAGGATTATGAGCTCAATGCTTATCGTTAACTGCTATTCATTTGACTGAAATTTATTTCATTTCAGTTTCAAGGAATATGTCTACAAGCCTTGCTTTTTCAGGAATTGTTGTCAAGTTTATATCACTTCTATTGATACTCCTCATCCTTCAATATCAGAGAACCTTAATTTTTTTGGTCATATTTATTTATATATGTATTTCTTTTCTCACCCCAGATTCAGGTTCATTTGGACTAATATAGACTCACCCCCACCCACTCTAGCCATCTAGAAACTCATTGTAATGAAATACAATACAAATGTCTCTGCCACTTCACCCCAGTCACTAGATATTACTCCTTGGTATAATGCCTATTGCTGTATCAGGACATTTTCATCTGTATGTTAGCTTTTCCATGTTCCTGAAATAACATATCATGTATAGATTCGATCCAAGAGTTCTAGAGAAAAAGGACCCCAAGGACTATATTATATGTGGCATCATAAACTCAAGCTTTTAATTATTTGACCTGATCCCCAAAATTATTTTCCAATGTTTCTCTAACTATTCTTAACAAGCACACTGCACAGTAACTCTTATTTAACCACAGTTGGTTCTTTACTGTCTGTCTTCTTTCTTTCCTTGGGTAAGAGAGTTCCTTTAATAAAAGTGATTGTCTCAAAGGAAACTTAAATCCCACTGCCTCCCTCCAGTGCTGCACTTAATGCTGTATGTTTAACAACACCTTGGGGATTACACTTAAATCCTGGAAAATCTTTAAGTAGCAACACACTGGCAACAGGAAACTCTGTCCCCTGAGATCTCAGGGACAGGGAAGAGCTAGAGAGGTGGCTGAGAGAGGGGGACGTCCGGAGGATGAGAAGCTACTTGCAGGATAGAGCAGAGATGTGTGCAGGCTCCCCCTCCACACCCAACAGATGGACCAGGCACCCAGGGTCCTCCAAAGGTCTGGGGTTTGGGAATAAAATGAACAGATAGGCTCAGGAAGATCCAAGCAGTCTGCATGACCATCTCTACTTGCATCCTTGCCTGCAATCAAGATCTGATTTATACTCGCCCAAAGAAGAAATTTTTGCCAAGGTTAAAATATCCTTTCCCTAAATGAGATTCACCAGAACGCATACATACGTGCATGCACACACGCGCCCACACCCACACACGCGCACACCATTGCTCAGTCCAGGATTTGATACCCTTCTCTTCAGCCTTATTCATCGCCTCTAACCAAATTTTCCCTGGCTAAAGCTAAAACCCACTTCAGGTTTGCTCTGCCTTCATGGTAGAAGGAAACAGCTGGTCATTCTTTAGGGGGAAAAAATTTGCACACAATACTTCTTTCGATAAAATACGTATGCATTTTTTAAAAAAATAAGCCCAGAAGCAACCCCAGAAAGCATCATTATAATTACCTCTTAGACTGAGTCTCATAGAATCAAGGTGCTTTGTTCATCTTTTAAACATCTGTTGGGCACTGACTGCACAAAAACCGTGCTCGGTGTGGCATTATTAGCATTGCACGTTAAATGACTGACTTTTATTAAGGCTTTAAAAACATCCGCAACTCTTATTGACTCCTTTTACAAATAGGTCACTGACTATTGGCAATGATTCTTTGCACTACAAACAAATATTTAAAAATAAATTAAAAGTTTTTTTAGGGGGGTTTGTTTTTTGGGTATTTTTAGTGATTACACTTTTCATAAAATGCTAACGGGCACTGCCTGCAATGCTTGATCATACCAGATAAGGAGAACTTTTGTGATGCAATGAAAGAAAAGAGTCATTTTCTTCCTTCTTTCAAGACATAGAACCACCTGGTAGTTGGCGTATATTCAGACTCTGCTCTGGCAAGAAAGTTCAAGGGCATAAACAAGGAATAAACCAAATAAGCATTTTGCCTTCAAAAATCCATCTCACGTTTTACCAGCTGAAGTACCAAGGCTCAAGAAAAAGCAGTTTTGATGTGAAAGAACAAAAGAGCAGATGTGTTGGACTGTATGAGATGAATTCCGTCCAACTGCGGTGGTGCTTGCGAAATGCACCGTCCCACGGTGACATCACCACGTCGCCCCATGTGCTGACGGAAAGCAGTAGCTCCTCTCATCTCTTCATTATTCTGTGACGCGTTAGTATCTTCCTGATTTCCTACCCCATGTCAGAGTTTAAGACTTCCTTCAAAGCTCCCTTTTGAAGTTAGGTCTAGCTAGGTCCTCTGGCTTTTCTGTCAAATGCATAGAGAAACACCCTGTGTACTTATATTTAGTGTACTTAGGGGTTTAATAAATATGAAAAGTTGTCCAACTGAAAAAAAAATCATTGAAAATTCTCTTTCTAGAGGCATCTGGGTGGCTCAGTCGGTTGAGCAGCTGACTCTTGATTGGGGCTTGGGTCAGCGATCTTAGGGTCCTGGGATCGAGCCCTGCATTGGGCTCCACACTCAGCATGGAGTCTCCTTGAGATTGTTTCTCTCCCTCTGCCCCTCCCCTGGCTCACAAGTGCACTTCCTCTCTCTCTCAATAAATAAAATCTTTTTTAAAAATTATATTTCTACATTAAAGAAACATATAATGAGACTATTGCATAATGTTTGCTTTGGTTTTGGACAGTTTATAGTCATTCCCCCACTCTCTTTAAATTCATGGAAATACAGGCCAGCCTTGCTACTAATCCGAGAGGTTTTGTCCTGTTTGACCTCACAGATAGAACCTTGGTAGAATTTGGCTACAGTTCCATTTAATGTACATTGTATTGCTGTTATATATATATTATATATATATATAAAAGGGAGGAAGGGCAAAGACAGAATCGTAGCAGGTGCCACCCCCAGTGCGGAGCCCAACTCGGGACTCCTCTCACAACACTAAGATCATGACCTGAGCTGAAATGAAGAGTCAGACACTCAACCAATTGAGCCACCCAGGCGCCCCTAGCTTTTTAATTTTAAAAGAATGGTTTTTAGAAGAAACTGCATCTTTCTTGCAGAGGTTCTAGAGCCCATCTGCTCATCAGTGATTTCCACACTGGTGCTGACTGCAAAACTGTTTCACTGTGCCACCATCCAGTCTCTAAAAGATTACAGAGCACCAAGTCTGTCTAGTTGATAAGGGACACCAAGGAACACAAAGATAAGTTGAGTAACTGTCCTCAAGTGGGCCACAGTTCAATATGAAATGCCGAAGAGACTGGATGGCTTCCCAGAGTACAAATGTGTGCAATAGCAAGGCCCACTGACTCAGTTTCCTCAAAAGAAACATCATCTTTCCATCTTTTTGATCCTAGTGTTTTCGATGACTAAGGCAATGATTATTTCCAGACGGGGGCCTGTCCCTCAAACTCATAAAGCTATTGTTAAATCCTAGGAATCAAAGGGCTAGAAAAAGATTTGATAAGAAGGCTCGTAAGTTCTCTGCTGACTTCAGGATCTTCAGTACCTGTCCCATCCCATTCCAGCATTACCATTCTAGGTCATGTAATTTTTAAAACCAAAAGCTACTTGGAATCAAATATAGAAATCTCTGGAGAATAATGAGGACCAGATGGCTCTGATCCTTGGCTTTCTTTGAAAATCTGTTTTCGTGATAACTTACCAGCACACCTCCTATTTCTCTGATACAGGGAAATATCAGTGTTCTTTTCCAATACCTGTTTTTCAGATGAAAAAAATAAAATGTAGGGCACTCGGAAGGAATGAAGACTTACCTTGCCACCACTGGCACTACTGTCTGCTGCTATTTAGAGAAGACAAACACTTTTTTTATACTTAGATGTCACCTCAGAAGACAATTAGTATGGGTTGTTATACATTGCTGAACAGCTGGGTGGCTACAAGATATCCATCCCAACCCTGTGCTTGCTATATTCAGTAGCACCGGCCCAGCTCCACCCGGATTCGTAAATACTAACCTCCAGCAACAGGTAGTCTTGTTCATTTACCTTGGGGCACGTTATACCATAGTTTGTCTTGGGGTGAATGACAGACCAGGACCCACGATTGCTAAAGCTGAGCATGCTGCAGCTGAGATGCATTTTTCTCTTGTAAAGTCAGGCATCCACTTAAATCTACATTTCCCATGCTAGCCTTATTAGATGGAGTAAAACTGTGGGCTCTTGATCACACATTTGTTTTGACATTAGAACAGATTGAAAACTGTATTCTGAGTTAAAATCTGCACCTTTCTAGAGATACTCTCTTGGCTCATCATAAAGCATGGACAGAGCCCTTCTCTCTAGGCTGCCTTCCTTTCTGGATGGCCACAAGTTAGCCTTTCTCAATTGTCCGTTAAGATAGACATAACACAGGGCGCCTGGGTGGCACAGCGGTTAAGCGTCTGCCTTCGGCTCAGGGCGTGATCAGCGTTATGGGATCGAGCCCCACATCAGGGTCCTCCGCTATGAGCCTGCTTCTTCCTCTCCCACTCCCCCTGCTTGTGTTCCCTCTCTCACTGGCTGTCTCTATCTCTGTCAAATAAATAAATAAAATCTTTAAAAAAAAAAAAAAAGATAGACATAACACACCAGTTGTGCTGTAGCGACTTTTGAAGGAGCACATCCTATCCAAAATCCTGGTCAAGAGGAATGATATTTGGAAAGATTTCCTGGAGGAGAGAGTTAATACATTCCTCCAGGATCTCCAAGTTCCACCCCTGGGTGAAGCCAGGTACAGAGAGCGGGGTGCTTGGACGCAGTGTTTCGACCAGCTGCAGCAAAATGTTTTTCCTGAAATTGCAGTTGGGCGGGTGTAACTGGCTTATTTTCAGGGACTGGATGTAAGTAGTGTGGATGCCCTTGAAAGTAAAGATTTGAGAAATATTTGTGTAATAAAATCTCTTGGTCTTGGCAACTGATTGGATGTGGGCTATGAAGGAAGAGAGAAAGGAAAATCAAGTTTCTCACATGGATTTGTAATGAATGATGGTGCATTTAATATTAATGGATTAAGACTCAAACGAGGACACNATTTCTCACATAGATTTGTAATGAATGATGGTGCATTTAATATTAATGGATTAAGGCTCACACGAGGACACTCAGAGTTGGAGGTGCATGTGAGCCATTTAAGGACTCATGTCCAGCACACATTAGAATAAATGGGTCAGAAGTCAAGAGGTCAGTACTACAGCAGGAGGAGAAAATCTGCACATGAATGGCCTAAGAGACCAGCAAAGGAAGAGGATCCAAGAAGGCCATTTAAAAAAGAAATTTGATGACACATAAACTATACCATCGATATTGCCAAATATGAAATTATTTGACAACAAATTGCATGAAATTGATAATGTACCCATTAAACCTGGAGGAAAAAAAAAGAACCCAGCAAGTTCATTGGTTGCAGGACTAAGCAAAGACTCACGCATGATGAATTAGTTCTCCCCAAATAGAGATATTTCTTTTTTTTTTTTTTTAAAGATTTTATTAATTTATTCGACAGAGATAGAGACAGCCAGCGAGAGAGGGAACACAAGCAGAGGGAGTGGGAGAGGAAGACGCAGGCTCTCAGCAGAGGAGCCTGATGTGGGGCTCGATCCCATAACCCCGGGATCACGCCCTGAGCCGAAGGNACCCAGCAAGTTCATTGGTTGCAGGACTAAGCAAAGACTCACGCATGATGAATCTCCCCAAATAGAGATATTTCTATTGACTTCTACCTCGACGGGAATATTTCAATGAGAAAGGAAAAAGCCAGATTGTTTGATTAAAAGAAAACTATGATTTCTAAGTGGACACCTGCAATTCACAGGAAAGTATCTGCACCAAATACCTAACAAATTAGTAGCAATGATCTCTCGGGCTTGTGTGTTAAGAGACTTCCATTTTCTTATACATTTCTGTAGAAATGTAGAAATTAGAAGTTTCCTAACAATCAAGTATTTTTAAGCAGAAAGAAAGCTTAAAAGAAAACCAAGTGGACACTTCATTATCTTTCTAATAAGTTTGTATTCTATCTCTGCTGTCTTCTTCAATTCTCAGTACCAACTGAAGGAAAGCAGCTTTCATTTTACCGATCTGTATCTGCCAGACCAGGAGATGCCAAAGAACTCAGGTTTAAGGGGAAAACGGTGACCTCCTGTATAAGAACTAGAACACAGCCTGTCCTTTGGCGGGCCTGCTGCTTCTCTACAGGGGATTGATTACTCAACAGAAATGGAAAGCAGGCTCCTGGTGAAGCCACTATCTGTCACCCACAAGCAACCCTGGCCCCCAAAGTCTGCAAGCCAGGTAGGAAGGAAGCTTTCTGTCCATTTCAGCACCCACTTCCTCTCCACCCCAGGCTCTCTGGAGGTCAGACTTTCATGGCTTGCTCTATACTTGCAGCTCCATGGAAACCGTATCTGGGACCGAAAGGTCAGCCCACGTGGATTAAGAGGGCATCTGCCCCGGACTTACAGGGGCTGTTAGTTCCACATTTGCAGATAGAAACTTACCCCCTGTTGCTCACACTGATGAACCTAATGGTTTCCTGGCATGCCAAGTTCACAGCCATCTGCTCTGTTGGCAGCATGCCCATGTTGAAGGTGGTGAGCTCTGTTCAGATGGGGCGGGCCATGGATAGCCACCAAAGAGAGGACTGGAAAGTAGGCCCAGCAAATGCAGGGACACCTTATTTGCAGGAAGACTTCCTGGTAGTTAACAAAGCCACATGAAGACCACATGACATACTGCATTACGAGGCAGCAAAGCTACTGACACTGTTGGCATGATATCATTGAGGCTGCTTTTATTCTGTATCCCTTTTTCTAAGTGGTCATCGAATGTGGAATTGTGAGCTTAGAGTAGGTGAAACCTGGCTGGCTGAACTTCTTCTGAGTGACCAAGCACAAGACAAAGGTTAGAGGACCATGTGTAGGGAACCTTCCCTGAGATAAGCAGATTCAGTTTATTAAAACATCCCCAGAGCTGGATCATGGCCTCCAGTGAGGCACCATGGGTGGGAAATGGGCTTTCCTATTAGGCCTCTTAGATATGGTTGCCATATATACACACACACACACACACACACACACGTATGTACATATATACATATATATGGCGCATATATATACATATATACATATATATATGGCATAGAAAATATATAATATATACAGAGGGAGAAAAACTAAAAACTTATTTATTGTTTACCAAAAATTCAATTTAGATGGTACCCTGTGTTTTCATCTGCTAGCTCTAATAACCCTACTCTTAGATCAGGCTAAATAGGCAGGGTGGGGGCAAGGAAGCAGACTTAAAGAGATTTGGAACAAGCCTAGGACAGTTGGCAGAAGTAATATCTCAGAATCAGAGCAGCTTAGAGAAATCCTCTTTGATCTGCAAATACTCTCTTACCTATGACTGAAGTGTCTTTGATTGTTGAAAGATTTCTATAGTTTAATTTTGTTATAAGGAACAACAGCATCTCTCAAACTTTATCGTCTATGCACACGCATGTCTAGCCAAACTGTTGTCCCTACTGGTCTTTGCAACCCCACACACAGCCCCGTCACCGCAGCCACCCAGAATGGTCTAACTTCCTCATTGGTACTTACGTCAGGTAAGCATAGAGCAAAAAAGAACATTGACGTAGGAGCCAGTGTAAGCTGGGTTTGAATCCTAGATTTGCTAGTTAATAACTGTAAGTCCTTGGGCAAGTTTCTTCATCGCTCCTTTAACAACAAATTCTAAGATTTTATTTCTTCATCTTCAAAGCATGAGCCATAATCCTGCTCCATGGCAGTATTAGGAGAAGGAAATATGATAATTATACTAAAGGGAATTACCTGAACCATAGCAGTTACTTAAAAACAATAGTTACTATTACTGTTGTTGTCAGTATATTATTCAAAGCTCAGCCCCCAGGCACCAGAACCTAGCAACTGATGGCACCTGGGTCTGAACCTTGACTTTCTCTCACTCTTTTTGTCTCTGTCGCTCATAAGCTTAGGCAAGTTATTCTGCAGATCTGTGCCTTAGTTTACCCGTAGGTAAAATGAGTACACAGACCATGCCTAGAAAATAGGAAGTGCCACGTAAGCCTCAGCCATTATTCCTGGCTTTCACAAAGCATGCCCAGATCAGGAAGGCACAATCCCAGTGAATTTCTTAGCACATTACCAGTCCCGTTCGCATTTGGTTCCTAGGATGTATCTCATCCTCTTGACTGTTCTCCTAACAGGAGCTCATTGAGTGATGACGACGGCAATGAAGGTAAAGCAAACACATAGGGCACTGAGTAAGCACGCAAGCGAGAACGCCAGGTGATGTGCGGACAGACAGCAGGTTACCTCTATGTACTATGTCTGCTGTGTGCCTGGCACCGTAGTCAGTACCACACACGTTCTCTTTCATTGCGTGTCCTATCAACCTTATGAATTAGGCCGCTGGTTTTTGCTTTTACAGAGGGGGGAAACTCAGTTTAGAAAGTGTCAGTAGCTTACCTTAGCTCGAATAGCCCATAAGGTATTTCAAGATTCATCCTCAGGGGATGAGGAGAAGGAGCCCTTGCGTACGGATGTGGGGAATGCAAACTGCTGCAGCAACTGTGCAAAACAGACGGGAGTTTCATCCAAAAATTGAAAAATAGAATTGCCATTTGATCCAGTAATTCCACTACTGGGTACTAACCCAAACAATATGAAAACGCTAATTCAAAAAGATATACGCGATCCTGTGATTTTTGCAGCACTATTTACGATAGCTAAAATATGGAAGCAGCCCCTGTGTCCAATGATTGATGAAGGATAAAGAAGAGGTGGTATGTGTATATATGTGTATGTATACACACACGCATACCACCACCACCAGCACCTCCACCACCACCACCCAATATTACTCCGCCATAAAAAAGAATAAAATGTTGCCACTTGCAACAACATGGATGGAACTAGAGAGCATTATGCTAAGTGAAATGTCAGTCGGAGGAAGACAAATACCATAGGATTTCACTCATACGTGGAATTTAAGAAACAAAAATGAACAAAGAAAAAAGAGCCAAAGTAGCCAACTCTTAACTATAGAGAACAAACAGGTGGTTAGCAGAAGGGTGGTCGGGGAATGGGTGAAAAAGATGAAAAAGATTAAGAGTACACCTGTGATGACCACTGAGTAATGTACAGAATTGTTGAATCACTTTATTATACACCTGAAACTACTATAACACTGTATGTTAATTATACTGGAATTTTAAAAATAAAATTTAAATAAAAAATAATTATAAAATTTTAAAAATTAAAAAAAAATTCTTTTAAGGAGGCTCTATACCCAGTGTGGAGCCCAGCACAGGGCTTGAACTTATGACCCCAAGATCAAGAGTCAGACATTTAACTGACTGAGCCACCCAGGTGCCCCTTAAAATTTTAAGATTTATCCTCAGGCAACCTGACACAGTCCAGCCAATGCTCTAACCTACCCTGCTGTTCCACCATGGACAAATCACTCAAATGAGCTGAGCCTTAGTCTCCTTAGCCATGAAATAAGGGTGGTAATAGTAACTCCATATTGCAGTGAGGAAAAAATGAGGTCATTCACATGAGGTGCTTAGCCCAGTACCTGGTCCGTGCTCACCACATACCCAGCAAGTACCAGGTGTTAACAGCAACTTTCATCATCGTAGTTGGGAATGTAGTTTTAGTCAGTCTCTCTCCAGCGTCTGTATTCTTAACTCCTGCCAATCGAACACAGACCTGAAAAACACAGAAGGAAAACCAAAGCCTCTAACGCCAAGAATGATTCAATAATGGTCACTTTTAGGTCTTTCCTGGCATTTCCTAAAGGGGTCTTCATTCTTTTTTTTTTTCACCCACTGTGTATAGTTTTCATTTTTATTTTAAGCTTTTATTTAAATTCCAGTTAGTCAACATGCAGTATAGTAGTTTCGGGTGTACGATATAGTGCGTGATTCAGCACCTCCAGACATTGCCCACTGCTCATCACAACAAGCGCCCTCTTAATCCCCATCACCTATCCCCGCCCCCCCCACCCCCCACCATAACCATCAGTTCATTCTCTATAGTTAAATTCTGTTTCTTGGTTTGCCTCTTTTTCCTTTGCTTGTTTGTTTCTTAAACTCCACATATGAATGAAATCACATGGTATTTGTCCTTCTCTGACTTATTTCACTTAGCATAATAGTATCCAGTTCCATCCATGTCATTGCAAATGACAACATTTCTTTCTTTTTTATGGCTGAGTAATATCCCATTTTATATATAGATATAGGTATATAGACATACCCCCTCTTCTTTATCCATTCATTAATCGATGGACACATGCACCCCAATGCCTATAGCAGCAGCATTACCTACAACAGCCCCATTGTGGAAATAGCCCAAGGAGGCTTCACTCTTAACCTACTGCATCGGTAGCACGTTCCTCTCCAAGAGGTTTGTGCACACTCCGTCACAGGAAAGGGTGTTTTCCCTGAGAGAGGGGCCTGGGGCTCCTGGGTGGAGAGGGGCTGTACTCACGACTGCCAGGACCAGGACCAAGTCCTGGGTTTACAGTCCTCATGTCTCCTTCCACGTAGGGTGGGCTCCCGCTCTGCAAGAGGTCTGGCCAAATCCTGGGCTGGCTTCTGGCACTGCTTGTTCCCAGCGCAGACCAGAGTCACTCTGTTTGAAGTAACACTTACCTATCCCTCGCCCCAGGTGACAGCTCAGAGTTCGCTACCCCGCCCCCACCTCCCCTGTGCTCCTGGGCCATTTACCAACTCTTTTTTTAACCTGTTTCTTTTTTAATCTGTGAAAACAGGTTAATAACAGTGACTCACAGAGCTAGATTAAAGATCAAAATGAAGCGACGTCTATGAAAATGCCAGGTTCACAGAAGGCATTCAATATTTTATTTATAAACATGTTTATTAATATGTTAATTAAGAAAGCACAGTTCTAATAGCTTTACAAGCATCAGCTATTTGATTCTCATAATAACCCTACTGAAGTAGGGATTATTTTCATCCCTCTTTTATTTTTTTTTAATATCCATTTATTTGAGAGAGAGACAGAGATAACGAGAAAGAGCATGAGCAGGAAGGAGGGAGAGAAGCAGACTCCCCGCTGAGCTGATGTGGGGCTCCATCCCAGGACCCTGGGATCATGACCTGAGCTGAAAACGGATGCTTAACTGACTGAGCCACCCAGGCATCCCCTCATCCCCCTTTGAAAGACAAAGGGTATGGAGAGCCTAAATAACCTCCCCAAGGAGACACAGCGAGTAAGTGACAGAGGCGAGATTAGAACCCAGGCGGATTTCATACTCTTAACACCACTCTAAGTACTAGTTATTCTTTCTTCCTTTCCATTACTGACATTACTCTTAGATCCCTTAGGCTAAATACATTGTCCCAACCATGTTTCCCCGTGATGCCATGTTGGGAGCCCAAACCACTACTCCCTCTGGTGATAACCAGGGCAGCTGGAGATGCTAGTCTTGAACAAAGCCCTTCACGATGCTTCTGATCTTCACTGGCCTTCCTTAGAAAAGTATCTGTTCCATGGGGTGCCTGGGTGGAGCAGGCGTTAAGCGTCTGCCTTTGGCTCAGGGCATGATCCCAGCGTTCTGGGTTCGAGCCCCACATCAGGCTCCTCGGCTGGGAGCCTGCTTCTTCCTCTCCCGCTCCCCCTGCTTGTGTTCCCTCTCTCGCTGGCTGTCTCTCTCTGTCAAATAAATAAATAAAATCTTTAAAAAAAAATTAAAAAAAAAAGTATCTGTTCCTAAATTACCTTGTCCAACAATTACAATCTTCAAGAAATTGAGTTTCTACTAACACAGTCATCAGGCCCAGTATAGTACCTCAGAGGAGCATTTTTAAAGATTTTCGATAATTCATCCAAACATAAATTGGAGCAGGAAGAGCAAGCGTCTCTTCCAACGTTATAAACATCTATATATGATGATCACTTTCACCTAGAAAAACAGCAATAAATTTATATCAAGATTTGAAAGCACAAATTCAATGGCACAACATACGTATGTGTATATGTGCCTACGTGTGTATGTTTATGGATGTAAATGACTATTTGAACAGTTTCTTTTGGCAATAATTCAACACGTTAAAAAAAAAAACACCTAATGACTATTAAGATAATGCCATTTTCTCCAACATTGGCTTCCATGGTCATGCTCCTATTAACAAATAGCAGGTTGCAGTTTGGTAATTGGCTGTCACATCTAATCTCCATAAAGAGCCGTATATCCCAGATGTCTCCACTGTACATTCAGCTCTATGCTGGAAAATAAGAGGTTTTGTCCCAACACTGACAGAATTATGATGAAGATCAAGAAATGGCTTACTCTCTTGTCCTTGAAAATCAAGGATGAGGCCACCTTTTTGGGTCTTAAACCTCCCCCAGTAGACCAGCTTCTGGGCATGCTCTCTGGAATAATGAAAAAGCATTGTTCCTTGAGCATCATCGAGCATCACATTGGTTATGCTTGAGGCCCAGATCAAAGGAAGACCATCTCCCAGAAGCAAGGTCCTCCACCGGCAGCTCTTGTAGTCATCCACAACACTTCTGTAGGGCTCACTCTTAAAAATCTAGGTGAGGAAAGATAATATAGATAAGACCCACTGGGAAATAAATGTGATTGGAAAGGTTTAAAAAAAAAAAAGGAAAAGAGAGCTGATAAATCAATAACTCGTGTCTTATTCAGTTACAATAATAAATAGTTTGATATAATAATGTATGTGCATTTAGAAGGCTTAGGCAATAGAAGCTCTAGGGTAAGCGTGACTTCCACAAAGTTATAATGTCTATTATCTGTTATAATATCTGCCTAAAAACAATTCGTATTTATTAGTGGAATAAATCCCTAAAATTCCTTTCTAAAGGCTTATCAAACCAGATTGGGTCCCAGCCCAACAAATCGAATTAGAAAGCCATGTAAGGCCACTAACTGCGTTATTAAAGTGATCTGCATGGATAGTCCCAGTTCCCCAGGAAAGTTCTGTTTGGACATTTAGTCAAATGCTGCCCTCTAGTGAGAAAACTCTTTAAAAGGCTCCAAAACGCCCTGGGATTCTAACGCCCTCACGGGTTTCACATAAGAGAGGCAAATCTTATCATCAAGTGGAATCCTCACCTGGAGCCACATTTATGCCAGACAGAAACAACCGCTTCGTTTTTACTTTGTTGATACTGCCTAGTTTTCTTTCCAAAATTATGTTATACTGGTAAAGCATTAAGATTACAGCTGGATACTTTTACCACTGTGAAATTTAGATGTTTTAGCCTCCTGCATTTGAAAACCTAAGAATAGGAATGTAAAGCTTCATGTGTTTCCTTTAGCTGGTGATACAGCTGAAGAACTTACCTAAAACTAAATGACAGATACTATGGCTTCCCACTCCATCAGTAAAAAACACAGAAGAGATGGATATTCCACAGACTGTTTGTATGAACAGGCATTTCTTTACTTCTAGGTGGTTATTTTGCCATAAAAGCCAAGAATTATAATGTTCTTAAACAATACAGGAAAATTGCTATATCCTCAAGTATACAAATCATCACGTCTAATTCAGTAGGGGGGAAAAAGAAAAATCTCTACTTTCAAACTTTTTCATACAATGTTAATACATTTTATTTATTTAGCAGTAATGAGAAGTTAGCATGTTTTAAATTATATGATACACTTTGTGTAGAGGGCACATTTCCTCCTAAGACATGATATTCCTCCTAGAGCATTCATTCATTCACTCACTCATTCACTCATCTTTTGTGTCTGTTAATGATCTTTTGTGATTACCTACTCTGCACCCATACTCTGGTAGTCACGTGGGATCTAATGATGAAAAGGATGAACTTGGTCCTAAAGCATATGGCTCCCACAGCCAAGTGGGGGTAACAAGCATATAATCAGGGCATGGTGAAATGTTGTCATAAATGCTTAAGATGGGGATAGACACAGGGCTTTCTGGGAGCACACAGGAAAGGGGGGACACCTGATCCAATATCAGAAGCCAGAAATGCTCTGCTCCCCCAAGGAAGTAAGGTTTGAGTTTTGACAAGGTTCCACACCAACTGAAAGCCCTCTGAAGGCAGTGCTAGCAAGACAGGCCAATTTCTTTCTGCAGAAGCAATTCCAAGACTGTAACTTTGTGACAGTTTCATGATTTCGCCAATATATCATTCCCAATTAGATATGCAGTGATGACAGTCCCACACTTAGCACTAGCCAAATATTTGAATCCAATCTCTCTATAACTGTAAAGTGAAATATTCTGATTTCAGTAAATTTATTTAACAGAAAATTTTGTTCTCCTTTCTTAGTTCTGAACAAGCCACAGAACATTATGCCTCTCTTTATCTAGAAAAACAAGAAAACTAAATTATCTGGAAATTATGTAATCCTCATGTGCTCCAGTCTAACTGTTATCACCCTATGTGACCGTGGGCAAGTCCTACCTCTATGGTCTAACATCCCTTCAGTTCAAATATTCTGTAAGTCCACAAGCAACACTCTATATAAACATTATTCTTCATCTTAAAGTGTTGCATTCATTGTTGAGTGCGGTTGACTTTCAGCTCCTCATCCTCCGATTAACCACAGTCATTTTGGTACGTAGGAGAAAAATTCTTGCTTGAGAAAGACAATCTTGTCCTTTCTACTTGAATGCTTTAGTCATCGCAAAAGAAAATAGAAATTGCAGTTTGGAGGAAAAGTTTATAAAATCCTGGCCCTGGATTAAAAAAAAAATGTCAGCAATGTTTCAAGAACACATCTCTAGAAAAAGAATTAAGTTAGGGGGGCTTGCTTGCTATGTGAACGACCTTTAATGTTTTCTCTGAACTTGAATACACATGAGGAAAAATTTATCTGGATTTTTGGCATCTACGAAAATACTTGGTTTTTAGACAGCTGTTTTTTAATTTATGTCTTAAAATTAACTGAATGTAGAAAAACTTTAAAACAGGGCTAAAATTGATATATAGACGTGGATACAGATATGAATATATGTCAATGAGGGAAACATAGGGTATTCTCAACCCAGACTGAGCACAAATTTTAAACTATACTCCATGTTTTGAGGAATGAAAAGCTGTATAAGGGAGGGACAAAGTTTTACACAATGAATTAAGCAGCCTGGATTCTATCTGAGAATATAACCAACTCTAGCCAAATCATCTAACCTCTCTGTGTGTGAATTTCCTCACTTGTCCTGTCTTACATGTATCCCTGGATTCACGTAAGGATTCCATGAGTTCGTCTTTGTGAATATATATTCAAAATTACAGCAACAACCTAAATATACACCAGTTAGAGAAGGATAAACAAAATGTGTTATAGTCAGACAATGAAATACCACACAAAAAAATTAAAAGAATAATCTGGACATATGTATATTAATATATATATATTCATAGGTCATCATGGATAAATCTGCAAAAAGCTATGATGTTAAGTAAAAAGTGCAAGATACAGAATGTTATACCATTTTACTGCTTATATTCTTAAAAAGCACTCAGAACAATAGTATATACTGTTTATGGATTATAGGTTGTAGGTATATATGCAAATATACATACACGCACACACCTTTTCTTTTTAAATTGACAGTGGTTGTCTCTCAACAACAGGAAAAGAAACAAAACTCAAGATTAGGGATGCCTGGATGGCACAGTCAGTTAAGTGTCTCTTGGTTTCAGCTCAGGTCGTGATCTCAGGGTCGTGAGATCAAGCCCCATGTCGGGCTCCATGCTCAGTGCAGAATCTGCTTCAGATTCTCTCTCCCTCTCCCTCTGCCCCTTCCACTCATGCTCTCGCTCTAAAATAAATAAATAAATCTTAAAAAAAAAAACCCTCAAGGTTAGAGGGGACCACAGCCAATCATGTAATTATTTTAAGGGGCTGGAAGCAAATGTGAAAGAGTTAACCATTAGCTCTGAGTGCTGGGAATAAGGCTATATATTCCCCCTTGTTCTCCAGGAGTCCTCTGTATCTTTTAGATTTCTTTTAAAAATAATTTTAAGCTGGGGTGCCTGGGTGACTCAGTTGGTTTAAGGGACCAACGACTGGTTTCAGCTCAGGTCATGATCTCAGGGTCCTGAGACTGAGCCCCACACTGGCCTCCCAGCTCATTGCAGAGTCGGCTTCAGAGCCTCTCTCCCTCCCTCTCTGCCCCACCCCCCTCCACTCACACACTCTCACTCTCATGCACATCCACGCGCTCTCCCTAAAATAAATAAAATCTTTCTTTAAAGTTTTTTAAGCTCACAAAATAAATAGCAAGAGTAAAGCACTTTGATAAACAGCTTAAAACAGGGCTGGTGCAATGAGCCACAGATCCCTCCAATCTCTGTTCTATGGTCTTCAGTGGCAGATCAATATATGAGTCGTCTGACTATAGGGTCCCCTAATTTAATAGGGGATGCAAACAAGTATCTTCGTGAACAGATCAGGGGGTGCGGGGGCAGTGCAAAGATACATTCTACTGCAATAACTATGTTGAACACAATTTCAATCCTACGCAACCTGGGGCTTTCCACTTCCTACTCTGTTTTCAAACCTTCAAGTAAAATCAGGGCTGTCATAATTTAAGAAAAGGGGGTGGTGTCAACCAAATCCCATCATGCTCTTCATGTTCGTATCAGCTGCAGAGGTTTTCCCCAGTACTCTGGTCCAAACTGAAAAGAATTGACTAGAATCTCTAATTTCAGATTCCCAATCCATGATTCTGTAGCGCGAGCTGGGAAATAAGTGATCTGACTTGTTCAGTGGAAGTAGTTTCAGACATAAACAGATTGTTCACAAAAAAATGAAACACAAATAGCTGTTAAATATTTTTTCAGATGCTTACTTCAACTCATAGTTGGAGACACGGGATTTTAAACTTATATCCAAGTGTCTTCTTTTCTCACCTACCAAATTGGCATACTTTGATAAGGCACTGAATGCATAGTCAGGTGGTAGGGAATTAGGCACTGTCATCCAACACCGTAAATCAGTACAACCTGTACAGAAGGTAATTTAGCGCTGCCCATCAGAATTACAAATGTACATTTCCTTTGACTAGCAATTACCTATCTAGGAATTTATCCTACAGATTTTTTTGCATATATATGATACGCCATATATACAAGACTATGCTTTCTGCAGTGTTTTTACTGCAAAATATTGGAAATACCTTAAATGTTTACCAGTTGAGAATAACGTAATTTTGTTAACAATCGTAATGGAATATAGTGCTGTCCGGGGGGGGGGGGGGAAAANGGGGGGGAAGAAGGGACTTCTTATGATTTGTTAAGAGAAAGAAACCAAAGTGCAAAGCAATATGTAAAGAACACTACCACTTGTATAAAAGGGGAAAGATAGTCAGGGGCAGGATATTCCTGAAAGAATAAATGAGAAAAATGCTAATACTGGCCACTTTTGAAGAGGAGAACAAAAGTGGACATCTGGATCACAGTGCTGAAAGATAGACTTTTTACTATATACTATATTTTGAATTTTGAACCATGTGAATGTGAGTGTGCTACTTTAAAAAAAATAAAAAAGACACAACCTAATTTCAGCTATAATGGTGGGAGACCTTTGAAAGATGCTTCAATTTTAACAGATGGCTCTAATAAAGATAAAGAGCATCCTTCCCCCGGCCCCAAAGAAAAAAGAAAAACATGAAAAGAAGAATTAAATCCCAAGGAAGAGCCAGAAAGGAAAACTTCCTCAGAGGACGGACTCATTTTGTCAGTTCTAGCAAATTATCTCACCTGAAGCTGCCATACAAAAATCAATCCAGATTTTCTTAAAACCATACCCAATTCAAGATGCTCAGCAAACCTCTGTTAAATGAAGCCCCAATTCAAATCTGTAACAAAGCTTAAAAATCCAACAGCATCTCTCCCTACCTGGTTTTCAATTTGATTATGAAACTCAGCAGGTGTAACATAAAATACAGAAGTTATTTTCTCTTTTGGCAAAGCAAAAATTCATCTTCTTAGCTCAAAAATACATCAACATGTGTTATGTAGAAAAAACAGCTAAATCTAAACAATTGAGCCACGCGTCTCAACTGGATGAGATCCCGGATCTACAGAGCGTGAGCCACGTAACTGGTCGTCCTAGGGCAACAGGGATTGGAATTTTACCTTAAGTAGCCCTGAGGGGAGTTGTTCGCCTTAGCAGATAGTTACCGCTAACCTGCCTCTGGTTATTAGCTTATGCTTTATTTTAGCCCATTAACAGGAAGGCTATGATGAGGTTAAGAAGTTTACAAAAAGACACAATTGTCTCCTTAAACCAGAAACCTCAAAGTGGATATTTCAGGGGAATCCACTGCTTTTGAAATGTATTATTCTGTCTTGTTGCTATTTTCAATTTCTTCAGATGCACTGCCACTCAGCAATACACTGTCACCAGTACTGGGAATCCAAAAGTTATGAGCATGCCTCCCAGTTCCACCTGCTGCCAGGATGCTCCTGGCCGCTCTGTGCTGGGGCCGCTCAGCCACTCCCAGGCTCTGGGAAGACATCTGATGATCTCGTGCTGGATCAGGGCAGCTGAGCTTCTTTCCTGCTCTGAAGAACAGTCACTTCCCATTGCCCATAAGAAGAAATTGCTCTTTCTTTGTGAAATTCCAGGCAGAAAACCTTTCCCAGCGTCTCCCTGAGAAGAGCTTGGTACAGAAAGGGAATGTTCTAGAAATTAATCAGCACTGACCTGCCAGAATGAACAGGAAAATAAAAAAGAGAGAAGAATTTTATCAACTCCCCTCAGTGTCCCGGAACTCCATATTATATGGAAAATTTTCAAGTCCCAATAAATGACATTTTTCTACAGGTTACAAAATATAATGTCTTAGAAATACAATGACAGGGGCGCCTGGGTGGCACAGCGGTTAAGCGTCTGCCTTCGGCTCAGGGCGTGATCCCGGCATTATGGTATCGAGCCCCACATCAGGCTTCTCCGATGGGAGCCTGCTTCTTCCTCTCCCACTCCCCCTGCTCATGTTCCCTCTCTCACTGGTTGTCTCTCTCTGTCAAATAAATAAATAAAATCTTTAAAAAAAAAAGAAAGAAAGAAAGAAAGAAATACAACGACAGTTTCCCATATGTCCTCTCCTTTTAAAGATCTAAAAAGATTTTTTTTTAAACACCTGCCAAAGGACACCCACACATCCTAAGAGTTACCCACGGAGCTGGCTTTGCGGTAGGCTTTTAGTTAGGATGAAAACGCTGCTTCGCTTTGGCTGGTTTCTCTATCCCACAGGACTTCGAGCACGAGTTTCACAAGCAGCCTTGGCCAGAGCTCGCGCACCACCGCTTCCTCACTTGCGTGGACCTTACCGTTTCCCAGACTGAGACACCTGGCAGCCTGGAGCTGCCTGGGGTAATAACTGTGACCCTCGCCTTCTTTCCCCTCCAGTTGTGGATTCATTAAAAAGCAAGTGCTGCCTCTCGCTCGAGAAGCGGGTAGGTCCCACACTGAATGCTTCTTGGACGTCGTTACAGATGACAAATATAAATGACATTTACACACACACACGTACACGCACACAGCTACGCCCTCTGCAGATGCTACAAATGTGCTGTCTGCCCGGGACTGGCGACCCGCACCCATGCCCAGAGACCGGCGGCTCCTCCAGGGTCCACTACCGGGGTCCAATCTGCATCTAAAGAAAAAAATGTCTTCATCGCGTTTATTGACGGCACTTGGAGCTTTTCTGTTCCGTTTTGTTTTGGTAACATTCTCCCCGGGAGTTATTTATAGTTTTCTTTTCTTGGGGTTCGCTTATTGAAAGAAGCTAGAGCTCTGTACACAAAATCGCACCCCAATCTGTGCTCGTCCTTCGCCATGTGCCTGGGTTAAAAATGGCCAAACTGACCTTTAATTTGGTTAAATAGAAAAAAAATAAATAAAATGTCCCCAGGTTAAGACCCTGCATTCCAATTTCCGGCCCAGAGTGAATTTGTATGGCCAAGTTATAAACCCCTGAAAATAGGAAACTAATGCCATGAGGATTTAAAATAATAGAAAATGTTTCACATAATATAAATCCGTAAGCAGTGTATTATATTTAAGTCTTAATATCTACATACTTGGATTATCTTATATCTTGACAATCACACAAAGCAATCTCACTCCCTCGCCCCCTTCCTTTGACTCTGGGTTTCATTCCTATGTATTAACAATGCTCTGGGCCATAAAATACTGTATTAATATTAGTTTGTCACAGCAGACTAAATTTAGAACAATCATTAATATGAGAGAGTTAAAGGCAGTCAGCCAAGAGTACCAGGGACTATAAGCTCTTAAGGCTGTAAGTTATGCAGATATGCCACTTGAACTGGAGAGGCAGCCATTCTTTTTGTGACTAATAAGAGATTCTATTAGTTCTAAGCTGATTCTAATTCTAATTAAGAAATGTGGGGAAAGGCAATTTTGCTGCTGTAGGTAGAGTTGATGTTCAGCCTTCTATCATCTGCTGTGGTTTTCCGGTCACAGAAGACTGGTGGCACATGCGTGGAATGAATATTCCTCCTGCCATCCACATCCACATCCACACCCACAACAACAACAACAACAACAACAACAACTTGCTGCCGTATTTGTGACGGCAGAGTTGGAATCGAGGTTCCTGGAAGAAGTCTGGTAATCAGTGTTCTTTCAAAACAAACCTTTTGTGGCTCAGAATCATCCCAGTTGTACAAAAAGTTTTGACTTTTTACAAATAAAAAACCTTTCAAATGGATACTTCTGGACCTGTTATGCCTTTCTTTGGGCTTGTCAAATATTAATTTTTTTTTTAAATTTAGTCCCTTGCTAAGCTACAAATATTCATGTTTAACACCAAGTAGCAGTTCAGGGGCTGACAACTTGGTATGTACCTTTTGAATGATGCATAGAAAGCAGCAGTTAGCACAAAGAAAAAGCCACCAGATTGGTCTCAGGGAAACCCAGTGTCTGAATATTTCATGACTCCTCTAGCACTTAAAGAATAAAAAAACTGGCTACTAGTGTTGGGAGACCAACATCAGGAAGGTCAGAGCCTGGAAATGTGCAAGAGATCCCAGTTTTGCCTGGGGAAAGTGAAAGGGGATTTAAGCTGCTTAGAGAATTAGAAAAAGAAAAAAGAAAAAAAAAAAGAAAGAAATTTCTTTTGCTTTGTTTTGGTATTTTATAAACACCCCAAGTGGCAAGACAAAAGCTGTAAAGGGGTATGCAGTCATATCTCTCTAGGGGTTGTGATTTCCACGTCTCTAAGGACACCAAAAACTTACCTTCTCTTTTGGGTTATAAGGCTTAGTGTTAAACTTGCCCAAATCACACCTTTCCTGGCGTGCTTGCTCACTCTAGTGGGTTCTCTGTCCCAAGAAAACCGATGAAGAGGGAAAGGAGAAGCGATTCAATTACTTGTTTTCCTGGACATGCTTGCAAACATCTCCCATAGAGGTGAGGGGCAAGTGGGGAAGATGATATCTTAATTACGTAGATGCCCAGTGACTTGGGACTGAAAAATGTTCCTCCTTTGGTGAACTTTTCTGCATTTTACGATGATTTACAGGAAACCTAAATTGAATCCAGGAAAACAGATGAGTAACTCTTACGGAAGGGGGCAGAAAGCGGTACGGTGTTTAAGCAACTGATGACTTCACCTGTCACTGTCTCATTAAGCTCTTAATGAGTTCTTTTCTATTCTTGGTCACATCTGATTTTTTTTTTAATAGAAGTCCCTTTGAACAGCTGGGAGTAAGAATCGCCTTTGATCACTGAATTCTTCTGAATTTTCCGTCAAAACGAGGCCATTTTCATCCTGACTTGGGGTATTTTTATGAGTTTATTTCCCCAAGTACATTCCTGGGCATAGCTTTCCAGGCTGAGAAGAGCCTGAACAATTAATGTATACATTTTTACATAAATGTTTATAAATTTAACAAAGGGAGAGAGCTTTGCCACAAGAAGCCTCAGCTCTTTTGAAGGCGGTTTTCTAATGATGACCCTTGGCGTGTTGGACCACATGGGATTCCTCTGAGAAGAGTCAGATGAAAATTAGTCTATTCTCATTTCAAACAGAATTTTGCTGAAGTCCTGATCAGAGCAGCAGCATGGAGTCCGGGGAGACAACACTCGCTACTTGATTCACTCTGCAGCCTCCCTCTCCTGGTAATTGTTGCAGGAACACATAGTGACAAGGCTCTAGGATGTGAGCGGTCTGGATGTACTCCGGCTGTTACGCTCTGTTTAAAGATTTAAACCATCAGGGTATGATAAGGCTTTTTGATGTTCATTGAACACGGAGCTTGGGTACAGAAGAAGGGGAAAGGGCTTCACCAGAAGGCAATCATCTTTCAGAGCCACAGTAAGACAGAGAGAGGTGGGGAAATCTCAGCCTCAGCATAGACACGGAACAAAGGCAGATGAAAGGGGCCGGGTGAGGAAGGGGCCAGCTCTGGCTGTGAGGCAGAACTCCTCCATCAGAGTCCGACGCCTTAAAATGCGGGGGAAGCGTTTAGTGTTCCTCTTTCATTAAAACACACTTCTGTTCATGGGGGGAGGGGATGGCGCCAGCTGCAAATTTGGGTGGCTTCTGTTGACCCCAGATTTAAAAGAGCCTCCCCGTGGCTCATACTCGAAATTATTTAATGAGTATTTATTTTGAGTCAGATGAATGTCGTTTCCAGCACTCACCCCCGCAAACCTGGAAGAAGACCTTCCTTAAAGTACATTTTTAAGCTCCTCACTGTGTTTTCTTCCCCCAAAGGTAAAACCTGAATATTTGTCTTGAAGAACAAAAAGATCAGGAATGCAAAGGGACACAGGGTGGCCTCTCCAAAACCCAACCCCATTTCTTCATGTTTTCTTCTTTGGCAAAATACCAGCTTTTCCACCCTGTTCACGGCCATATTCTGCCATGGTAACCGAGCCTGCACTTGGGGTGTATTAGTTAGACAAGAACCGACACCCTCCCAGCTGTGTCCCCGGCCCCTAGCACAGGACTGTATGCACCCAAGTCTGAACAAATGTGGGTTCAATGAATGAATGCATGCATGCATGCCTGCAAGACTCTGGGAAAGGACAGGATAGATTTCTATTTCTTTTCTGTGCCTCCACTGAAGGTTTCAGAAAATTTGTGTATAAGGAAAGCAAAAAGTTCTCTTTTCCCGTGTTGCGTCCTGCACCAGCGAACAGCATGGCAAGGCACGGTTGTCGAGTCAGGGATTTGGATTCAGACACACCTGGTACTCAGGGCTGCTTGGCCACTTATCACAAGACTCTGGGAGACTGCTTTCACTTTCCTAAGCTTTATTTTCCCCATCTGCAGGCTAGGAGTATTAAAAAGAGCTCCCTCTCTGGAATTAGAAAATCCACGTAAAATATCTAGCACAATGTTTGGCCTATGGGAAAACTCCCCCTACATTGAACTATTGTTCCCTATAATTGTTATCAGTAGTACTGCTCTCCAAAACATTTTCAGACATGGTGGCATTGGAAGGGGATTTTAGAAATAGTTCTCAACACAACTTAAATTGAGGAAGTTATCATTACAAATTCTACCGAAGGATTGTCGCCACCCTTGTCTCTATAGCGACATGAATAAAATGTGCTGTAACCTGCTGTCCTTCTCTGGTCGGGCAATGTGCTCTTGTTTCCACCTCATATAGGTGTTCTGTAATTAGAGCTCAGATCCCCTTCTCTTAGATATCGGCAGGGGGTTAGAAGTGGGTTTGACTAACCAACGCCAGGAAACCTAAGTGGATCCTGCCTGCTTGAACCTGGAAAGCGAAAAGCCAGGCAAAATGACGTGTACAGCGCTGAACCCATCTCCTCACAAATGTCAGCTCGGCACGACATAGAAATCACTGCTTCGGAGCAGGCAGAAGGAGATGAGGCCCCAAACTCAATTCCATCCTCTGATGGCCACACCCCACCCAAGCCAAGGCCGCATCCCCAATGAGCTGTGTCCCAGGAGAAGCTGCAAACACCATCACATCTCTGGGAAACCAGCCCTCCCAGGTGATCCTCTCAAGAACCCTATGAAGAAGTTGTACCTAATAGATGAGAAAATTGAGCTACAGAATAACGGTGTCAAGAAAACGACATTTACTGCCATTTGTATTTTATTTTTCTTTTAACCTTTTGGTCAGCAACCTCCTGGACTGGACTAGGGCACTCATTCTCTCTGAGACTCTATGAATCCCTCAATTCTTCTGGATCTCAGTGTCCTCATAGGCTTCACTGTGGGGGGAAGGGGGAGGAGTGGACGGGCTGGTCCGTTCTAGCCCTATAGTCTATGATTTGCGCCAGGAGGGCTGAGCTCCTCTAATGACACTGGAATCTCCGTGGAAACTGCACACCTTACGCTGTGATCTTCCTCTCCAATTTCCTCTGCCTGTCCAGCCTCCAATACCGAAAATGGGAGCATGTCAGCCATTATCATTATGGAAAGAGTCGGTTTTACCAGAGCTCAAATCTAAGGGAGCATTATGGCCAAATCGACTGCCCCCTGATTGAGCCATACGGGAATTACTGTTTCCTTTTCCTTAGCCTGCTCACACGCAGAAAGTCAATCCTCTAAAAACAAATTGATTGATGATATAATTTAATATCTTCATATGATTTCTAGTGGCAGAATCAATCTGCCGCGGTACAACCATCCAAGGCAAAGGAAAAGAAAAATTGCACCCGTTGCTTTTCTTTTACTGCACTTCTGGGTGCTCTAAGAAAAAACTCTCTCCAGAAAATCAATAAGGCAGATTTTGATTTCAANTGCCGGTACAACCATCCAAGGCAAAGGAAAAGAAAAATTGCACCCGTTGCTTTTGTTTTACTGCACTTCTGGGTGCTCTAAGAAAAAACTCTCTCCAGAAAATCAATAAGGCAGATTTTGATTTCAATAAGGGGACTGTGCCCAGCAGTCCCCCATTACAGAATTAAATCCATATGACAACACAAAACAATGAAGAGACCCAACTAGCAAGGGATCCATTTGCTTTGTTTGACTTTGGCTGCCAGGGAATGAGACCACAAGACTGGCTGTAATTTAATGCAAACCTTGGCCTATCCTGCTTGTGCATATGACTGACCCTTAGGGCACGACCATCAATTTTCTATTAAAGATCAGAGATTTGACATATCAAAGTCAACATCTAGCTGAATAACTGCAGTAACTTGATAATAATTCTTTTGTGGATTTCACAGTGGCTTTTCAGTAAAGTATCAGAAAGGTAGCCGATTTCAATCCTGACCTGGCAAGATCTGAATATGAAATAAAGGATTTCAGCTTGATCTCCCCATGATGTGAGGATGAATGTTCTGGTAAATGTTAACTTAGTGCTCTGAGTAGCTCAGTAATAGATGGGTTTAGGCAGTAATAGGTTTAAAATGTCAACTTATTGAATAATAATTTCATGTTGTACAAATACTATGTGTAAGAAGGGATTTGTTTTGCAAATTTTGAAATAAATGAATGGATTTATAATGTCCTTGACTGTTTCATTGTTCCGGTCAGAATTTTACAGAAGAATCGAAATTAGCTTTTGCTTTCTTGGGTCTTGTTGTTTTCCTGCATTTGTCTTGATTCAGTTTCCATAATTACTGGGTCTCCCCGAATTCTGGTCATTAATGGAGTTCTTCTCTGTTTTGGTCCCCAAAGCCAGGCTGATAGCATTGTTTTTTAGTAAAAATAAAAACTCAATTATCCCTCCCTATAAAATGTTTCATGACACCAATAGCATAAAAACCTTTCACCAACCCAGCTGTAAAACACTCAACTGTTCAAAACATAAGAACCAAATAAAATTCTGTTTCCATAACTGAACTCAGCCCTTCAGTCCAATTATAAGCTGACAGCTCTATAAATCCAGGTGGAACACAAGTGTGGGTAAAGCCAGATTGTGATTGGGACACTGAGGACCTGGGGCAAACACCTGCACCACAGCCTGTAGAAAAGTTCCCCAGATTCTATAACTAGCCCCATGCCCTACACACACACACACACACACACACACACACACACACACACACACCCTTCCAACCATTCTGTATAGAGTCAGCATCTTCTCTCAAGGAAATGGAAGATGCCAAAAAAACACCCAGGTAAATTCTCTGAATCCTTCAAGTCTGATTCTTTGGATCCTCAGCCTACCTCAGTTTCCCAGAAAACTCAAGAAGAGAAACCAAAAGGAGCCCACCCTTGCAGCTCACCAGCCTGGCAGCCTAAGGAACTCTTTGTCTAATGCATAAAGGGTGTCTTGATTTCCACAAACCAAAACCCCAACTTGGTAGCTTCTAGATGCTCACTTGGATCATATCAAGATTGAAATGGTCCTGGACAGAACTGCTCAACCATCCAGCTCAGCACCTGAACACATCACTCTCTGTCCTGCAGCCACACAGAGACCGTGTCCCAGTCTGGGTTGCCCCAGAAGCTGGCTATAAATAACAAGGATGTGGGTCCTTGTAGCTTACTGGGAATGTAAAGAAAACATGGGAAAGGAAGTAAGACGGGGAAGCAGAGGCAGCCAATAAAGGGTGCATCATCAAACCAGTCACCACCCTGGGTAACCGCAACTTAGTCCCACTGGGGACACTCTGACATGGCGTGGGAACAGAAGTATTTACACACCACCTCCCGCGTCCGTCATTGGTTGAGGCTGCACCTCAGGGGCACTTGTTCCTTGGCATTTCCAGCCTACTATACGGGTAGGCAGAGGGCTTTAGGGGCCAGGAAAAGCCCCCAGGAAAAAAAGGCAGTTACTGGAAGCTTCAGGGTCAGGCATTGTCCGCCAAAAGTGGAAAGCAAGGAGGGATGAGGGCCCGGGACTGAGCCTCTGCTATGGACATGGGCCTTTTGTTAACTTTTGAAACTTTCCTAACTTATTTTTAAGTTAATAAGGCTCATGTAAAACAACAAAATATTTAAACACTACGGAAAAGCTCAACTATTTTTTGAAAGACCCGCTTCTTCCCAGCCACTCAGTCCCGTTCTCAGGGATAACCATTTTTTTACAGATTTTTTTCTATATATAGAACCTATGTATTTAAACACATACACACCCACAAGAGATGGATATCCTTTTTTTTGCTACACAAATAAGGTCATAGTGGACACAATTTCCTGTGGCTTGCTTTTTTCAGATAATAATATATCTTGGACATCCTTGAACATTAATATCTCTATATTTGACTCAAACTTTTTATTTTTTTTTTAATTTTTTTAAAGATCTATTTATTTATGTGACAGAGAGACAGCCAGCGAGAGAGAGAGAACACAGCAAAGGAGTGGGAGAGGAAGAAGCAGGCTCCCAGTGGAGGAGCCCGATGTGGGACTTGATCGCAGACCGCCGGGATCACGCCCTGAGCCAAAGGCAGACGCTTAACGACTGCGCTACACAGGCGCCTGACTCAAACTTTTTAATGGATACTAATATGAACACACTATAATTCATTTAACCTATTCCCACCTGGTAAACATTTAGGTCTTTGTTCCAACTCTTTTGCTATCAAAGATAATGCTGCAACCTTGTCTGCAATACATACATATATATACAGACACATATAAGATTATACAATGAACATGATATATACATGATAAATTCCAAGAAGTGAAATTTCTCAAAGAATATACACATTTTAAAAAATTTTTTAAGATTATTTATTTATTTATTTGTCAGAGAGAGAGAGAGAGAATACAAGCGGAGGGAGCGGCAGGCAGAGGAAGAAGCAGACTCCCCGCTGAGCAAGGAGCTCAATGTGGGGCTCCATCCCAGGACCCTGGGATCATGACCTGAGCTGAAAGCAGGCACTTAACTGACTGAGCCGCCCAGGCTTCTCTACACACATTTTAAAATTTGACAAACCATGCCAAAGTAATCTCTAAACAACATTTCAGCAATTTACACTTTTACCAAGAGTGCACGAATACACGTTTTTTTCCTTTATCTATATCAACACTGAAAATGATCACACTTTTTAATCTTTAGCAAATTAATAGGTTAAAATAGTATATCACTGTCCTACTTTGTGCATCTTCTATGAATGAGGTTACTCGGTTACATTTCTTTTCAACTTCACATACATCTTTCTAATGCCCTGCTAGCCTTTTCCTTTATGTTTTATAAGTACCATTTTTAAGAAAATACTTTCCAAGTTTATATTTTGTTTTATTGTTGTTTATGGCTTTTTTTGCTATATAAAATATGATATATCTGTGTTTTCAAATTCAACATTTTTATGATCCTGAGTTTTTGTTTCATAGTGTGATCTTCCTCAAAATTATTAAAAACAAATTCAGCCATTAGTCCTCTAGAACATTTACAGTGTGATTCTTATATTTAAGTTTTTAATCTTTTTTGTGTAGGGTGTGAAATAGAAATATGGTTTAAAAAATTTTTTTTCGATGGTTATCCAGTGGTCTCCAAATAAATCTTTTGCTAAATATATTTTCAGGATTAATTTGAAATATCTCTTTTATCCATAATCAATTACCATATGGATTTAATTCTATTTCTTGAGTATCCATTTTGTTTTAAATGTCATAGATCTATAATATGGTTTATTATCTGGGCACCTGGGTGGCTCAGTCATTAAGTGTCTGCCTTTGGCTCAGGTCATGATTCCGGAGTCCCAGGATTGAGCCCCACCTCGGGCTCCCTTCTCAGCGGGAGGTCTGCTTCTCCCTCTCCCTCTGCTCCTCCCCTGCTCCTGTTCTTTCTCTTTCTTGCTCACTCTCTCTCAAATAATAAAATCATATATATATATATATAGTTTATTATCTGATAAGACTTGTCCCCTCTCTTTAATTCCTAGCATTTCTCCTCTTTTCCCCCAAATGAACTGTAGTATTTTGCTAAGATCACAAAAAAGTTTGTATTTTATTGGAATTACTTGAATATCTCGATTCACTTAGAATTGTCATGTTTACAATATTCAGTGTCCTTATAGGATAATAAAATTTCTTTTTCCATTTATTAGTGTTCTTTCATATCCCTAGAAAAGTTTTGTTGAACTGTGATTTTGTACCTCAGAGGCAGAAAGTTAAAAGATAATAATTATTCTCAATTATAGCAAACTATTATGTTCTTCCCCTGAGAAAACTTACAGTTTTCTTCATGTATTCCCTGCACCTTCCTTGCTCAATTTCTAAGTAGTTAAACACATTCATAGCTTTGGTAAATGAATTGTTTTATCCCATTTTATTTACAACCTTTTAATTGTTTCTGTGTTAGCTATTTATTTTTGTGTGTTAACTACATACATAGCTACCTACTGGATTCTCTTATTAAGCTTAAAGACTATCCACCCTCAGTTTATTATCTTAGGTTTCCAAGATATGCAATTATATCAACTATAAATAATGACTTTTGAAGTCTATTCTAATATTTACAAATTCTTTTTCTTGTCTAATTGCATTTGCTAGTACTTTTAAAATAATGTTAAGCAAGAATAATGATTATCAGCAATTTGTCTTGTTCCTGACTTTAATAAAAATGTTTCTAATATTTAAAGAACCAAATTCCAATGAAATTAAATTTCTCAAATATACATATATATACAGCCAAATTCATTACTAAGAATGATGCTATTTTAAACTAAAATATGTATCTATATCACATTAAGGGAGAATCCATCTATTTCAATCACAACAAGAGTTTAATTCAGGCAAAGATGTTTAATTTTTCAAATTTTTTTACTATTTTTTTAAATGTCTTTTCTCTCTTGACCTATTTATGTGGTAAATTGTATTAATAGACTTCCTAATAATAAGTTATCCTGGTATTTCCTGGATTGAATCAATTTAATCATAATCTTTTGCTGTTACTTGGATTCCATTTGCTGTATTTTATTTAGGAAAATGTTTTTAATTCACTAGTAAAGCTTATGGATTTTTTCCTTTTTTGTGCTTTCCTTGAAAAATCTTAGGAGAGTGTTATTATTTTTCTGAAAACTAGCAGAAGGGATAGTTCCCATTTTAAGACTTAATATTAGACCAGCAAAGGAGTCTCTGGAGGCCACATGATTCCTCCTGACATGACCTCAAGTATGAATATGGCCATAGTTCAATCATGTAAAACTATGTAAGTGAGAACTTGGCTCTTAAAACCAGTATCCAAAGGGAGAAAAAAAATCTCACATGCTACTATGCCAAAATGTTGAAAAGTATTTTCCAATTGTCTTGAAATTGAAGCTGAAGCCCAAAGCAGAAAATAACAAAAATGCATATAGTAGCTACAAAAACAATACACATCATTGAAATACTTAGTACAAGATAGAAAAACTAGGGCTGTGATGCAAATCCAGGCTTATAAGAAAACTCGACATCTGAAATGAATATTCAGCCATTGAAGTAAAAAGCTGTCAACTGAGTCAGCAGGTCTGTGGCATTTCCCCAGCTCTCCTCATAGGTGACCTCTCCTAAGCCAAGTGAGAGAGGAGCTTCAGGACAATCTTTTGTAGAGAATGAGTATTGTTTTCCAAAGGAGACACGGACACATTAACCTTCAACAGAAATGCTGAGCTGCAGGGACTTTCCAGTGTCCCTGGTCAGAGCTGAGCCTGTGGCACTTCCTGGGAGATATTGACAGTGTCCCCAAGGTGAAGAAAAAAACTTGTGTAGACCATAGGGAAAGAAAAGACAATAGCATGGGTGGTTTATCCTTCCAGAATTTGGTGGAACAAGGATGCTCTTTTCCTCTGAACAAAGGGGTCATCTCATTAGCTACTATCTTGAAACGTTTTTTGTTTTGTTTTGTTTTTGTTTTTAAGATTTTATTTATTTATTTGACAGAGAGAGACTCAGCGAGAGAGGGAAAACCAGCAGAGGGAGTGGGAGAGGGAGAAGCAGGCTTCCCGCTAAGCAAAGAGCCCGCTACAGGGCTCCATCCCAAGACCCTGGGACCATGACCTGAGCTGAAGGCAGATGCTTAACGACAGAGCCACCCAGGCGCCCCTATATTGAAAGGTTTCTATTGAAGGAGGCTACCCACCAGAGCAGAACAACACCAGCAGAATGAGGCTGGCAATCTACCATCCTAAGCAAGAGCTAAGATTTGTAAGAGCTCAGCTAGAGAACGGATTTCCAACACTGAGTATCAGTGGAGTGCCAGAGATGCCCACGGGGATCTCCAAAGAACCCGCAAAAACTTCCCAGAATGAGAGAGCCAACTTTCAGTTGTCACATGGAAGACAGCACAGCCAGATTTCATCTCTACCCATCAAGTACATCATTGCCCTTTTCATTCTCATCTGATCCTTGACCTCATACAGGAGGAGCCAGGAACATAAAGAAGAGTAGATGAGTAAGGCAGAGTAACAGTGAAAGAACAAAACACCGCACATCTTTCCCTGCTGGTCTACAGATTTTTGAATGGGGCTGAGGCGTGGTGGGAAGTGGAGGAACCGGAGGAAAGAATAAAGCTGTGGTTTGAACTGGACTGGCCATTTTAATGGCTTAACAGGAAACAACTCTAAAGCTAAAGGTGACTGGAAAAGCTATGTGGTGTGTTCAAATTATTGCCACGTTGGGAAGGAAACCCAACAGTTCATATCTGAAGGCAAAGGTGAGGCACGTGGCATAGTCGAAATTACCCTTGAACATCTCTCAGGAGGGCTTACATCAGAGACTGTCACCCTCATCTTTCACGAATCCCAACAGAACAAGTACTTTTTCAAGCACTGGAACAGACTGCAGCTATTTCCCTGAGCACAGATGAAGTAACTGGTGAAGTTGAGTAATCATGTTGTAGGAAAAAATACGCACCTTTACACACAAGAATCATACCCAGCACAGCAAGATGCTCACACTGTAGAGGCACAGAGACGCCAGGTCTGTGTGAGAGAATGAAAGATAAAAGACGATGGTCTCACAAATACTGTGTATTTGGACCACAGACTAATTAAATGCAATGGTGAGTGATATCACTTACTTGCCCTAGTTAAATCAATCTCCTCAACCCCCCCCCACCCCTGCATCTAGATAGGTAAGATTCACATAAAATACAATTCCACTTACCTCACTTTGAAAAGACCTGAAGGTCAGCACACCATTCTCAACGAGTTCCCAGATAAGCAAGAAGAAAACTATGTAAACAAATGAGTAACAGGTCCTCTGGCAAAAATAAGCTTAAGATCCAATGGAGATACAAAGGATACATTCTGGTCTTCCCCTTGAGGAAGACAGACTTCCTGAAAGAGGGAAAGTGGTCTAGCCCAGCCCCACCACACTGAATAGCCAGCGCCTACGGCCCAGAGCAACAGCTCTTCCTTCTCCATTTACTTGGCAAACTACCACTTAAAATTCATGGTAGCAAAAATAATACCTTTTACTTACAAAAATTTCGATGGCCCTTTCAAGGCGTTGGATGAGAAAATCCCCAAAGAGGTTGAGTCTTGCACGAAGGCATTAAAGTTGGCAGGTTTGGGAATCCAGACTAGACCCAAGTATGCTGACTGATTCCATGCTCCATACCCTACTGACTCTGAAGTAGAGAGCCATTAATAAAAATTTTTTAAACTTATTTCTCCTGGAATAATATTGTATTGACAGTAACTATCATCAGGTACTGACATAACTATAGATAGCTTTTTGAAAGGAATTTGCAAACGTTCAAGGATTAGAAGTCCATAAATGGATACTAATAGAAGCATAAGCCTGATGTCAAAGACAACCATATCTATGGGAATGTCAGGTCTTTTTTTCTCCAGCTTTATTGAGGTATAATTGACAAAATTGTAAGATATTTAAAGTATACATCACGATGATTNGAAGCATAAGCCTGATGTCAAAGACAACCATATCTATGGGAATGTCAGGTCTTTTTTTTCTCCAGCTTTATTGAGGTATAATTGACAAAATTGTAAGATATTTAAAGTATACATCACGATGATTTGACATATACGAGCATTGTGAATGGATTCCTCCCATGTAGTTAATTAACATTCATCACGTCACATATTTGTGTGTGTGAGAACATTTAAGTTCTACCCTCTTAGCAAATTTCAATCATACAATACAGTGTTTTCAACTATAGCCACCATGTTATACATTAGATCCTCAGACTTTATTCATCTTATGGATAAAAATCTGTACCCCTTTACCAACCTCACCTTATTTCCCTCACTCCCCAGCCTTTGGCAACCATTTCAGGTCTTTATGTATGACTTGATTCTTAGCCCCAGAAACCAAGTTCAGAAGCACTCTGGCAATTCCTTTGCTATCTTGGAATTGTTCCTCCCACCACCCCAGATACCACGTCAGCCCACTGACTTCCTGTATGCTTTACAGTACATTTGAATAACAAGATCCTGGGGTAGGATTCTTTGGTTAGTACAGAAGTAGTAGAGTGTGACAAGGCTCTCACCTGGAAGTTAGGGAACTTGGATTCTAGCACAGGCTCAGCCTTAGACTAATCAGGTGATCCATGCAACTCCTTGGGGCCTTGGGTTCGCCATCTTTGAAACTGAATTAATAAGCCCCAACTAATGGGGCACCTGGGTGGCTCGGTTGGTTAAGCATCTGACCCTTGGCTTCAGATCGGGTCCTGATCTCATGGGTCATGGGATTGAGCCTGGCAGAGAGAACCACATCAGGCTCCATGCTCAGCAGGGAGTCTGCTTGAGATTCTCTCCCACTGCCCCGCCCCCACCCACCCCAGTTGCACATACACATTCTCTCTCTCTCTCTCAAATAAATGAATCTTTAAAAAAAAATTGTATTGTTTAAAAATAAATAAGCCCCAACTAAGATTTATTATAAGGGTCTCTGAAATCCAAATATCCCACTGATATCTTCAAGGACTTGACCCACTGTTATCTTCAAGGTCTTTATCTGCTGTCTTCAGGGATACAATTAGGAATCTGACCAGGACTGTATCAGCCTGAGAGCAACATTTCATTACAGGCCCAGTCAGCAGTGCCATAGAAAGATACCCTTTTTCTGCTCAGCTGATAATTGGTAGAAAGAGCACTAGAAACCAGATTTTCTGACCCTACATCAATTCCTCTGCCCACTCTCCTCCAAACCCCTTAGCATGGTATATAAGGGCCCCACTGATTGACATCGATGGTCGTGTCTTGTTTTCAATCTGCATAATTTCAAGTTATACTTTTTGGCCTCCATACTTTGTCTCATTCTCTTCTTACCACTCATGGCTTTTCTAGCTCATTGCTTATGATTGTCTAATGAAACCCTGATTGTTCTTTATAGCTCAACTCAAATGACAGTTCTTTCATGAAATCTTTCCTGATAGTCTCGAGGATGGGCTCTCTCTCTTCATTTTTTACTTCTTACCACATGTTGCTTTGTGCCACAATTGAGTGCCAATAGACTGCAAACTCCTTGAAGTCCTTGGATCCACCCTAGTACCCAAAAGAAAGCCTTCCACAAAGAGTTTCAGTTCCAAGAACACATGGCAACAATCAAGACAGACTAGGCTATGCCAGAATAAAAAACACAAACCCCAACATATCACTGGTTTTATCCAACACAGAGTTATCAGAATCTCACACTAACTGTCAAATTCAAGTTATTAAGGGAGCTCTGTCATCATCATCTCTCAGGAACCAAGGCAGATAGAAGTTCTATCTCAACAAGAGCTTCTATGATCCGTAAGGTAAGGGGCATGAATGTAGAGAATCAATTAAGCACTGGCTCTTAAATCTCCCACCCGGAGGTAACCCATGCCATTTCTTCGTGACATTTCATAGGTTAAACCAAGTCATATGGCCATGCTTACCCTTAGGGGAGGATAGAGAAGTGTGACCCCTCATTGTGTTTGCAAGAAAGAAGAAAATCAGAATATGGATGAACATCGTAATGACACCACCACACATACCATGTTCTATCTGACCCTTG
The DNA here is from genome assembly GCF_002007445.2 of Ailuropoda melanoleuca. Classification (NCBI taxonomy): domain Eukaryota; kingdom Metazoa; phylum Chordata; class Mammalia; order Carnivora; family Ursidae; genus Ailuropoda; species Ailuropoda melanoleuca. The sequence goes on along the minus strand of NC_048219.1, from coordinate 60,376,947 downwards.
ACTTTGACCCACCTTGTTGTCTGTGCCTGGGACATTCTGCCCACCCTGTTTGTCCCTTTATCTGAATAATTTCTTCTCATCCAGATATTCCCACTTAGAGTTCCTCTAAAGACTTTGTTGACCATAACTTCAACTTAAAACCACCACACCACCAAACCTGGATAGAGTGTCCTTCTAATGTGCCCCAATAGCACCTATAATTTTAAGGGATCATGGTCAGACCATATTGTAGTTTGGCTTTTTACTTGCCTCTTTCCCACTAGACCAGGGATTGGCAAACTACAGTCCAAGATTAAATCCAGCCTGCCCCTGTTTGTTTTGTTTTGTTTTTTTAAAAATAAAGTTTTATTGGAATACCATCATGCCCAATCACCTACACGTTGGCCATGGCTGCTTTTACCCTACAGCAGAGGCATTGTAACAGAGACGACAAGGCCCCCAAACCTAAGATATTTACTATCTGGCCCTTTAAGAAAAGAACTGTCAACCCCTGCAATGGACTGTAAGCCCCGTGAGAACAGGGTTATACTTTCAGCACCTTCTGTATCCCAGCCACTAGCAGAAAAATTGGTTCATACTAGACATGAAATAAATGTTGTTTAAATAAAGAGTAGACTCATGAGTGTTCACTGAAAATCAAGAACAAAGGACAAAGAAACAGGGAACAGAGAGCATCAGAACTTTAAATTTAGCAAAATAAACCCTCCAGATTCTCTGTTCCAGCTACACATCCTAACACTTTTTAGAAAATGAGTAAACACTAGGAACCAACATTAATCTTCTAAGTGTCAAGGCAACTAGAATTTGCCACAGCCCAGTTAGAACAAATTAAGCAACTGTGACACTTACGAAATGCTTTAAAATTACAAAATTACTAAATCCACATCCATTTGCTCTGTAGAATATTTCATTCTCTTTGATTAACAAATCTGACTTAAATGAGGTACAGACCTTTTCACACAGTATTGTACAGCCTTCAAAAGTACCACAACTGGTACGAACTGCCTCCAAGCTGAGTGTCTATGAGGTAATGTCAGTACACTGGCTCAGAGCTTCCAGAAGTAAACACACGGTATCTGGGCCTTGGTGATTTTACAGCGCATGAAAAAAAGAATTCTTAAAATACAAGCAAATCTGGAAAGTACAACATCCCAGCTTGTTTATAACAGCAATTTCAGCTAGTACAGATCCACAATTTATTTGCAAACAGATTAATTAATGTTTCAGCAGCTGTTTGCAGCCAGTCTGTGATCTCGCTGAGCACAGATGACACTTCTTTCCTCTCCTATTCCGTAGGGGCGATTTTAGCAATGCTTAGATTAGGTTTCTACTGTATCAGCCCACATGATAAAATCAGTTGAGTCCTGAAGCAGCCCGACTGGCTTTACAAGATCCCCAGGCCGCCTCGTCTCCGGTGGGTCCCCCATGCCACCTTCCCTGGGCTTCCTTTTAATTATGGCCCCAAAATGCCAGTTTGCAAACAGATCTGAAAGATCAAAACCTGACATTTTTAAAAATTGTTTTCTCCTTCCGCTCTTAGGTCCCTCAGGGTTGGTATTCAGCAATGTGTACCACTGGGTGTAATAAAAGCAAAAGCTTGAATATTTGTCCGTAAACTGACAGAGAATAAACAAGTGAGAGAACAAATGCTGAACAGCCTCCAAGTGAGGCGCTGCAGAAGCTAGGTGGGTCGCTTCTGACGGAGCGGGGCAGCGCTTCTGAGTCTGTTTCTCTTCTTGAAGGGAAAAGAAACAGAGAACACAAGACAAAATCCCCAAAGCCTCACTAGGCTAAATTTCCTTATTCTCCTTTGAACAGACTACACAGATTTTGTTGACTAATTGAGATCAATCCCAGTTGTAAATCGCCTAGCTATCCTACAGCTTTAATTAAGCTACCAGAGGGAGCTGTTTATCAATTAACACTTGTTACAAATTATTAGTAATTATATGGACTTTGTGTATATACCATAGTCTGCAAGACCAAAACTGCTTCTCAGTTGTTAGGGAAGCAAATTGAATAGCTAATGGGCTATTTGGGTGAAGGCACCAGTCATCATGATAATTACAGACCTCCTTTTTTGGCAGAAAGATTTAAGGTAAGTTCCAGCACCACCGGCAGCACTTGAATACACACTGTAAACACGTCTTTCACCAGGGCTTTGCCAGATCGCACTCGGTAGTGGACTTTCTGAGATGGACTTCAGGTCTGTATTTACTTTGTGAGTAACAAACATAATGAAGATGGGAGCATAAGGTAAAAGTTGATAATGTATTCAAGCATTAAGGTACCTTTGCAGTATGCACTGCGTTCTGTGATAATTTTAATTGGCCTAATTGAGATGCGCAAGCCTGATTAATGTTTAATTCCTTTATATTAAAAAAAAAGAGTCAAGTAGTTCGACATTTCTTCAATTATGTTAGATCTTTCTAGACTTCAAAGGAATGTTACATTAGACAGCCAGATACAGGGTGAACTGATTAAAGAATAAAGACTGCTCATTATAATCTAAGAGTACAAAATTGGTTTGTGTAGCCTTTGAAAGTCAAAATTATGAGCTAAAACTTGAGCTACAGTAATTAACCCAATTTATAGTCATTCTTGCTTATCTATTTGCTTATGATTAGTAATTTAAAATGATCCATGGGATTGATTTACAGATCTAAAACCCATTCAGGGACCCAAAACGTGTCGTTCGTGATTCTTAAAAATGTTGGAGGAATAGATTTAGTAGCATTAGTAAACATCTATCGGTCAGGGGAAAGCACCAGCATGAAAAGACTTGATGGTCAACTTCATTATTCCAAATGCAAAAAATACTAAGATATTTGTATAATGTAATCTACTTGCAAAAATACTAAAATATTTGTATAATGTAATTTACTATACATTTGTATAATGTAATAACTTACACTTTCTGTGGCCCTCTTGAAAAACAAAGACGATGTAAAAATTGTGGATTTCTTAAGGTGATCAACTCTTAATTTCTCTGATAAATGTGTTTTTTTAAAAAGGAATACAGATGAAATTTGAATATACAGTGGCATTCGTTTAATGATGTGCACCAAGACTACTTCTATGGGAGTCACTCCTCCATCATGTGCATTTTCCAAAAGTTCTAAATTCACCTCAGGACATGGGATCACAGCAGGCCTCGGGAAAAGTTGGGGCAGGAACCCTTAGGGAATCAGGAGATAACAGGTATGTATAGCTATCAGAAAAAAACATTGAGAGTGATTAGCACATTTGCTGAATTTTAACCATCTCTGCCACCTCACTGATAGAGGGATATGAAAACCCAAAGTCTTCCATTTGAGCAGGGACACATAGCAATTTGGGGCAGAGAGGAAATGGAACTCACACTTCTTTTATCTACAGAAAATACAAACCACTTCAGTACGACTGAGTCCAGGGACTCCGAGCAAATCACAATTCCTTGGACTTTTATGATATTATGGCTCTATGTATGAGTGAATGAGTGTGTAATGGCATTTCCTAAAGTAGATTTCATGGGCGACAAATTTACCTAGATGCTCCAAGAAAAGGAGATTCTGCAGACAAATAACTTGGGAAATCTTGCACTAGATCCTTTTCTTGTAATCGCAGTGCCTATTAGTATATTAAATGCTCTACATATTTCACTAAAGAACATTTTTAATTGAATATCAATTAATATCAGCCAACATTCTCAGCCCACAGTGGTGTAATGATATGTATTTAAACAGAATAGTGATGCTTGCTTTTCCCAGAGTAGTTTTGATCACATATGTCCCAGTAAATAAACTTTTCCCATCCCACCTGACTCACTGACAGCATAAGACCACATGCCACATTAGAAAGCAGGAAGGCTTTATTCCCCTGTTTTTTCTGTCCACTTACATTGACCTATACTTGGTATTCTATGTAGCACATGTGCTAGACTTCACAAATTTAAGATAGATGTGTGAAATGTGTCCAGGAATTGGGGAGGAAAGGGTGACTCATTTTTAAAGTTGGTGAAAATATGAGTCCTAGACATTTTTTAAGGGCTAACCACACACAAAATAGTAATTCCTTTCCCGTTGCCCTGTGAACTGAATAAGCAAAAGCTAAGGCCCTACAAAGAGAAATGATAGAGGGCTGTGTGTGTGTGTGTGTGTGTGTGTGTGTGTGTGTGTATACATATGCCCTAGCTATATCTGCTGACAGAGACTAGAAGAAATGGCCTCTCAATGTTGATGAACATCCCTAGCACCCAGATCTTGGTCTCTAAGTGCCATTTTTCACCAAAGGGAATTGGGGCTCCATGAAGAAACAATTAGTTCCAGGCCTGGGATAGGATATGTACAAGGCAAGTCTAGAACAGCTTGCTATACCAGGCAGTGAGGAGCATTCAAAGACTAGCAAGGACATGTCCGAAGGACACAGAAGTCAGCTTCCAAGGGCTCCCTGCTAGCTAAATCTGGGCCGATTTGAACATCAAAATAAATAGAGTAACAAATTGTAACCACAGAATACAAGAGTATGTGAAACCATACAAATATCAATCAATCAGAAGGGAAAGCTTTTCTTTCTTTTTGGGGGGGAGGGGTGGGGGAAGAGGGAAAGATTTTCTTTAAAGTAAAATCCCAACTAATAAACATAGAAGGAATAATGAAATCAAAGTCCCCATTTGACAACTACCATGGTAATACTTGTTTCAGGAAAGAATCATTAATGATACTAAAATTAGTGGGCTCTACTTTGATGAGAAAAAAAAAAGATATCTGCATAGTCTCAAAGTATTTCCCCATAAGATACTTATTAACAAAGGAGAAATAGTAACTTTATGGTGGAGAAATCTGACCAACTAATCAAAATGGACATTACCATTCATGAGATGTTACCATTAATGTATCTGACATCCAGTGCCTCCCAATATGATGTACTGAGAGGGGGACAACATTATTTTGGTCATTTTCCTGTCTAAGATGTATAATTGGAATCTAATTATGAGGAAATTCCAAACAAACTCAAAATGAGGGACTTTCAAAAAAAATGACTAGCTTGTACTCTTCAAAAATATCAAAGTCATGACAAAGAAAAACTATTCCAGATTGAAGAAAACTAAAAAGTCATGACAACTAAATGCAAGTAGTAATCTTGGATCAGATCTTGAACCAGATTTTTCTTCTTTTTGCCATAAAGGACGTTAATAGGATAACTGACAAAATTTGAATAGGGTTTCTTGATTACATAATAATACTGTATGCATGTTAATTTCCTGATTTTGAATTATAGGATAGTTAAGTAAGATAGTAGCATTGTTTTTACGAAATACACACTGAAATACGTAGGCGTGAAGTTGCATGTCTGTGACTTACTTTCACATGATTCAGAAAAACGTGGGGGGGGGTGTATGCATGCCCACATGCATCTGGAAAGACAATGAAGAAACATATGGTAAAAATGTTAACATTTGAAGAATCTAGATGAAGGATATGTAAAAATGTACTGTTTTTACAATTTTTCTATAAATCTGAAATTATTTCAAAATTCAAAATGAAATAAAGGGGGGAAAATTTACAGTCTTGACAAGGGAATGCTGGGAAAGAAGCCCTGAGATTTGTGTGCTCAGCCAGCTACATGCAAGGCTATTCAGTTGGATTCTGCGGGGATGTGTCCCCTGCTATTTGAAGGTTGTCCTAGCTGCTGGCTTCTAAAGCCATCTTCCCCTCTGCTCTCCCAATCTCGCCCCTGCCCTCGCCAAGCCCTGGTCCAAGTGACTGCGACAGCACCTCAACCCTAAGAATAACGCTGCACTTTCTTCAAAAAATACTTATTTATAGGTATGTGCACCCAGGGCCACATGGCAATCCCAATTGCTACTTGTGAGGCAAGGAAAATGAGGGCTGTATAAAACTGCAGGTGCGCATAGAGCAAAGGTCTTAGACTAACGGCTAGAAGGAAGAAAAAGGAAAGTCTTTGAGACTGCCTTAAAGCCAAAAAATTACTCTCTCTCTTTCAAAAGGCCACTGTGTTCTATAATGTGTCTTATCACAGCAACAGCAGGCTAGGAAAACAGGCAAACAAAAGGAAACTGCAGGAAGGATAAAAGATGGCAGTTGCACAGAGTAGCTAAGAACACGGGCACAGAAAAGAAAAGGGGGGCACCAAAAAAATTAGAAATGGCAAAGTTTTGCCATTGGGATCCTTGAGTGTTCAGCTAACAATATCAGGGAATTAATTATGGAGACATCTGCTAAAAACAAATTACAGTGATAGCACAGACTTCTGGGATTGAATAGTCTCCAGCTCCCTCCCCTTCCCACTTGTGTCCTCATAGACTGAGTTACACACACACACACCACTGACTGAGAATACAGATTTTGTGAAGTATTAAGCCTTTGTAAGTACTCTGCATATTTAAGGTTTATTACATATTTTCCTGTCAGTGAATCTCTTTCTCCAACTAAGAATGGTTACTGGGTAAGGGCAGAACATTGCGTATTAAGCAGAGATCTCCAGAAGCATAAGGAAGGAAAAACAATATGATCCCTAAGACTTGTGCCAAGACCTCAAGGAAAGGTGCAGCTGGAATGAGAGTAACATCGGTGTGTTAAGAAACATGTATGAATCAGAATCAAATTGCATTTAACCAGGGGAAATTTAGGGCTATAGAGCAGCTAGAAGAAGAAAATTTCTCCTTAAAAGTGGTTTCTTGTTCTGGTTTTGCTCCTAGACCTTTGTAAGGCCTTGAATGAGTCATCAAAGCACTCTAGGCTTTGATCCTCTGGCCACTGGATGGAGAACTGTATACAGAAGGACAAAAGAAGGGGCAGGCCAGTTGGGAGTCTGTTGCTCCCATGCAGGTGAGGACTAACAGCAGCGTGGGCCGGAGCAGTGACGGTGCAGGTGTAAGTGCGGGAGCTGAACCAGAGTCTGCTCGCTCCGGGGAGCCTACGCATGTATCTGTAGTACCTTCTTCAACTAAAGGCAAGAGGAAAATCAAGCCTCTGCCTTAGGCTCTCTAGGCTGTTAATATCATCTGATTCATTCACTCAGCATCTGGTAGTAGGATTTACTGTACCAGGGGCCAAGACCTGTGGTAGCTGATAGGACCTGTACTGTGGTGAACAAGAGAGAGGTCATCTCTGCCCCCAAGGAGCTCACAGCCCAGCTGCGCACAGAGACAAGCAAATCAGCAACTACAGCACAGCAGGAGAAAGCTGTGGTGGGGGAGTTCAGCACTTGGGATCACAAATGAGGTCCAAGCAACTTGATCCTGGGAGAATCAGAGAAGACGTGCTGGAAGAGGTGGTATGTAGGCAGAGATCTAAAGAATGGAAATGAATTACCCAGTAAAGAGAAGTGGGCAGGAGACGGGAAGGGAAGATTCGTGGACAGACAGAAAAGCAGGTGTAAAGGCTCGGAGAAGAGACAGATGGCAAAGTGTGGAGCCAAAGGTAGTCTGGGGTGGAGAGGAGCGTGGAGAGGAGGGGTGAGGAGGCAGCGGCCTTATAACTCAAATTCAGGAGTTGGGTCTGTATCCTGACGGCAAGAAGTAGGGCCTGAAAAGTCTCAGCAAGAAAGGAACAATGACTTGTAACAAANTCATTTAACAAATACTGACTGTGAGTCTCCCATGTGGCAAAGAGAGTTCTAAATGCTGGGGAATTTGCAGCTACAAATGATCAGATTTCCGCACAGAACAATTACTTTGACTACCAAAGGGAGAACTGGGTATAGNATGATCAGATTTCCGCACAGAACAATTACTTTGACTACCAAAGGGAGAACTGGGTATAGAAGAGCAGGGAGAGAGAAAGCGGTAGCATTTAAGAATTATTTCTGTTTGTCAGACAAGGACAACACAGCCACCCCTCGTTTCATCATGCTTTGCATTATTGCGCTGCGCAGATCCTTTTCAACATATAACATATTGAAGGTTTGTGGCAATTCTGTGTCAAGAAAGTCTGTCCTCTCCATTTTCCCAAAAGCATATGCTTACTTCATGTCTCTGTGTCACATTTTAGTAATTCCTGCAAGATTTCAAACTTTTCATCATTATCATATTTGCTCTGGTGATCTGTGACCAGTGATTAGAACTTGCTCAAGCTCAGATGATGGTGGGCATTTTCTAAGCAAGAGAGGAGGTTTTAAGGTATGTACTTTTTTAGACATAACGTTACTGCACACTTAACAGACTGTGATGTCGTGTAAACATAACTTATATGCACTGGGAAACAAAACAACGCATCTGACTCGCTTTATTACGATATTGGCGTTATTAAAGTGGTCTGGGCCGGAACCGGCAAGATCTCCGAGGTAAGCCTGTAGCAACTTGGGCCAGGGTGGCGACAGTGTAGGTGACCACGTGGAAAGCTTGGACTCCCCTAGCCGGGAGTTTTTACCGCTGTGCCTAACCACGGGATAAGGAAGTTTGGTAATAAATAGCATTTAGCGTGCTACACACTTCAACCTGGAGGAGGGCAGACCCTTCAAGTCTCCTTGGGAAGCATTAAATTACTGCTTTGTCATTGAGCACTTCGTCGGGTATTTTACTAGATTTGTCCGCCCTTACCCAGACAAACCATTATGAAAAGTACATGAAATCAGAAAGAAAATCAGTCAGCCAGCATCACCAGCCTCCCTCCCCCATGTACAAAAGTAAATACAGCACAGAAAAATGTCTGCTAAACATAACCTTTTTCTAAGTCACTGGAAATATTGTTGGCGGCTGCTGGCGACAACTTATTTCATTACATTCTAATGATGTAAGCTGCTCCCTCAGGATGATTTAGCTTGCTGCAGACAAAATGCTTATTGCTTCTTTCCTCGTGTAGAACACAGATGATTGCTGAGCCCAACAGTCAGGATTTCAAGCTAACCTCACAGACCAGCGGTGTTCTAGGGAGAACAGAGGAGGTTTAACAGGAATGCCTTTCAAAGTCCAAATACCGCCATGTGGCATTCCACACGTGCAGGCTGTTAATCCGGGTCTCGTTCTGAAGCCTGGGACTTGGGAAGCGCAGGGACTTTCCTGGCACGGTTCCAACCCTTCTCCAGCCAGAACTGGGTAATCAATATGTTCATTAGCTTGGGATGCCATGGGTGACGGGTGGGAGTACATACCCTCACAGAGCCCGCACGCTGCCCCTGGCCGGTGGGAAGCCTCAAGGTAGTGATTTCTAAAGATCTGCCAGGGACCCAGTGCTTCAGAATTTTCTGAGGTGACTGTTAAACACATGGATTTGTTGGACCTACTGGAGACCGACAGAGTCAGAACCTCTGGGAGTATGACCCGGGCATCTGGACATTTAACAAGATCCCGGGGGGCGTGCGACATGCAGACGGGTTTGTCGGCATCTTTAAGGGACCACCTGAGTGAGACCAGGTATGTTGAGCTAGTCCGTGTAGTCCACAGAAGCAAAAGCACCCTGCTCGGGGGTGTTCACCAGACACCGTGTTTAAGCACCTCTCAGGACTCTGGGTCCAGCTTGGGCCTTGAACTCCAGAACTGCTTTCCTGTTGCTTCCATCTGTGAGACCTCAGACAACTCGGCCTTTCTCGGCCTCTGTTTTCTCAATACAAAAGAGGGATAATATCACAACTGACTGGATTGTCACAGGAATTTGAAGAGTTAATAGACAAGTACCTAACACATGCCAAACAACTGGTATCTATTAGCTATTTTTTTATTTTTTCTGGCTTTCTTCAGGTCTCACCTCTCCTTTCTTACCGAACGACCCTATCTTTGGCTTCTCTTCTACGCCCCATTCATTCTCCTCCACCCCACCCTCAAATTTGCAAACCTCCAGATTCGGAATGGGAGCTTGCCCACAGGCTCCAATCCTACCCTGACTGGCCTCCGTAGAGCCACAAAACACGATCTGACACCTGTGGGACAGGGATCTTCCCAAGTGTCACCCTGCCCCAGGGAGCCTGAACGGTCTGGCACTCAAGACAAGAGGAAATGCAAGGTGACACTCTTTACCTGCTCTGGTACACAGGAACCTCAGAGTCTGTCCTGTGGCCAGCCCAGCGCTGAGCTAACTGCTAACACAAGGGGGGACGGCCATGGGATTAATAAGTACCACTGATTAATAACCACATCTGGGCCAGGCTCTATGTTACAGGCTTCATACGAAAGCACTAAGATAGATACTGCTCTTCCCAATTTATATTTGAAAAAACTGAGGCTTGGAGAGTTTATGAAATTTGTCCAAATTCACAGAGGTCGCAGCCAGGATGCTAAAATATGTAGCCAGATTCCAGCATTCTTTTTTTTTTCTAACTATTACACTAGGAATCTCCCAAAGAGCTTNTGACAGAAATAGAGACAGCCAGCGAGAGAGGGAACACAAGCAGGGGGAGTGGGGAGAGGAAGAAGCAGGCTCATAGCAGAGGAGCCTGATGCGGGGCTCGATCCCATAACACCAGGATCACGCCCTGAGCCGAAGGCAGGCACTTAACCGCTGTGCCACCCAGGCGCCCCTATATATATATACTTTTTAAATCAGAAATTACTTGGTATTCCACATGGAAACCTTGCTGCCTCAGACCAATATTAGCCCAAGTCACATCTGCTTACCTGTGAGAGATAATGTGCTGTGAGATAAATACCAGAAAAGTGAGATATAGGTGGATGATTTGGGTTGAAGGTACTCAAACTCTCTGAACCCCATTTTTCTTCATCAGTAAAACAGGGAAAATAATACCTACCTCTCATGGTTGTATATGAAGATTAAGTTAGGTAATAAATGTAGAAATGCCTTAATGTAGTGTATTACAACTGTTAGCAGCTACAATGATTCACTCCACTAATATTTATTCAACACTGTGTTCTAACCGATGGAGATGTAATTGTGAAGTAGACACAGCTGTGCCTATCAATGTGGTGTTTAGTCTCGTAAAAAGACAATCAGAAAATAAAGTAGTGGGGCGCCTGGGTGGCTCAGTCAGTTAAGCATCCAACTCTTGATTTTGGCTCAAGTCATGATCTCAAGGTCATGAGATTGAGCCCTGTGACAGGCTCTGCGCTGGTTATGGAGCCTGCTTGAGAGTCTCTCTCTCTCCCCCTCTCTCTGCCCCTCCCCTCATCCTACTCTACGAAGGAAAAAGAAAAGGAAAAAAGGAAAAGGAAAGGAAGGAAAAGAAAAAAGAAAAGAAGGTAGGAAGTGCTGAAACAGAGGATGTACGGGACACAATGAGGACACGTAGGTAGAGTGCCTACTTCTGACCTCTATCGGTGAGGAGGGCTTCTTGGAAAAGGGGAAACCTATGTCAGGACCTGGAATGCACTAGGGAAAGAACGTGGGAAGAGATGATGGGAAGGTAAAGGATAGTCAGAGATGTCTACTAGCATTTTGGTTGGATGTTGGTGCCTTTTCCTCGTGTAAGAAACATTGAAAGAAATCATATTTGGAAGAAATGATAATAAGTTTTTTAGATATGATGAGCCTGAGGTGCCTGTGGCTAGAGAGAGCTGTCCACTAGGCAGCTGGATAAAAGGATCTGGAGCTCAAGAGATTGATTTTGCAGGAAGCTCTAGATTTGGAAGTCATTAGCATGTACATAATACTTGAAAGCATAAAAGTTATGCAGAATAAGAAGAAACGAGATGGTCTAGTGCAGGTAGAAAAAGAAGCTACAAAAGGCTCTGGATTCTCCTCTTTCCTGCTTTCACATGGACCTTATTCCATCAACTGTCCTACCCTCTTTTTACTTGTTTTGTTAACCTCTCCTTTGCTACTTATTCTTCCCACGGGCAATTAAATATGCTAAGTCTCTATTATCAAAAAAACAAATAGCTTTTTTCTCCCCCTAACTCTCTCTAGTTTTGGTCCCGTTTACCCCCTCTCCTTCAGAGCTGAACTTCTCTAAAGTGAAATCTACAGTGGGAATCTCCAGGTCTCCCCTTGCCATTCACTTCTCAACCCACTCCAGTCCGGCTGCTGCCCTGTCTCTCTAGCGACGTGCTCTTACCAAGGCCCCTAAGAGCCTCTTCGTGGCTAAATCCAAAAGATACATCTTCGCCTTTATCTTACTCGACATCTCCATGGTTTTAGAGATTGGAAATTCTCCCTCTAGTTTGGAAGGCACTCATGCCCTGGCTCCCTTAATATAACACTTCGCTGCCTGTCCTCTCCCCTCTGCTCTCCCACTCTGTCCCTGCAGTGGCCTCTTCCCCCTCCATGCCTCTCAGATCATGCTATTCCTCAGGATGCTTTCCGGGGCCCTTTTCTTATTGCACAAACACATTCCCTCACTTTCCCACAACCTGATATTTGAATCCATGCCCATGTTACTAGCTAGGATAGACAGAACCCCAACTTTTTAACAGATGAGAAGGGGAAAAGGATGGCAGAAGCCATGGGTAATTTTTTTACATGGGGTTGCAAAAAGTTACACCTATGTGATGGTTTTTATTTTCTCTGATAGGCAGAGGCATCTGTTAAACATGTGGGAGAAGGTGGTAGGTCCGAGAACATTCAGAAAGAAGTCTTGAAATAGTTGTCTTGGAGGATTGGAAAGAAGGTTAAGTAGGGAAACAAATGGATAATGGAGAAATGTTGAGTTTCTAGTTACAGCTGGGAAGGGTGGTTTTTAAAGGTCTCTGATCTGCCTGTGACTTTCTCTAGCAATCTAACTACAAGCATGAAGAAGGCCACAAGTGGTTTGATCCAAGGTGGAATTTTCCACATGGGCTCTACAGAACCTACAAAAGGATAATAAAGGAGTTAAAGATAACTGCAAGAGAGTGGCGAAGTGTTGATCTGTGGAGGTCTAAACTGAGAAAAGAGAAAAGTTTAAATAGGAGCGGTCAGAGAATGAAATTCTTGATAAGTTTGGGGATGCCTGGCTGGCTTAATAAGAAAAGCATGCAACTCTTGATCTCGGGGTCATGAGTTTGAGCCCCATGTTGGGTATAGAGATTACTTAAATAGGGGTATCTGGGTGGCTCAGTCAGTTAAGCATCTGCCTTCAGCTTGGGTTTGATCCTGAGATCCTGGGATCGAGTCCCGCATCAGGCTCCTTGCTCAGCAGGGAGCCTGCTTCTCCCTCTGCCCCTCCTCCACTCGTGTGTACTCTCTCTCTCTGACAAATAAAATATTTAAATAAATAAAACTTAAAAAAGAAAAAAAGAAAATCTTGATAAGTTTGAAGGAATAGCTGTAACTGACCGTAACTGAACAAGCAAACTGGGAAGACTGGTGGGTCTGGTCAAAGAGCAGGATCATGAATTTTATTGTATCAGAGTTGGGACAGCTGAGATGATGACAAAGCCCAGAATACAGCCACAGTAGTGGTTGAAGATGAACACAGAGGATGGTCATTGGAGATGAAAGTTAAGTTTATACCTGTGTAGGGGCCCAATTAAAATGATAGCTCTGAAAACTCATCATCGCCCAACTCAGAAGTATTGTAGGCTCCTTCTGTGCTCTTTCCTGAAGCATTTCTATTATTGCCCTTATTCCACTCTGTTCTACTTAGCATGGTCTCTGTTTATCCTCTACTTGTCTGTGAGCTCTTCAAGGAAAGGTGTCAGATTGTCTTCTTCCCACCCACCACAGTACACAAGGTCAATTAGCAAACAATGTCAAATGAATGAATAATTAATAAAAAATTATTTCAATGCGACTTCATAGCATGTGCCCCTTTCTCTAATTCTTGGCATATTTCACTGTTTTTATCCATAAATAAAGATAGCTATGCATTTCTTGTGTATTCATTGCTCTTTTTCACTGACTTTTTTTTCTAAATAACTTATTTTCTAAAGCTTTAGAGATGGAACCATGATCTTTATTTTTCCCTCAAATAATATTCCTTTATCACTTTTCCTCACATCAAAGCCCTGCCAAGGGTTTGGATACTGTGGAAATGCAATCTTCAGATCAATCCTTCCTTGATATAGAATCATTATTTCATTCCATGAATGATTTACTAGTTGCCTACCATATGTCAGGCAGGCCTGTAACAAGGCTCTGGGGATGGAATAGTGAACAAGACGATTATTTCCCTCAGTAGGAGGTAGAGACAGGTGAGGAACCGGAAGATGGCCCAGCAATGGCTGTATCAGTCAAGATATGTTGCAGTAACAAACAGTCCCCAAAATCTCCATGGCTGAAAGGCTACAAAGGTATCTCTCTCCATCATGTGTCTCCATGGCAGATGTCATCCACATCGAGCTTCACCATTGTACCTGTTATTGACACACCTTTCAGAATTGCTACAGCAGAGGAAAAGAGAAGGATGTGAGCACAGGATAACTGTCAATCCGCTCACAAATCAACCAAATCAAACCATGTGGCCACACCTAACTTCAAGAAGGTGAGAAGGTGTAATTCTCTCAGCTGCTCCGAAGTAAAGAATCGGCTACATTAAACAGTGGAAGCAGCACTGCCACAGAGTCAGTGCAGAAGCACAGAGGCTGTGGAAGAGTGCTAGAGTGTTATCGGAGTCCTCAGGAGTCTTGAGGAGTCATGGAAGGCTTAATGGGGGACATAACGTTTAAGCAGACACGCAAAAGATAAATGAGAATTTAATAAGATGAACAGATGGCAAAGGGAAGCAGAAGCAACCACTTACATAAAGAAAGCAAAGGAAGTCGATCCCCTCGCCTGGTCCTGCTCGTGCTACAAAAGTGGCAGCCAACGACATGGGTGTAAATAGTGAGGTAAGAACAATCAGGGCTGGAGGAATCCATAACAAGCCCGAGACACACACACACACACACACACACACACACACACACACTCTCTCTCTCTCTCATACAATCACATATAAAAAATGGAGATATGTAGAATGGCTGAAATCAGAAACAGAAGAATCAAACGTCGGTAAGAATGTGGAGGAAAAAAAGGAACCCTCATGCACTGTTAGTGAGAACGCAAACTGGTATGGCTACTGTGGAAAACAGTATGGAGGCTCCTCAAAAAGTTGAAAATAGAGCTACCCTGGGGCTCCTGGCTGGCTTAGTCAGTACAGCATACAACCCTTGATCTTGGGGTCCTGAGTTCAAGCCCCACATTTCTGTAGAGTTTACTTAAAAAACAGAATTACCCTATGATCCAGAAATCACACTAGTGGGTATTTACACAAAGAATACAAAAATACTAATTCAAAGGGAGGTATGCACCCCTATGTTTATAGCAGCATTATTTACAATAGGCAAGATATGGAAGTAGCCCAAGTGTCCAGCAATTGATGACTGGATAGAGAAGATGTGGTGTGTGTGTGTGTGTGTACACACACACAGTAGAATATTATTCAACCATACAAAAGAACGAAATCTCGCCATTTGCAATGACATGCATGGATCTAGAGAGTATAATGCTAAAATGTCAGTCAGAGAAAGACAAATACCATATGATTTCACTCCTATGTGGAATTTAGGAAACAAATGAACAAAGGAAAAGAGAGAAACAAACCGAAAAGCAGACTCTTAACCACAGAGCGCAAACACAGAGTTACCAGAGGGGAGATGGATGGGGGGATGGATGAAGTAGGTGAGGGGATTAGGGGTACATTTACCGGGATGAGCACTGAGTAATGTATAGAACTGTTAAATCACTTTGTTGTACATCTGAAACTAATTTAACAATATGTTTACTGGAATTAGAATTTAAAAAATTTTTAATGGGGAGGTAGAGAGAGGTGCCACTGGAGTTTTGATGATGAAGCCTTCCCTCATGACCCTCTAGGGACAAAAACACCATGATGTGCAAAGGAATTCCAAAGTTTCCGAACAAAGCTCTGTGGAGTCCACTGACAGGGACAAAGCTACTTCCCTAGCAATCGGGACTAAGATAGAGAAGTAACGAGATGGTTATACACCCCAGCCTATTTCTCCTGATACTCCCCACCCTCAGAGCATCCTCTCTCCTGTACTCTTATGCCAGCCTCAAATGGTTACTCTGAGGATCCAACAGGACAAAGCTCATAGATGCTTAGCACATAGTAAGATCTCAATTAAGTCAGCTCGTACTCTGGCCCACACTGAATTAGGCACTCTTCTTAACCTATCTACTTTCAAACCTCCCTGGTTGGTAAGAACTATCATCTCCATTTTACAGATGAGAAAGCTGTGAATGACAGTATAATATCCCCAAGGGTACACCACTAATAGTGACAGGAACCAAGAATTAAAGCTAGGATGGTCTTTAAATTAAATGCTGCTTAAATGATGTTTAAATTACTACCAACAGAAGTAGAACTGCCGAGTTCATTTCAAATGAGGAGGAGACTACATTTGACTGAAATTTTCTTTATACAGGTATACACACATAAAGCATTAAGCAAGTATAAACCGTGAGACAATCATAAAGCCCGATCAGCACTGTGTAGGGATGGTGACCCTCGGGCACAGACATCAAAGAGACATGGCTCAAGTCTTCCAGTTAAATTTTTAAGTGTCCTTCTCATAATTCTATGACCCCTCCAAATTTTCATAGTTGGCTGGAAGCAACTCAACTCTCAGAATCACATATCTCTTTCACTCATCTGAACACACTTGTTAGTGCAGATTAGAACTTGTTAAAGATTAATTCTTAAAGCATCCTCAAGCTTCTTTTCCAACAAAGGAAACATCAATTATAGGCTCACACATAAACTTTGCCCCTTTCTTGAATACTTGCTGCCCTTTATAAATCTTAGATTTCTTCCCCTTGAGTATTTGTTCAAAGGAGAGATTTTATTGCCTCCAGGGGTTGTTAAACTGATTGCAATACTGCCTATTTAGAGCAGTTCAGTGGGAATTACGCTGGTTCAATGCTGTCAGACCTAGAATATAGCTGTCAAATAGCATTAGGAGTAAAACACCCTTGATAAGAAATAATGACCAAATGTCAATCTGCTTTTCACTACCCTTACTACAGACTTCTGCCACACACACACAAAAAGCAATGTTTTACACATTATAGTAATAGCACATTTTCTGATATTTCAGTTAAAATTCTAGCAGTGTTTTCAAGGACAAAAAAAATAGTTCTAAATGCAATATGGGCTCAAAAATTGATGGAGGCATTTTTTTTCCTTCTAATAAAGTATTTGCCAACCTGTTTCAAAACTAACAAATTTTATTAATGCAAGTTAATGTGATGCATCTTAAACCATTTTTATATGTCAACTATATTTCAATTTAAAAAGAAATTGAAATTTCATCATTCATTCATCCCATTGACGTTTGTTCAATTTCTAGGAGTGTGGCATTGTGCTGGACGGTTATCAGGGGGCACACATAAAGTTCCTTATAAGCCACTTTAATGGGTCTAGATTTAATCCTGTCAGCAACTGGGAATAAATGATCAGATTTGATCTTTAGAAAGACAGTTTGGTTATAGTATCATTCTCTCTCTTCTCCGTTCTTTTGCTTCAAAGCACTGATTATAATTCATAATCACAGAGGTTTATACCCATGTTCCCACTAAATTATAAATCGATGAAATCTGGGATCATGTCTACTTTATTCATTATTATATACACAGAGCCCAGTACAGTTACTGGTATAGAAACCACTTGGTAATTATTTGCAAGATAAAGGGAATAAACACATGTATTGCAAGGGCTTGATGCTGTATTTTTAAAAGATCAGTAAGACTTTTGTAGTTTATGGGCAGTTCATGGGAACCTAAAATAAGGCAGTGATATTGTGGCAAAATAAGACTTGAATATATATTTAATATATATGTAGATGACATAGAAAAGTGTCTAGAATAACTCAGAAATTTCTAATTTGACTTAATGAATACTGCTATGTTCAAGTCAAAAAAGAAGTATATAAGAGTAAATGACCATTTATCAGCTATGTCCTGATGAAATATTTCTACGTTTTAGGTATTATAGAAGATACAGTAGATACAAATAAAACATAGTATATAGCCCCCTAAAAAGGTGTTTATTATATAATTTTAAAGTAATTTTGGGGGCACCTGGGTGGCTCAGTTAAGCATCTGACTTTGGTTCAGGTCATGATCTCGGAGTCCTGGGATCAAGCCCTGCACTGGGCTCCCCACTCAGTGGGGAGTCTGATTGTCCCTCTCCCTCTGCCCCTCCCCCTGCTTGTGCTCTCTCTCTCAAATAAATAAAATCTTTAAAAAAAAACAAAATAAAAAATAAAATAACTTTAAAAATACAAAGAACTTACTGATTTAGTGATTTAATCCATTTAATCAATTAATGATCCAGCATCCCACTGATTAACAATCAATCCTTCCCCCTGTGACTCCACCGCCACTTCCATCCTCTCCATCAAGGAAAATTATTTTTAATCTGAAAGAATAGAGTATCAGTTCACTAATAAATTGTCAAATCATTTCCTTTACTGAAAAAGGTTATTATGTCAGTACAATTGAAGAATATCATAATGTCCTAGATCTCAGAAAGATACCTTATTTGGTTTCCCAAACATTATTCACTTCCCCTTCATCCATTCTTTACTATACATGTCATTCCACTCCTCAGAAACCTTTAATGGATCCCCCACTGAATTTAAAATTATATTCAAATTCAGTAGCTTTTCAATCCTAGCTTTGAATCCTACCTGCCTTTCTAATTTATTTCACATACATGACCAGTGTCACCCTAGGAGCCAGTTTTGGTTTTTCCCCATCACAAGAAAATTAGTCATATTACACTGTGATCATGTTTTTTGTCTTTGACCAAAGAATAGACTGGTTGCTGTTTCACCAGACCTATTTCTCAAGGGCCTTTACTATTTCTAAAAACCAAATTTATCCCCCCTACCCCCACCCAAGAGGAAGATTTTTTCATTACTGAAAAATGTTGCAGTGATGGTTAATTTTATGTGTCAACTTGAGTAATATAATTACCAACAACAAAAAGCGCAACAGGCTCCAGAGGAAATTCTAAAGGAGGTGTTCTATAAATAACATTAAGGATAACCTCATTAGAACAGGGCTCTACATTTCCGAGATGACCATTTTGAAGGGACTTACATGTACCACAGTTTCTTTTCCAGCCGCTAAAACATTGGTTTCTTTTCTTCAGAGTTCCCGCTAGATTCTTAAAGGCTTTATTTTCCTTTTTAACAAAGCTTTTATTAAACATAGGTGGTTGGTTCCATTTGATGCATTCTTCTTTTTCTCATTTCAATTAATATTTACATTATTTAAGGTACTTTTCAAATAGTTGAAACACAAATACAAAAATCGATATATTAAGCAAAAGATTTTAATGTGTTCAATCTTCCCTATAAACAAATAAACCAGAATGGTATTATGAATCCTAGAGTTTTTTCAACAGGATTAGCAAATAAAAAATTTTTTAAAGATTTTATTTACTTGAGAGTGCACATGCACAGAGGAAGAGGGAGAAGCAGACCCCCCACTAAGCAGGGAGCCCAATGCCCAGGACCCTGGGATCATGATCTGAGCTGAAGGCAAACACTTAATTGACTGAGCTTCCCAGGCACCCCAAATTGTTTCTAACTCTGATGTCACTGCTGAATTTATTTTCCAAAGTTAAAACTCTAAAATAATTAAGTATTCTTAACTTGTTTGTTTTATGACTTTTAATCTGAAGACAAGAATATTTTCAAATAAGAAAAATACTTTTAACTGCAAAATAAGATGTAAAATATAGGAGACTTTGCTGTATGTTAATGGGAATGCTATTCTCTTGAAGAAAGAATGTCAGCCTTCCATCATGTTTCCTAGCCTCTCTTGAACATTCTACATAACTGAGAAGAAAAACAATACAGAGCTGAAATAAGGAGGGCATGAGACATAAAAATCTCAAAGGTTTTTAAAAATAGAAGGTTTAAATATAATTTAGACAAAGAATGTTATTGTTGTTTAAGCAAATTACTTTCATCCTCACAGGAAATGAAATGCATAGCTTAAAAAAAAAAAAGATCTGGGTCAGTCTCTTTAACTGCACTCCTGAGTTCCACTCACAGTTGTTCCCAGCTGTACACTCACTCTGAGTGTGTTGGGTCCATTAGAACGGAACGGTTTGGGTTTAAGTTTATTTAAGTAATCTCTACATCCAACATGGAGCTGGAACTCATGACCTGGAGATCAAGAGTTGCATGCCCTACCGACTGAGCCAGCCAGGTGCCCCACAACTGAACGGTTTCTGACCACGGGATCCCCGAGATCTGCTCTGCAATCTTTCTCTAATCTCTGGTCAAAAAACCTTCCCATGCTCCACACCTTTATATTTTTAAGCAAAAAGCCTGTAAAATGACCCCTGCCCCAACATTCTTGTAAGATGGGGGAGTGGGGGGTGAAAAGTGGGGAAGGAAACCATCAGGCATTGAAAGCCCTTGTTCCCTCTCTCACCTAGTTTTTATAAATTTCAGCCCATCCTCCCCATCAACTCTGAGGCTGATCCCTCCATGTTCTCCCTTCCATTCCATCCTACCTAGTCTGGGACCTTATGGCCTCGATTACCCTTCCTCCTCTCCTAACCTCTCCCCCAGTATTGCCCTTTCCACCAAATCCTTTGCTTTGGTTTATGCAGACATTCAGGTTTTCCTTCTTGATCCTGTTACTCCCTCTACCTATCTTCTTTCCCTTTACTGCCAGAGCAATAGTTTTCATGTCCTCAACTGGATTCGCTTCTCAGTTCATCACAACTGCATTTCTGCCTCCACCTTCAGCCCTAATGCAGCACCTCTCCCAGATCACTCCTGTAATGGAGCCAGATCTAGGGTCCCCTTGCAGTTGCCATCTCATCTGACCTTACTTTAATATCTGACCCATAGAGGATTCCTCTTCTCCCAGAATTTCTGAACCTTATTTTTGTGCCCCTCTGACGGTCTGCTAAAGCCTATGGACTATTCAGAATGTTGTCCCTAAAGACAGAAAATGAAATAGTTGGAATTGCAAAGGAAAGTAATTTATTGAAATACAGCTATAAAAATGTTTTCATTTGTGACACTGTAATATGTGTACTGTTTCATCAAAGCATTAAATGAGAAGTCAGTGGATCTAATAACTACCATAATCTCAAAGTAGCAATGAGACATCTGCAACAACTTAATACGGCACAAAGACACCTGTAATTCCTATTAATGAAATTTACAGGTATTAAAAATACTATGATGGTTCGTTACCTATATTTATAAAATTCTATTTGATTTATAGCTTTACATTTCGTATTTAGGTCTTTAATCCATCTTGAGTTCAATTTTGTATTTGACATGAAACAGAGATTCAACTGTATTAGAGATAGAGTTGGTGAGAAAGCGAGCCAAGGCTTCAATATTGCTAAACACATTGTAGTAAGATCTACATCTATCCATCTCCCAATCCAATTTGTGATGCTATCATATATCCGTGCATCTATCTGCCCTGTTTTTTGTTGTTTTTGTTCCTTTTTTTTACATTGGTCTGTTCTTATGTGTGAACCACATGATTTATCATAAAATAGCTTTGTACATGTCCCTTCTCTTTGTTATTCTTTTTCAAAAACTGGTAATTATTCATGACTTCCATGTAAATTGTAAACATTTGAGTTCTTGAAAAAATCCTATTAGAATTCTTATCAGAATTACACACATTTATACATTAATAAAGAGGAAATTTGGTAGCTTTATAATGTCATCCCATCCATGAACATGTTTAATTACTCCATATGTTGTGATTTTTTTATGTTCCTTAATTTAGTTTAATTTTTTTCTCTTTAAAGGGCCTACGTATTAATTCCTAGATACTTTATAGTTTTAGTTACTATTGTGAATAACATCTTCTTTTCAATCATATTTTCTAGTTATTATTTACATAGAGGAGCACTTTTGATTTTTTTAAATTCATCTTGTATCCAGTAACATTGTTGAACTCTCTCATTAGTTCTTATGTTTGACTACTAAAATGCTGCTAGATTTCCTCTATTAACAATTATATTATCCACAAGTGGTGACTGATAGGTCTGTTCAATTTTTTTTGCCTCATTTCTTTTCCTTATCTTAGTCTATTGGTTAGAATCTCCAGTACAATGTTGAATAGTATAGTAATAGGGATATCTTGTATTTTCCCGAATTTAAAAATTCATCTTTGTTAAGTATAATATTTGTTGAAGATTTCTGAAATATGTTCTTTATTGTATCATATCCATTCTATTGATAGTTTTCTGGGACTTTTCTTAAGATTTTATTTATTTGAGAGAGAGAAAGACAGGGGGCACCTGGTGGCTCAGTCATTAAGCGTCTGCCTTCGGCTCAGGGCATGATCCCAGGGTCCTGGGATCGAGCCCTGCATCAGGCTCCTCTGCTGGGAGCCTGCTTCTTCCTCTCCCACTCCCCCTGCTTGTGTCCCCTCTCTCACTGGTTGTCTCTCTGTCAAATAAATAAATAAAATCTTAAAAAGAAAAAGAGGGAGAGAGAGAACATGAGCTGGGCAGAGGGGCAGAGGGGGAGGGGGAGGGAGAAGCAGGTTCCCCACTGAGCAGGGAGCCTGACCTGGGCTCAATCCCAGGACCCCAAGATCATGACCTGAACCAAAGGCAGAAGCTTAACCAACTGAGCCATCCAGGCACCCCACAGTTTTCCGAGATTTTTAAGAACAGATGTTTAGAGGTACCTGGGTAGCTCAGTCGGTTAAGCAACTGACTTGATTTCAGCTCAGGTCATGATCTCAGGTAGTGAGATGGGAGCCCCGAGTCAGGTTCTGCGCTGGGCGTATGGCCTGCGTAAGGTTGACTCTCACCCTCTCCCTCTGCTCCTCTCCCTCTCCCCACTCTTTAAAAAAAAAAAAAAAGATGGATTTAAATTACATGTAATTTTTCTCTTTAGTTTCTTAATGTAGTGAATTACTCCAATAGATTTTCAGGTATTAAGCTATCTTTGCATTCCATAGATAAATCCTATTTGATCATGATGTATTCTTTTGAAGTATAACGTCAGATTTTTGTCAGCACATATTCATCTAGGATGTTCTTCATAGTTTTAAAACATGTCTGGAAGTCAAATGGAGTTACCCTTTTCTTCTTTTGCACTATCTTTATCTGGTTTTCAAAACAATGCTAATTTAACCCCATAAAATAAATTGAGTACTTTAAAATGATTAATTTCGTGATTTGTGAAATTCACCTCAATTTGTAAAAAATTATTTTGGCAGTTGTCCTTTGTTTTCTATTTCCTTTCATAACTTGTATACCATAGAGATGTCCTCTCCTTGAAAAACTGATAGAACTCATTTATAAAACTACCTGGGCATAGGACTTTTTCTCTGGGGGAAAGATCTTTGATTATCATTTCCAATTCCTTAGTGGTCTTTGGCTTATTCAAATTTTCTATTTGACATTCTATATTATTCCAGAAATTCTGTTAAGTAGGGTTTTCAACTTTTTGGTGAATATGGGTCATAATATTCTTTAACAGTTTTCTAATATCTTTAATTTCTGCAATACTTTCTCCTTTACACCCTGTATTTGCCTCTTCTATCACCTCATCTATAAAATGGAGATAATAGTACCTACCTCATAGGGTTGTTGAGAGGACAAAATGAATAGACATAAAAAGTTTAGAACAATATGCAAGCACTAACAAGTGTAACAATACACTAAGCACTGTTAGCAGTAGTTGTAATTGCCTAGCTTATTGATATTTTCAGAGAACAATTTTTGGATTTATCTTCTCCAGTTTGGTGAGATTCTATTACGTTTGTCCCTCAGTTTTGTGTTTTTTAAAGTATCTGTCCTTCTGATTATTTTTTTCTTACTGTATTTGACTTCTCTTTTTTCCAAGTTCTTGAGCTAAATAATTAGTTTATTAATTATATTTTCTCTTCTGTTCTATTACAGTTGTACAGTTCTTTCTAAATCCTTTTTTGGTTATGTCTGGTAAATTATACTATGTAGTCTTTTCATTGTCTTTCACTTATATGTATTTCCTAAACTTCTTTATGATTACCTCCTTCTCAATGATTTTTTAACTTAAAAAAAAGTTTCCTTATTTTAGTGCATTATGATCAGAGAACATGGTCTGAATGGTATTGATGATTTGGACTTTACTACATATCAAACACATGTCTCAATAAAGTTTTTAAATATCCCATTCTTGTTAAAAAATAATTTGTACTCTGTTGAGAGTAAGGTTATATCGTTTACATGTGAATATATATGTTTTAGTTCAAGACTATTAATATATTATTTATACCAGCTATCTGTTTTGTCTTTCTTATTACCTAGACCTTGTGGTTTGGGTGCGTAGGGTGCAATATAGAGACTTCTGACTTTTGTTACCTGCTCTTATGCCTTGCCGGGCTCATGTACAACTCTAATATTATTTCCCTACTCCTACCAGTAGCTGATCTGGTGATGCAATTTTCTTTTCATGACAGGGATGGTCATGACCTACTCAAGGCAATGGGGAGGAGAAAAACAACAACAAAAAAAAATGGCACAACTGAAAAGTTTTCCTTTGCCTATTCCAGGTCATTGGCATACAGCCCTCTTCCACTCTGGGCCACCACTGCTTTCGTATAAAGGGGCTCAACGACGTTCTCTCTCTGCAGAGATTTCTCACAATTTTTATGTGTTCTCTCAGATCCAACAACCCTCTTCATGATCCATCACAGCTTCCGTAATGAGTTCAGGAGAGGGAGAAATAGCTCATGTTACTTTACCACTATTTTTTTTTAAGATTTTATTTATTTATTTGACAGAGATAGAGACAGCCAGCAAGAGAGGGAACACAAGCAGGGGGAGTGGGAGAGGAAGAAGCAGGCTCATGGCGGAGGAGCCTGACGTGGGGCTTGATCCCAGAACGCCGGGATCACGCCCTGAGCCGAAGGCAGACGCTTAACCGCTGTGCCACCCAGGCACCCCACTTTACCACTATTTTTTCTTAATTATAGAGTATAATCATCTCATAAAAAAAAAAAAGGAAGAGAGCACATAACAATAGGATTCATATATAACATTATCCAGAGCCACTGGCCTTGCAGGGCCACAGAATGGCCTCTTAGAGCTGCAACTGAAGGGATTACACTTCCACTTATATAGAAAGCTGGAAAGAGCATCACTACTACCTGAAAAAAAAAATCCAGATAAAGGACAAAATCCTAACTTTTCTTAAACTTACTAGAACTAAAATCCCATGGCAACCAAGAAGCCTGAAATATAAGGAAAGACAGGACTTTCTAAGGAGATAAAAACAAATGCTGGCTCACTTATGGCAAAGCATAGGAGGAAGAGAATTAAGGTACCATTTAAGAATGTAAGTAGAATTCAACTAAAATTTTTAACGAATTGTTAGGTTGAGCGTACACTAGTGTGAGTGTGTAGAATTACTGATCTCTGCAGAAACAAAGAGTTTCTCTTCTCTGACATCTATTATGTGCATAATAAGGGCAGGGCAGAAGTCCAGGAAAATCTTCCTTCTGTGATTCAGGCTAGGAAGACAGACAGACAGACAGACACACACACACACACACACAGATACACAATCCTAAGCACATCATATTCCATCTGTTAAAAACCAAAGAAAAAGACAAAATGTAGAAGGCAAGAGAAAGCTGCAGAAAAAAGACACAAAATATACTAAGGAAAAAAGATATGAATTATAGCAGACTGTTTGTCATAAACTATATAACTCAGAAGACAACACAGCGACATCTTTAAAATACTGAAAAGGAAAAAAACAAAACACCCTATACCCAGTGGGAAGAGCTTTCTAACAAAAGCTGAGAGAATTCACTGGCAGCAGACCTGCACTATAAGAAATCTTTTAAAAAGTTCTTCAGTAATAAGAAATAGGACATCAGAAACTTGAATCTACACAATGAAATTACATCTCCAGAAATGATTAAAATAAAGAAATGTAAAAGATAATTTTCTCATTTTAATAGTATTAAAAATCATTGACTAAATTTAAAATAGTAATAATGAATTAAGGGTTTATGGCACAGTATGTGAAAAATAAAATACAGGACAATAACTGCATAGAAGATTGGAAGGAAAGAGGGACAGATAAGGAGTATGCTGTTGTAAGGTTCTCATGCAGTAGGTGAAGCAGGATGAAATTATTTGAAGGTAGATTATTTCACCATGTACATTATAAACACTTGGATGCCAACAAGGAAATCTTTAAAAGAAGTATAAAAAGTAAGTCCAATGATGGAGTCAAATGAACTTTTTTAAAAACACGCAATGCAAAGGCAGATGGCAAAAAAGGAGTAAAGATAACGGGACCAAAAACCCACTAGCAAAATTTTATGTGGTTGAAATGATACATAATTACATTAAATGTAAAGTACATAACTACATCTTTTTAAAAACAGAGATTACCAAATATAAAAAAGCAAAACCCAACTGCATGCTGTCTATAAGAAACTCACTTTAAATCTAAAAATTCAAACAGGTTGGGGGCACCTGGGTGACTCAGTTGGTTGAGTATCCAGCTCTTGATTTCAGCTCAGGTCATGATCTCAGGGTCCTGGGACTGAGCCCCATGTTGGGCTCCAAGCTTGGCGGGGAATCTTCGTGAAGATTCTCTCTCTACCCACCACCCCACCATGCACATGCGCACCCACGCACACGCATGCACACGCGTATGTACACACATTGCAAAATAATGATTAAAAGAAGGCTTAGAGTGGCTATACTAAGATCAGACAGAATGCAAGACAAGAAATATTACAAGGAATAAACAAGGACATTACATGATAAAAGAGTCAATTTACTAAGAAAAAAAATTCTAAATGTTCACATACCTAACAGCTGAGCTTTAAAACACATAAGCAAAAACTTATAGACGTGAAAGGACAGATATATCCACAATTATAGATGATGATTTCAACGCTACGGACTTCAGTAACTAAAAAAATGAAAAACAGGTGCTCAGTAAGTTTACAGGAGTCCTGAACAAAAGTATTAACCAACTTTACATAATTAACATCAACACCAGCAGAATACCCATTCTTTTAAGTGCACATAGATCATTTGCCAAGAAATATTCCAGGCTATACATCACACTCCCCAAATTTAAAATAATTGTAATGACATGAAGAATGTTCATTGGCAGGGACAGAATTAAATTAGAACTCAGGGAAATTTTAAAAATATATTGCTGGTTCTAAGTATTTGGAAATTAAATAATGCACTTCCAAATAACCCATTGGTCAAAGAGAAAGCCAAAAATGTAATTAGAAAATATTCTTAATTAAATGAAAATGAAAACACAACATAAGCAAAATTTGTAAGATGTAACTAATACAATGCATAAAGGTATGGCATTAAATGCCTTAAGAAAAACAGGTCTCAAATCAATGATCTAAGTTTCCATCTTAAGAAACAAGAAAAAGAAGTGCAAACTGAACCCAAAGCAAGCAGGTGAAAAGAAATAATAAGGATAAGAGCAGAAACCAATAATTTTGAAAATAGAAAAAAAGAATAAAGCAATGAGGCAAAAGGCTAGTTCTTTGAAAGTATCAATAAAATGGGTAACGCTACGGCCAGACTGATTCAGAAAAAAATGAGAGAAGATGCAAATTACCAATATCAGAAATAGAACAGAGGATATCACTACGGATCATACAGTCATAGGATAAGTGAATATTACAAACTTATGGCCATTTGACAAAAAAAGATGAAATGGACAGAGTCCTTAGGAGACACAAACTACCAAAGCTTACTCAAAAAGAAATAGATAATTTGAATTTTCCGACCATCTACCAAAGAAAATAAATTTGTAGTTTAAAACTTTCTACAAAGAAAAACCACGGGCCCAGATGGTTTTACTGGCAAAAATTTCTCAAACTTGTAAGAAAGAAACAATATCAAAAATGTCAATTCTATACAAACTCTTCCAAAAACAGAAATGAGAACTTCCTGTCTCATTTTAAAAGCTACCCATTACCCTGATACCCAAACCAGGCAAAGACATTACAACAAACCATTATCTTTCATGCACACAGACACAATGATCATCTCTAAATATTAGCAAATTAAATCCAGTGGTACATTCGTAAAATAAACACAGCATGACCAAATAGAGTTTATCCCAGGAATGCAAAACTAGTTACACATTTGAAAAAAATCAATGTAATTCATTCTATCAAAAGACTAGAAGAAACTGTTGTGATCATCTCAGTAGCAGAAAAAAAAAAAAAAACCGATAAAATTCAATGTCCATTCACCATAAAACCCTTCCGCAATCCAGAAACAGATGAGAAACTCCTCACTCTGCTAAAGGGCATCTACAAAACACCTGTGGCCTACCCCATCCGTAATAGTCAAAGACCAAACGCTTTCAGCAGTGCAGCGGGCGGGCCCCTGGATCTGTGTCTTGCTTCAACAGAGCTCCGACAGAAGGGCCCCGGGACCCCGTCTTCCAGCCTCCCACCGCCCTGCAACCTCTCTTCCAGTCCCAACCTTGGGAACCATCTTCTCGGCCACCCTCTGGCCCCGGGACCAGCCAACACGGTGTTTTGCGCTGAGCTCCTGAGAGTAGATCAACCACGAGTCCCCAGACTGGTCAGAACGACTCCCCCGGGTGGAGGCCACCCTGCCGTCCACCGCCGGGTCAACACGCTGCCGGCGCTCCCGCATCCACCTCTCTCCGGGCTTCTCTTTCCACCGCCGGGACGAGGCTCCGCGGGGCGGCCCGCTTCTCCAGCGCTGGCCGAGGCGAAGCCAGTCGACTTCTCTGGAAGATGCAAAACCAGCGCGGCGGCCGGCCTCTTCCCGGACGTGCAGAAGCCTCTCAATCCAGCGGCGTCGAGCCCCGGACGCCACGCAAGCCGCCAGCCGCCTGGAGCGGACCCTGAACCCGGGTCTTCATCCGCCCGCCCGGGTTCTGCCCGCGCAGGCGCCCATCTCTCCGGCTTCCGGCAGAACGGCGCCTGGGTGCGCGGGTGAAGCTCACCCAGAAGATGGCGACCACCTGGCTCACATGGCAGGGGGTGGGCCGGACGGGCCTCTCTTCCAAACGCCCATCCTCCACCAGGGTGAGGAGCTTCCAGAGCCCCAGCAGGCTTTGAGGGGCCCCTCTGGCACCCCCCTGGCGTCAGGGCCTCTGGCTGAGGGTGTCCCTGCAGCTGCTAGGCAGCTTGTTGACCACCCTGGAGCCCCCCAAGCCTGGACCCAGGGAAAACAATAAAGCTTTTTGCCAGGAAAAAAATATATTTTTAAAAGAATGAAACTAAACCACTATCATACACCATGTACAAAAATTAACTAAAAATGGATTAACAACTTAAACATAAAACCTGAACCCATAAAAGTCTTAGAAGAAAAATGGGTGGTAAGCTCTTTGACATCGGTCTTGGCCATGATTTTTTGGATTTGACATCAAAAGCAAAATTAACAAAAGCAAAAATAAACAAGCGGGACTACATCAAACTAAAATCTTCTGCACAGCAAAGGAAACCATCAACAAAATGAAGACAACCTAATGAAAGGGAGAAAATATTTGCTAATCATGTATCTGATAAAAGGTTAATATCCAAAATATATTTCAAAATGCATACAATTCAGTAGCAATTTCCCTAAGATTGTTAATTTACAATTTTCCTAAGTCCTTTCCAACTGTATGATTCCAGTTGTAAAATAGTAAAAAACCCCAAACAATCCAATTTGTTAAAACGGTCAGAAGATTTTAATAGGTATTTTTCCAAAGAAGATACACAGATGGCCAACAGGCACACGAAAAGGTACTCAACATCATTAATCACTAGGGAAATGCAAATCAGAATGACAACATCAGCTCACACCTGTTAGAATAGCTATTATTAAAAAGACAAGAAATAACAAATGTTGGCAAGGATGTGGAGAAAGGGAATGTTTGTGCACGGTTGGTGGGAATGTAAATTGGTGCAGCCGCTGTAGAAAATGGTATGGAGGTTCCTCAAAAAAATTAAAAGTAGAACTACTATGATCCAGCAATTTCACTTCTGAATATTTATTCAAGATATCTGCATCCACATGTTCACTGCAGCATTGTTTACAATAACCAAGATATGGAAACAACCTAAATGTCCACAGATGGATAAGTGAAAAAAGAAAATCTGAAATATATCTACAATGGAATATTACTCAGCCATAAAAAGAAGGTAATCCTATTTGCCACAACATGGATGGACCTTGAGGACATTATGCTAAGTGAAATAAATCAGATGAAGAAAGACAAATACTGTATGATTTCACTTATTGTGGAATCTATAACCAAAAAAAGAACAAAAACTAAGAAACAAAATAAAAAAAAAACAAGCTCAGAGCAGATTGGTGGTTGTTAGACAGGGGGGAGGTTGGGCAAAGTGGGTGAAGGGGGTGACAAATTACAAGCTTCCAGTTATAAAGTAAATAAATCATGGGAATGTGACATACAGCATGGCAGCTATAGTTAATAATACTATGTTGCATATTTGAAAGTTGCTAAAAGAGCAAAACTTAGAATTTACCATCACAGAAAAAAAATATGTAACTGTGTGGTGATGGATTTAACTATATTTACTGTAGCAATCATTTCACAATATATGCATATATTAAATCATTGTGTTGCATATCTGAAGATAATGTAACGTTATATATCAATTATACCTCAAATTAAAAAAAGAATCAAAGAAACACCTGTCTATCCATAGCACCTTCTGCCAAAATTCTTAGTTTCCAGATCTGATTCTACCATTTGACCTTATGTTACTACCCTCTCTATGCCTGTTTCTTCATTTTTAAAATAGGATAATAATAGTGTTTACTTCATAGGGGCGCTGTGGGAATGAAATGAGTTAAGAAATGTAAAGAGCTATCAGTTACACCTGGGCTATCATAAGCACTCAATAAATGTTGCATATTATTGGCATATTATCAAATGAAATAGTTAGAACAGCAAAAGGGCCCAGGGTTGGAGTCGGAAGACCTGGGCTCTAAGTCCAGGTCCAGAATTAACTCAGTGTGTGACCTTAGAAGTCACTTCACTTTTCTTCATCTTCATTTCCTCATGTATAAAATGAGATTGTTAAACTACAATTTCCCTAAGTCCTTTCCAACTGTATGATTCCAGTTGTATCATGTTCTGAATTCTGCATTAAAGGGAAGTTAAAATAGACATATATTAAGTGGGAATCAAGTTTTTTGTTCCATGAGCATTTACCAAAGCAGTGTGCAAAGATAAATCAAGACACATTTCACAGCAGGGGAATTCACAAGACAGTGCACAGACTAAGTGTTGTGAGCAGCACTGGACCTGGGGTTTACCTCAGAAGAATAAAATCTGGGAGCTTATTCTGCGGGCATTTGTTTCCCAATTTAATTATACTGCATATTGTACCACTCTCAGTGAAATAAGATAAATGTCAACTTACTTATATTTACTCTGTCCAGAGGCATGAGAATGTAGATACAATGCACAATTATAACAGAAACAGCACACCCTTCTTCCAAGTATGTAGAGTAGGGATTGAGGAAGAGTTATGACGTGTTTTTGGACAGGATGAAATAGTCACCCTGCCCTTATACTCAACTTCCACATTGAGAGCTTTCTTCCTTTAGCTAGAGCATTGAACACCTATTAAAATGCAATTGACGCTGAGAGGGGCTGCAGTCATTTATTTCTTAATATGAATGAGTTTAGTTAGGGACGCCTGGGTGGTGCAGCTGGTGAAACAGCTGCCTCCTGGTTTTGGCTTGGGTCATGGTCTCAGGGTTGTGAGACTGGGCTCCACACTTAGCGTGGAATCTGCTTAAGACTCTCGTTCCCTCTCCCTCTGCCCCACCCTCCCCAACACACACTCTCTCTAGTTGTCTCTAAAATAAATAATAAATCTTTAAATATATATATATACATATATAAATGAGTTTTGTCAGTTCTTTCTCCTAAAAAAAAGGAAAAGAAGAAAGCATGAAGACAGAGCTTCCCTCTCCCAGTAGAGGGGAAAGGGAAGGTGGGGAGATAACTGGAAAAGTGCTCTAATCTTTTCCCATTCATAGTTCATTGAAATAAAATTTAATTAAGTTATGTAATTATAATTAAAAATAAGCAGAGTTAGGAACAAGAATAGGGACCCACCGGAACCACACACCTTACAAGAGAAGCCGGTGCCCATGGGAACACTGGAGAGCAGCCAGGTGACAGAAGGGCCGAGCCAGCCGTGGGCATTAGATGGCAAGAGCTGGTTTGGTCTAGAGCTTCTGTTGTACTTGGCAATTTGCTTAGGGCTGGGTCTGTCCACTACTATCAAACTCCACCCCTGCTCATTCAGAACTCACTGTAGCACTAAACCCAAATAGGTAAATGTCATCACCTTGTTGGGCCACGTGCTACGGCAAGTACGTCCACCGTGTGCTAAATGCTGCGTGTTGTTAGTTGCTCTGTATACTTATTTTCTTCTTTGGTCACAGCACAACACAATCCTATAATGGAGGCATTATTATTCCATTCTACAAATGAGGGTCATAGACAGGTTAAGTCATTTTCCCGAAGGCTGAACAGCTGTGAAGAGGCAGAACCAGGATCCAAATCCATGTCCAATGACTCCAAAGCCTAAGCTCCTAGTTATGAGATTTTGATGAACTTTGTATGCATTACTGTGAAATACTACCAACAACATCTATGCACCTTTCGTTAGTTAAAAATTTGTGGAGCCCTGAAGGTCAGGCCCTTTGCTGCGTGTGGGGAATATGGACAGGA
Source organism: Ailuropoda melanoleuca (assembly GCF_002007445.2). Lineage (NCBI taxonomy): Eukaryota > Metazoa > Chordata > Mammalia > Carnivora > Ursidae > Ailuropoda > Ailuropoda melanoleuca. The sequence continues at coordinate 60,344,393 of NC_048219.1, read as the reverse complement.
GCACAGCCCTATTCCTGACGAAACCAGAATCTAATAAAGAGTAAAGTATAGTCAGATCCCCTGGTCTCAAATGCTAACCCTACTTCCACCTGGTGTGTCAACTTCAGGGAAGTCAATGTCGTTCAACTTCCTATTCCCTGCATGTGAAAGACCAGGAGAACTCCTACCACCCAGGGTTGTTGGATGGAACCCTGAGACAAATACATTAATAGCATAGTGCCCAGAAAACACAGTGGACACACATTAAACATTAGCTAATATGATCACTGGTGCTGACGTTGTGAACAGGCAGGGTCGTGAGAGGTAACCACAAAGCATGATTCCACTGATCATTTAAAATTTCTGCAGAAGGGGAAGTACTTCGCTGGCCCTGGACAAAATCTCAGACATCATCACAACATCTGAAGATTCCTAGGTAATCAGATTATTCGGGTCACTTTAAGGCATAAAAACTGTGTTAATTCAGAAATCAGAATGTCCAGTCTTATGTAAGAACTATGACTTGAAGCGGGTTTAATGTTCAGTTATCTCTGGGAGGGTTTTGCTGAGGGCTGACAGCGTTCCTAGTGAAAAAGACAGGCCTCGTATTCTCCCTCTTCCCCAAGGTGCCTCCCAGACCTCAGCATTTCTTCCCTCCCCCAGCTTGTCACTAGGTTTCTCACCCTGCCAGAGGCAAAGAAAGGGGGATGGAAGAGTGGTAAAAAGCGGCCGGAAAGTTCTAATTTGGAGGATTCTCTTTGGGGCCACTTTCTTGCGTTTAGACACTGTTTTGCTTTGGGTGTTTAAAGATGATGCTTTCTAACAATTGGATAGATTGTTCAAAGCCTCCCCCACAGAAGAATTTTTTTAGTTATATTTGATTACTTTTGCTTTGTCAAAGGTAATGCATTTTGCTCTGGCTGGGCCCCTCCTTTCTCCCCAGCTGTCCTGGAGGGGAACCTCCAGGCAGCAATCATGGGGAAGATTGAAAATGACCCCGGACTGGTTCAGCCTCTCCTGTCTCACCCAAAGTTGTTCCTGCCACCAGAGTAGTGACTGACCTGTCTTTACCTTTTACCATTTCCAGGCAAGACCCGAAAAGGAGTCATGTCTCCCTAACTGCCAGAGATACACCATCTCCATGGAGTGCTTGTGCCCCCCTGCCTTGGCTCGGGGGAAGGTAGAAGCGCCCTCCCCGCTCCTCCTGGTGGACGCGGAGGACTCACAGTGGAACGCTTTCGAAAGAAATCCTCCTCTCAAAACTTTCCTTATCTCCACTCTCTTGATCCTTCCATATCCACCATGTGCGTGGGTTTGTTTGTTTTTTTTCCAGAGTCATGAAACTCATGGAAATTTCCATCTTTGGATGACACATCTCAGTTTGAAATTTTTTACGTATTGCCTCCTAGTGCCTCAATCAAAACTTCCAACTTAAAATTCTGTTACATTATTTTTGTTATCCTCTTGATCGAAATATAAAGCAGCTATCATACAGTGGGGTAAGTGCTGTAATGCAAATGTAATTACAAAGTGCTATGGTAAAATAGAGGACGGATAAGCGGATTTCATCTCGGATTGGGAGAAGCCAAACATGGAAAGCTTCACAGAGGCGGTGACATACAAGCTGAGGCTTCAAGGATCCACTTGTTCATTTAGCATATTTATCGAGTTGCTATTATGTTTTAAACAGTATTCTGGGTGCTTGGGATCTATCAGTGAGGCAAACAAGGATCCCTGCTCTCACAGAGCTTATATTCTATCAGGATGGAAGGACAGACAATGTATAATAAATAGACTACATAACTTGATAGAAAGAGATAAATTCTATGAGGGAAAAAGAAAGAGTAGGGCAGGAAAACGGCATTCATGAAACAGAAAAAAGGAAGGACGTTCCAAGGGAGGAAACAGTACGAAGAAAGGCCTGGAGGTTTAAAGGATGTGGTGTAATCAAAGCACTGAAGACAGTATGGCACGAGTGGGGTTTGGGGTGATACAAAAGCGTCCATGCCAGTCCCTGCCACAGGCTCACCCCCACGCAGCCCCTGGCACTGAGCACCCGGCTCTCTGCACACTGTCCCCACCTGGCTGCAGAGGCCCATGAGAGGTGGTACTTTTGTACTTATTCCCATGGTCCATGCCTGACATCCAGAAAGAGAAGTATCAGTAAAAAGCCTGGGGGGGGGGGGAACGTGTATTTTAAGAGAAATTTTATGAAAAATTCCATATGGCATCAAGGTGAAAAGGCTTTGGTGCCTATTCAGCAACAACAACAAATGGTCAAGCACCTGTTCCATCGCGGGCACGGGCTGGTGCTGCAGCCGCGGCGGCAGACGGTAGACCCGGTGCTTGCCCGTGTCACAACGCAGAGCACAGAGAAGCAGCCCTGCAGCTCAGCACGGTGCCGGCGGGACTGGCACACGGGAGGTCCGCGGTAGGACCCACTGTTCCGGGATCAGCGGTCCACCTGCTGGAAGACAGCAGAGCCCAGCACTAGAAACAGAAAGGAGAAGCTTCTGTGCCCCTGCTTCACGGTTGAGACAGAAGGTGGAGGCTGAGAGGTACATGACAGAGATTGGAAAGCGCTCAGGGGTACAGCAGTCGTGCAATAGGCCAAAAACCAAAGAAGCATGAGTTATGTTTGTGAATGGGGCTCCACTTCCCACCCTTATCCCAAGGCAACCTGGCTTGAGAAAACTAGCCAACAGCAGCAACCAGGGCTGGGGACTATATTTACCATGACTCTAATAGTAAATGGATCTTAAAGAATGCTGCTGGGACAGGCCTAATTTCTTTTCTTTAAAGACAAACCGTAGTCTCCAGGGTCGAGTTAGATGACAGGCTAAAAATTCCCCGTTACAAGTCCAACACCAAGCCTTCCACTGAAATAGCATCAGGCCATCACTAGCAAAGAAGTTCTTAACTCCTTTATTTAAAAGGAGTTGATAAAATCAGCTTGGAGGCACACTCCCCCGAAGTCGGGCTTCAGATCCATATGCTGTACACAAAGACAGCAATTTTGGAATCAAATTATGTTCTCCAACTTCTAAAAAGGGGATATGGTTTCATTAACAAAAAAGATACAAGTTGCGGGGGGGGGGAGGGAGGAGGGACAACCTTTCTTCTGAAGTTGTGGCCAGACTCTCTTTTGAAAAGTGGGACTCTGCTGCCCCCTGCCTTCCACTATAAGAATTGCTTAGGATAAGATTGGAAGTCACTCAATCATGGAAGGACGTATCTGTGTGTGTGTGTGTGTGTCTCTCTCTCTCTCTCTCTCTCACACACACACACACACCAAAACTTAAGGGTTCCAAAAACATCTTCTGTCATTTCGCCCCCACTATTATCTAAACACTGATCACCTAGACACAGTGACAAACACAGTGAGGCCCTGTGTGAACTTGCCCGTCTGTGCTCTTCTGGAATAATCCTGACTCCAGCCATCACGTCCATGCTAAAGGGGAATCACCAACTCTTCCCATCCAAGCTTTATTCACACCTGGATATCCCACAATGCCTCCCAACTCAAAATGACTGAAGTCAAACGGCATTTTTCCCTCAAAAACCAGCTGATATGAGGATTTCCTCCAGCAACCTTGATTTCTTTTAACGGCACCACTATTCTCCAGTCACCCAGGTCAAAAAATTTTATCCCGTCCTTGATTCCCCCCTCCCAGGACCCGCACACCAAATGAACTGCAGGTACTGTCCTCCCCTAGTAACACCTTTCAAACCCACTGCCTCTTGCCCATTGTCACCCTGGGTTAGGCGCTCGTTGGGCCCCGGCTATTTCTATCTGGAATGTTACACTAACCTAACTGCAGGCTTTTCCGCATGCTAATACAACTTTAAATTGCTGGCAGATTTGTCTTCCCGAAGTCCAGCTCTGCTCATGTCACTCTACCACCTCCCGCTTGCCTCGAAATAACACCCAACCCCCTCACTCCGGCATGGTCTGTCCATCTGCCACCAATGGCTTCTGCTACCATGTTCCAGTGCCTGACACTGCAGCCACACGGACACACGAGCTGCTCCCTGGAGACGGCTGCGGGTTTCCTCTGCCTTGCTCCCGATACGTCTTCCCTCAGCTTTTCCTCCACCACTTCCACTATCCTAGTTCTTCCCATCCACACCATTTGCATCTCTCAAGTCCTAGGTCAAATGCCACTTTTCCCACAGAGCTTTCCCTAATTCCTTTAACTGGAGCACATCTCTGTCTGAAGTCCAATCATATTCCATCTGTTCCTTTCTTCAGTTCATATGAGCAAATATTTATAGTGTTCCTCTTGTGTACAGGAACATACTAGGTCTTGGCACATTGAGGCAAACAAAAACAGACATGACACGCCCCTGGGTATCTTACAGTCTAATATTTTCCACTTTCCAACTTGTGTTCTCTTTCTGTGCATCTTATTTTCCCTCCTAGACTGAAAATTTTATAAGTACAGCGTCAATGTTTCCATATTCCATTCACTTTTTTTTTTTTAAGATTTTATATATTCATTTGAGTGAGAGAGAAAGCACAAGAAAGGGGAGGGTCAGAGGGAGACGCAGACTCCCCGCTGAGCAGACAGCCTGATGTGGGACACAATCCAGGGACTCCAGGATCATGATCTGAGCTGAAGGCAGACGCTCAACTGACTGAGCCACCCAGGTGCCTGTTCCATCACTCTTTCTGCCTCTCTCACACATAGTATATAACAGAGTGTATTGTATGTGTTTTATTAGTCAATAAGTATTTGGATAAGTTAATAAAAGTATTAAATGTTCCTAGATGGCTGAATTTCAGGGTCATCACTCACTCCCCAAGTTCAAGAAATGGATTAACTCAAACTCTAAGAGTCTAACAACTTCTATGGATTCCCTGATTTAAAAAATATTCATTTACACTGTACTCAGAACAGATTTAAGTTATAAGCTTTGGAATCCAAGAGAACTAGACATGAATTACAGCTCTGCTCTTTACCTGTTTAGCTGTGTGAACTGGGGTGAGACGGGTCCAGGGGCTTTACTTAACTGCTCTGAGTCTCAGAACCCTTCTCTGGGGATCGGTGAGGATGAAGTAATAAAATAAAGGCAAGGCAACTAGCACAATCTCTGACATGTCAATATGTCATTGTCAGTATGTTGACAAATTGAGATTATCATTATTTATCACACCTACTTTCTTCTAAATCATAGTATATCAAAACTATTCCCCAGAGTTTGTTGGAGAACTGACTCAGCAGTCTTTGCCAACACTCTTCTTCCTTGCTATCTTCCACTACAGACAATTAGGGATGGCCAAGTGACCCAGTTCTGACCAAAGAGAGATAAGCAGAAGACTGTTGGAGAATTTCCAGGAAAATACTCGCTTTCCCAATAACAGAGACAGATATGCCTGGGGACTGCCTGCCCCTCCATCCCCCTTGCAGCTTAAAATGTAGATACATTGGAGCTGCAACAACATCTTGAGATAATGAGGGAAAGGCCAAAAGGACCAAGACACTAACTCGGATGACACTGAGCAGCTGAACCAATATCAGCAGTTATCAAACTCCAGAATCCTTGTTATATGAGAAAAGTAAACCTATTTGTTTAAGCCAGCATAAATTGGTTTTTGTTACTTGTAGCCAAATGTCTAACACCTAGTCAATCTCCTAAAGCAGTTTAGGGTATACGTAAGAGAACATTATAAAAGGTAAATTAATAATAGTTACGTTCTTCAAAGAATCTTCAATGCATAAAAGGCTAATAATTTACCAAAACTTTGTATAGGAGGGGGTCTACCTTAAAGTCTACAAGGGATTCAAACTAAACTAAGCATCATCCTGAAACAAACTCATCCTGAGGGAAGAAGCTATGAGGACCCAGTAAGAAAATCGTAATTGTCAAGGAAGATTTCTGAATGTTTATCACTCAGCTATGTCTCCTGCTCTAGTCTCTATTGGTTCTATCTAAATAGAGAACTGTGAGTGAAAATGGAAAGATCTGTATAATCATTTGGATTACCATTCAGCAAATATTCAATCCCCTTCACCTCCACCGTAGGTGGTATATTTCCTTGCCCTTTGACTTTGGTCTTGACCACGTATCGTGCCTCAGTCAATATGTCTGAAAACACAACAGAGCAGAAGTTTGAAATATGGTGGCATGATTGGGCTGGCCTATTTTGCACATCTGCTTTTCACGGTGAACATGATGCAGGCAGCCACTGATCCAAAGAGAATGAGAATTTGAAGCAAGCCTGATCATATCTGCAGCTTGACATCAAACCTAACTGAGCCCAGCCAAGATAGGCTCAATCCCAGCCAAACTGCAGGCACAGGAGAAGAAACAATGAATATATGTATATAGCTATATGCCACTGAGTTTCAGAGTACGCAGCATTAAGATGAAAATGACCAAAAATGTATCTCTAATAAAGCTCCGTAAAAAACAGGTGCACAAGTTTCCCTGCTTTGGATCCCAAAAAGTCGTTTTCAACTGGAAGCGATGTTGCCCTTCAGAAAACATTTGGCAACATCTAGAGACATTTTGGTTGTCTTAAATTGGGGAGGGGTGTTACTGGCACCTGGTGGGCAGAGGCCAGGGCTGCTGCTAACAGCCTACAATTCGCAGGACAGCCCCCACAACGAGTTATCCCACCCAAAATGCCAATGGTGTCAAAGTTAAGTGTGCCCTAATACAATATGATACAAATAAGGATGAGACATCTTTTCCCATTTTGCCACATACCTCTGCTCAGCCATTTGTGGCATCACTGATTGATTAACTAGGTTAATAAGTATTTACTGAGTGCCCACCACTATTCTATTTGCCAAGGATCCAGGGCTGAATTAAAAGAAAATATTCCTGTTCTCACGAGGCTTACATTCTAATAAAGGAGACAAGTAAGTGATAAATAGACAAATACAATGATTTTTGATAGGGGTGGGTAGTCGAAGGGTAATGAAATAAAGAATGACTGCATGGGAAGTCATGTCTGAGAAAGCTGCAGTTTAACATACCTGAAGGATGGAAGAGACTCAGTCATGCAGTGGTTTGCGAAAAGAACATTCTGGGCAGAGAAAGCAACAAACACAATGGCCATGAGACAGAAGCAAGTGTGCTGTACCAGAGGAGCAGAAAAAAGGCCAGTGTACCTGCGGCGTAAGGAGTAATGCAGAAGATGAGGTCGAAAGACATTTGCAGGATCACCTACAGTATTGCTGGCATGGTACCAACTGTGGGTTCAAATGAAGTTTTTAGTGATGTCATGCAGAGGGGGACCTCGCTGTCTGGCAGGGACTGTATGCAATGTGAGCAAATATTCATGAACATATGTGGGGCACTCTTTGGTGCATGTGGAAAGCTGGAGTGGGGAGGGTGGGAACTTTACAGGGAAACAAAAAAGAGTAAGTTAGCGAGCAGATAGGGGTCAGAGCAGAAGAATCCAAACTATTTTTGTTACTATATCCCATCAGCATCCATAGAGAGCTGATGGACCCTAATCAAACTCAGGGATACATTTGTAACTAGGGGAGAAAGAAAGCTATTCAACACTTTTTTCCCATGCAAAATCTTGTGCTTTCTTGGAATGCTGCCTCTCTAGGTTCCTGCAGGCCCTTTGTTATTAAGAGACCTTTAAAAGCAGCACTGCCTCCTCATTACTTCCTAATGATAATGCCATACTATTGACCCCAAATTTCCTCCTCTGGTGTTTTAGAGCATGGCAAAAGCTGTAAGAAAGAATTCAGGTTCTCTGAAGCAGAAGGCAAAGCCTGAGAATCTACAGGCCATGATTCTACTGTGCCATGTATCTATAGGAGGTTTCTAGACCCTACATCATTTTGATTTACTTGGAAACCATTGATGTCAGACATGAGTGCACAGGCCATTCCTGGATCATAATGGTCTCTTAATCATCTGTAAAAATTCCTAAGGACAAGGATTATGCCTGTTTTGTTCATAACTGTGTCCTCAGCTCCCACCAATAAATATTGGGTGAATAATGATTCATGAATAAAGTCACAGGCTTATAACAATTAGACAGATAACACAAAGCAAAATAAAATAGCTGCACACATCTATTTTTTAAAAGGCCTGTCATTTTATAGATATATACTGCCAAGAGAAAAATAACTGTAACATCCATTCATACATCCAGTTCAAAAGTGCATCTACCATGTGCCATCCATCCACTGTTCCAGATGCTGAAGGTAGAAAAAAAGAGGAGGATACAGAACTTTCTGGGAAGCAGAGGCCTCTGGCATAGAATGGAGAAAGAAACATCTACAGCATGGTTACTGATGAAGAGAGGGAGAAAAGGTCAAGAAAGCCCAGGAATAATTCCTAGAAGAATGAAGCTGAATCTAAGGTGGCTTTTTTTTTTTTAATCCTAGTATTATCAAGCAGATCCTTTAGAGTTCAATTTCACACCCAACTGCCTTTAACTGTAATATATCTCGATCAGTGGTTCTCAACTGGGTGAGATTTTGCCTCCAAGGGACATTTGCTAATGTCTAGAAACATTCTGAGAGAATTAGTAAGTGCCATGCAAATAAAAACATGAGTACAGTTGACCTTTGAACAACACAGGGGTTAGGACTGCCAATCCCCCATGCAGTCAAAAATCTATGTGTAAATTTGCTTCCCTCAAAAGTTAACTACGATAGCCTATGGCTGACCAGAAGTCTTACTGGTAACACAATTAACACATATTTTGTATGCTATATTATATATTCTTACAATAAAGTAAGCTGGAGAAAAGAAAATGTTAACAAAGTCATAGGGAAAATACATTTACAATATTGTACTGTATTTATTTTTAAAATCTGCATGTAAGTGGACCTGCACAATTCAAACATATTGCTAAAGAGTCAATCGTGTATCATTTATTCAAGGTTTTTCTAATGCAATTAATATGATAATAGGAATCATTTAATAGCTAACTCAACTGTAAGTCAATACAGTACAAATAGTAAAATAGTCAATTAAGGGCGCCTGGGTGGCTCAGTCAGTTGAGTGTCCAACTCTTTTTTTTTTTTTTTTTTTAAAGATTTTATTTATTTATTCAACAGAGATAGAGACAGCCAGCGAGAGAGGGAACACAAGCAGGGGGAGTGGGAGAGGAAGAAGCAGGCTCATAGCAGAAGAGCCTGATGTGGGGCTCGATCCCGTAACGCCGGGATCACGCCCTGAGCCGAAGGCAGACGCTTAACCGCTGTGCCACCCAGGCGCCCCTGAGTGTCCAACTCTTGATTTTGGCTCAGATCATGATCTCAGGGTCCTGGGATCCAGTCAGCTCCTCGGTCAGCGTGGAGTTCCTTGAGGATTCTCCCCTCCCCCTCTCCCTCTGTCACTCCCCGTTTGCGTGCTCTCTCAAATAAAAATCTTTAATGAAAAAAATCAATTAAATTTTTGTGATGACTATCAATAAAACACTTAAGTCTCATGTACAATTCAAATATTTATATTAATCAGTCATATTCTTAGCATTACACATCAAATGCAGGGTCTCAGGAACACACTGCCTCATTAGAATTCCAAATTGAAGAATGTCATACTTACATAGAAATTTGGATTCTTTTACAGTTTTTAGCTCTAGGATAGAAAAGGCTTAGCCCATTCCTTTTGAGTTTAAAATTACAGGCGTATGTTCAGCCTCCTTTAGCTGGATTCATCTGTTCCCTGTAGGAAGTTTATAACTAGTAAAAGGAGTTTTATGCAGAATACAAATTGGGAGTATTACATGACGACCTCTTGAGGGCACTGAGTTGTGCAAACAACATCACTTTATCTGACGTAGTAGCTTTAGATTGGTCTATGTGTTCACCCTAGGGTTGTCTAGAATTATAGATCAGGGACATCACTGTCATACCCCAGCTGCTGCAGAAAGCTACTGGAAGAAAAGGAGATTTATGAGTATTTTGGATGTACTGAACCAAGGATACAGGAGCTATACAACTGGGAGCCTGGTGGCTCTAAATTGTAGGCATTATGCAAAAAGAAAATGCAGAGTTGGGTGTCAAGGGAGTCTTCCAGGAGCAACAGGACATCTTTGTAAAATCTTTAAAGAATGAATTTAACAGTTATTAAAGCCCACCACCCTGTTGTTGCAGGCACTGAACTTTATATTACAAGAAGAGATGCACGGGATTTTCAGAAAACATATGTCATTTAACAGTGATAGTGACCTCAGCACCAACAAGCAATCCAAATCCCGGTTGAGGAGAGTTATTTACCTCTTTGTGGTGGCTGAGTGTGCAGCTCTAACATTAGCAGGTTATTTAATATCCTGGTCAGGTGAGCAGCTCTGACGCTGAAGGAAAGAGTTGTTTGGAATAACTGATTAATTAGTTCTGTTATATGAGACGCTCATGAATTATCTCCCTTTCATTGTTTTAAATTACCAGGTTGTGATTTTGTTAATTTTGACCAAAGGCCTGTGCAAACCTTACGGAGAAGAGTAAATGTAATCTTTAAAACACATCGTGAAAGATCAAGACTTATGTTGAAATGAATGTGAAAAAAAAAACACCTATATTTCTGTATTAATTTTACCAAAGACATACCAGGTCAGTACTCCCATTTCTCTTTTATTTCTACTTAAAAATAAACAAATAAATGTGCAGTGATATATTTAGGTAACAGTAAAAAAACTAAAATTTAAATGTTGAGAGCTAATTAAGCACTCCAGGGCAGTGCTACGTATTTAATTTTTGCAACAATCGTGCAAGGAAGGTAACATTACTTTCATTTTGTAGATAAGAAAACTGAGGCTTTTCTTCATTTAAATGTTTTCCCCAAGATAGACAGATGGAAGAACTAGAAAATGATACAGCAAGGGTAGGGGGTGGGCAACAGCAGGGAAGGAAGAGCTGTTGAATTCCAGGGCTAATAAGTCATGTTACACTATGCTGCCACAAGAAATGACATTTTTATTTGTCAGACACATGAATATTAAAATCCATCACTTGAAAGGGAAAGCATTAATACTGTAAGTTGATCATGAGCTCCTCCTATGCTCCATGCCCATATATCCAATTGCTTACTTGATAGCACCATTTCAGTACCCCACAGGCAATGCCAATTTAACACACCCCAAACTGATTTATCCTCTTCCTCACCTACACCTGCTATTCCTGTTTAACCTACCTCAAAGAACAGTGTCACCATCTACCCAGTTGCAAAGAAAAATGGATTAGAAAGAAATACACAAAAACTGTTAATGGTGCTATTATCTGGGCAACTGTACTCTAGGTGTTTTTATTTTATTCTTTATATTTCTGTGTATTTTCCAGATTCTTTTAAAACATTTACATTATAAACATGACACATGATTATATCCTTAGTATTTAAAAAACAAAAGAGAAAAACAGAAATAAGCAGTTAAAAAAACACTTTCACAATGAAACTTCCCTCCTCACATATAAACACTATGTATCGTTTCCTACTTTTCTATCATGTAAATACATTACTTTCATTTTTATGCATTTCTATACAAATATATAGTTTGGAGTTTATCCATATATGTTTCTTCCAAGTAAAATTCTAATACATACATTATAACTCCTTTTTTCCTCTGAACAGTATGTCTTGGAGATTTTCCCACGTCAAAACATACAGATCTCTCTTATTGTCTCCAATGGCTATACAGTATTGGGAGTATTGTAATGACTTCACATTTTAATCATTCCTTTGTTGCTGAATATTTAGGTTCCCAGTTTCTCATTATTACAAATGCTCAAAGACTGTTCTTCTATAGTCTTGTTTAAGCATTTCTTAGGCACACTTTTCCCCCACCCCGTTTTATCATCTGTCAGGCCGGACTGCTTCTAACAATTGATGGTATCTTACTGTTGCTATCAGCCAGGTGGTATTTGTTGTGTTAAAAACCTTTGACACATTCTGGTAAAAGTAAAGAAGTACTAGCCTCAATACATTTTAGATAAGGTGAAGTAAGTTATCTTTGTACTCATGCACATTTCAGGCATTTGTGACCTCAAGCAAATGAATGGCTATTTATAGGTGGAATGGCTGGATCAAACAGTCTGTGCATTTTAAATTTTGCTAGTTACTTCCAAATTGCCCTCCAAATAAGGTGAAACAATTTATTCAGCCATCAACCATGCGGAAGAGGGACTTTTTCACCAGCAGTGGCTATTACAAGTCTTTGAATGTTTATTAACATAATGGCTGATAAATGGAAGCTCTTTATTGACTTAATCTTTGGTCTCTTGTACATATTGCAAATATTCTTCCCTTTTACTACTCTTCTTTCAACTTTGCTTAAGAGAGTCTTTCACCCTGCAGCCATTTCTTTTATGTTCCATATTTGTCAATATTTTTCCCTATGTCTGCTGGAGCTTATATCTTACTGAGAAAAAACCAAAACTGTAAGTTTCTTACATTTTAATACTTGTGTAAGAGTTTTTAATACATGTTAATACTTGTGTAGGGTTTTTACCTTTATCACTTTAATCTACTTGAAATTTATTTTTGTGCATAGTATGACATAGGTAGGTCTTTTCCCAGTGTGACTATTCTGTCTCTAAACAATTTTTAGGCTACTTTATATTTTATCCATGAATCAAAATTACACCTTCATTATGTACTATATATTTATATAATATTGACTTTTTTTATGTTTCACTTATCTGTTTATCTACTTACTTTTGATATATTGGTGTTTTACATTTCTAGTAAGAAGCAAACTGAATTTTCATTGTTTTTAATTTGTTTTTATTTGCATATGAACTTCTGAACCAACTTAAATGGCATACACTGCTATGTATACCCATTTTCCCCTTTCCTAAAATAGAACCCCTGCTTTTTAGCTGGAAAGATGTCCTACCGAATAAACACAACTCCCCGCCTTCTTGGCAGGTGCATTCATGTGGCTGTTGTAAGCAATGGAAATAATGTACAAACACAGGTGCAATTTCTGGGACCTGTTCCTACTGTGAAGGTGTGTGACTTTCTTCTTTTCTTCCTCTCCACTGATGAAAATAGAGACAGGATTACTGGAGATTAGGGGTTTTGAAGATGGCAGAACAATATAGAGGGAGCCTCAGTTTACAACACCTGGAAAGGCACCACCACCCTGCACTGCCTACTTGAACTTTCATATGAAGGACTTCAATCTTAAGCCACTGTTATTTTTAACCTCCTCTTACAGACAACACTAATTCTAAGTAACAAAATCATATTGGAAATGTAACTAATTTATAAATTCATTTGAGGATAATTAACATCTGGACAATATTAAGTTTTTACACAAACAGGAACATAGAATGTTTACTATTCATTCAGGCGTTTTATACCCTTTATTAAAATGTGTAGTTTTCAGGGAGCCTGCGTGGCTCAATTAAGTATCTGCCTTCAGCTCAGGTCAGGATCTCCGGGTCCTGGGATCGAGCCTGTATAGGGCTTTCTGCTCAGCAGGGAGTCTGCTTCTCTCTCTCTCTCTCTCTCCCTCTGCCCCTCCCCACTGCTCATTCACTCTCTCAAATAAATAAAATCTTTTTTAAAAAAATGTGTAGTTTTCCTCATATGGATCTTGCGCTTTTCCCATAAAGTTTGTACCTAAATAATATACAGTTTACATTTTTATTGCAAATAAGTTTTAAAGTTACATTTCTAATTGGCCATACTAGTCTATAGAAAGCTACAGATTTTCTTATGTTGAATTATTAAACAAAAGTACTTTTTATTATTTCTAATCGTTTTTCTTTTTCTTTTTTTGAGAAAGAGTGCACACAAGTGCATGCACGCCCCGTGGGGGCAGGGGGGAGTGGCAGGCAGAGGCAGAGGGAGAGAATCTTAAGCAGGCTCCATATCCAGTACAGAACCCCCCCGAACCAGGGCTCCATCTCACGATCCTGAGATCATGACCTGAGTGGAAATCAAGAGTCAGATGCTTAACCCACTGAGCCACCCAGGTGCCCCTATCTCTCACAGTTTTTCAATTAATTCTCTTGGATGCACTATCTCCACATCACACTGCCTGAAATAAAGACTCTTCTCTCCCCTAATATACCTATTTCTTGTCATTAAGTGATTGTAGAGACAACAGGCCTGTTCCTGTCTCAAATGTGGATGTTTGCTAAAGGTTTCTGGTAGACATTCTCAGCCAAGTTAAACAGCTTTCTTTCTATTCCGAGCCTGGATTTAAATCTGGATTGTGTTAAATTTTAGGAAATGTTTTTCCAGCATCTGTTGAGATTATGTGATTTTTTTTTCATTTCATCTGCCTTTTTTTTAAATTACAGTAATAGATTTCCTAATGTATTGAGTTACATTAATAGATTATGCTCTATGCTCTGGATAAACCCTACCTTGTCATGACACATACACTCCTGGATTTAATTTGCTAATGTTTTTTCAGTGATTACATCTGCTCCTGAGTGAGATGGGTCTATAGTTATCTTTCATTATGGAATAAGGGTTCTGCTACCCTCAGAGACCAAACTGAAGAGGTATTTCAGATTTCTGTATAATCTGGAGGAGCTTAAATAAAATAGGAATTCTTCCTTAAATTTTCCTAAATTGCTGTTTCATTTTAAATGTAAGCATTACAAGGACCATGTTTACTTTTATATCTGATTAGATTTTATTAATTGATTGCTATCTACTTGTTAATTTCAAACTTATTGCACTGTGATAACAGGACACAACCTATATGTAATTTCTTTGTGGCTTGCTTCATGGTCATTTTTCATGGTATTTGAAAAGAAATACTCTAATTATTAAGTTTTTTAATTACTTGGTTCAAAAACCAATGTCCTCCTATTTGAACTCTTCAGCCAATAATTTCTGAAAGAGCTGTGTTCAAATACTAAGCTCTGATTGCAAATTTGCCAGTTTCTCCTCGTCTTTCATTATAATTTGATACCATGTTGTTGTGCATAGCTTTGTGACAGTTAATTTCTGAATCCTTCCATGTTCTTGATTTTCTAAAATGTTTTTATTGTGCCCTCTTTCTTAAAACGACAGTTTGACTCAAGATAGAATTCTAAATTCAAAATAATTTTCCCACACAACTTTAAAAATAACAGTATCTTCTAGCATCCCAATGTACAGATGACGTATCTGAGACCAATGTGATTCTTTTCCCTTACAGGTAAATTGTTTCTCTTTAAGGAATTTTGAGATTGTTTTCATTATCCTGGGATTACAGAAATTTTATCAGGATATATTTTAAGTGCTTGTCTCTCTCTTCATTTTCCTCAGTACTTCAGACTTTTAGTATGTGGTCAGTCTTTCATCAGAAAAAATTTTTCTCCTATTATTTACTTCTTTTCTTCACTTTTTCTTAACTTCTGGACCTCCTATGCATAGACACATATATTCATTGATTCAAAAATATTTACTGAGCATTTACAAAGCACCCAGCATTGTGACAGATAAAGGACTTTCAATGCTAAATTCTCTATAGGTATGGCTCCTAACCTCATGAAGTTTCATTTTAAATGGATGGTGTTTACCTGGATCTTCAGTCTCAACTTTTCTCATGATTTCCATCTTCTGACCTTTTCTTATAAGATTCTGGAAGTACCCATGAGCTTAAAATTCTAGCTCAATAATAACTGTTTATTTCCAAGATATTTCTTTCTCACTACAGCTTGCATTTTTTAAAATTAGTGCAATAACCTTTAAAATTCTTTGGAGATTACAATGATATATAATGATATATCTAAGCATTACATATATAAAATACTTAGTATAATTACTGCTAATTACATAAAATATGAAATTTAGTATTTACTAAAATATTTTAAAGTTTAAAGGTTTTTTTTTTTTAACCTGCATTATATCCCCAGGATTATTTCTGCTTGTTAAGTATACTGTTTACCTTTCATGTTGCTCTCTTCCTTAAATGTCTGTTGCTTCTGCGTTGATTATTATGGGTAAATGAGAACTGAACCTAGGGGTCAGCAAACGTTTTCTGTAAAGGGCCAGTTAGTAAGTATTTTAGGTTTTGGAAGCCACATTAGGTATCTGTCACGTATTCTTTATTTTTTTTTGTTTTCTACAACCCTTTAAAAATGTAAAATCCATACGAAAACAGGCAGTGGGAGGCTTGCAGATGGTGGTCTGCAAAACTACTAGATCTTTTGGTGTTGCTACCTGGAGTTTATTTTCTCAATTTGATGAAATTCCCTGGCAGATTTTGATTACAAGAAACCTGGCATTTTAATTGTGTGAGGGAGGAGGAGGGTGGAATCAGTTGGAAAAATGGAAAATGGACAGCTACCAGGTTTTTCTCATGGCCCGTTTTCTAATTATGAGGAATCAAAGCCCCTTGTGATATCCACAAAACACCTAAGGCATTACCACACTTTGACGGCTGCTATATATATGCTCTGGGAGTCTACCACGTCAGAAGTTTCACTCTAATTGGCAAACAGCAAGCTGTGTTATGGCTTTAGATTGGAGGAGTATCATGGACCATGATTCCTAAGCCAGGGACTAGCATAACTAGTCAGTCCTTCAATAACATGGCTTACCACACTACAGCCACCCACTCTGACAGCTGCCTCTAAAAATGGAGGTATGGGCACCTGGGTGGCTCAGTCACAGTCAGTTAAACGTCTAAGTCTTGATTTCAGCTCAGGTCATGATCTCACGGTTGTTGGGTCCAGCCCCGCATCAAGCTCCATGACCAAGTTCCCTCTCTCCCTCTCCCTATGCCCCTCCCTTCTCTGCTCTAAAAGAAAAAGAAAAAGAAAAAGAAAAAGAAAAAAAAGGAAAGGAAAGGAAAGGAAAGGAAAGGAAAGGAAAGGAAAGGAAAGGAAAGGAAAGGAAAGGAAAGGAAAGGAAAGGAAAGGAAAGGAAAGGAAAGGAAAGGAAAGGAAAGGAAAGGAAAGGAAAGGAAAGGAAAGGAAAGGAAAGGAAAGGAAGAAGGAAGGAAGGAAGGAAGGAAGGAAGGAAGGAAGGAAGGAAGGAAGGAAAAGAAAGAAAGAAAGAAAGAAAAGAAAGAAAGAAAGAAAGAAGGAAAGAAAGAAAGAAAGAAAGAAAGAAAGAAAGAAAGAAAGAAAGAAAGAAAGAAAGAAAGAAAAAGAAAGAAAGAAAGAATGGGGGCGCTTCCTTAACTTTCATCTCTATGTGGACTGTGGCTCTCTGTTTCACCAAGATCTGGTTCCTTATTTTGTATCTTCTGGAAATGCTTCACAGCAACCTTGGTATCTTTCCTGTGGTTATTAATTTATTTTTATTACTGTAATTTTTTATCATTGTATAGTTTCTGTAATTTTAATAGGACTTTAGAAGATAATGACTGGAATCCAGTATGTCATTTGGATCTGGACCTCTCCCAAAATTCATAATTTCTATTTATCTAATAACTCTAATAACTAAGCTGCTTACAGTTGTTCCCTTCTACATTCTCGGTCACCAAGAAGGCCATCTCTTTTTTTTTTTTTTTAAAGATTTTATTTACTTATTTGACAGAGACAGCCAGCGAGAGAGGGAACACAAGCAAGGGGAGTGGGAGAGGAAGAAGCAGGCTCCTAGTGGAGGAGCCTGATGTGGGGCTCGATCCCAGAACGCCGGGATCACACCCTGAGCCGAAGGCAGACGCTTAATGACTGTGCCACCCAGGTGCCCCAAGAAGGCCATCTCTTATCACCAGCAATCCTGCCTCACCCCTACCTCAAACACAGTCTTTTAAAAAAATTTTAAACAAAAACTAGGAAAATCAGGAGAAGGAGAAGGGGGAAGGCAGGAAGAGATTAGCATGAACGCTTCTGAGGAGGCCCAATCTGGTGGCAGCATGGACTGAATTTACCACACCCAAGGGTCCACCCCCAGGCTTGCATGCTCCCTGATTTTGTCTTGACTAAAGGGCATACCAAATAGAGAACCAGCCATCTGGGTAGGAACTATGAAATAAAGTCACACTGCTAATTTAAAATACAAACCGTAATAGTCACATGGACTAAAACACTTCTGCCTACATGACTACTCCATTTTCTGTCCATCAGAACTACTGTATTCAAAAGTCTGTCATTAACGTCTCTGAAATGTATGCTCAAAAATGGTGAAAGTGGTAAATTTTATGATATGTGTATTTTACATATACATGAAGTTTGTATTCACAGCAAGGACAACTTGGTAGGCAAAGTAAATGTCAAATAATATAAGTCTGATAATAAGATAATCTAATACCAACTACTTCTAAATAACAACAATCTTGCCAATAAAAAGGGAATTCTCAAACACATGCTAACATGCATTACCAACATTTGCCTTTGTAGTTCTTTTTTTCTATATGTCCATGACTTTTGGGATACAAATTGCTGCAGAAATTTTGTCATTTTCACCTCATTCTTAGAAAGGATTAACAGTTTTTTAGATATGTTACATAATACTATACCATTATAAAATATAGTATATTATAAAATACAAGTATATTTTATAATATGCTATAGTATAGCAATATAAAATATAATATCTAGATTTTGTAACACAGATTATAGTTAAATCTTGGCAACTCTAGGAACCATTCTGCCTCCTGAAGCATATCATAAATTCAAATGTTTACGGGCACAGGCAGTTAATATAAATATATTAAAGACTGAGATACAAGGCTGGAGAAGCAGGCAAGGAACAGAGAACTTACAGAACCACAGAGGCCACATGTAAAGAATCTGGAAGTTACACTGACATGTATAAAAAGCCGATAAAGGATTTCACTTCAAGTAGGGGAATGATATAAGAGACCTTGTTATATGGGAAAACTGTTAGTTCTATTATTAGAACTTCAACTTGTAAGAATTACATAACTTAATGGGAGAAAAACAACAAAAACAAGAATAAGGTCCAGTTTTCTGACTCCCAGAAATTTGTAACAGGTCATCCCCATGCTTTCGTAAAACACCACGAGAATTCCCCAAACCTGTGCCTGTAGAAGCCCCTGCTTTGATACAGAAGTTGCAGACACCAGAAATTTGAGGCCACTCTAAGTGTTCTTGAAATGCAATCACTGACCACTACCATCAGAATCACTTGGGTATCTATTAAAATACATCATCTGCAAAGAATATGGTCTAGTAAATCGGGGGTACATGGGCCCCAAATCCTTACTTTTACAAAAATCTAAGAACTACTGCCCTTATGTCTCCTTAGAAGAGCCTCATCTTAACATTTAAGGTGACCTAAAGGATAAAGAGTCCAAAAAAAGCTAACAGGTACAGATTACAGAAAGTGCAAAGGTCTGGACATAGGGAAGAGCTTCATTTAAAAACTAACAGAAGGCCACCATGGTCAGTGAGAAGAACAGCATGATATAAAGCAGGAATGCTAGTCCAGGCCTGATTACCATGAGTAAGCGCACAGATACAAAAGAAGCAGAAGGCTAGTATTATCTTAATTATATTTTTAGAAGATTATACTTCTGTGTGGAAAACTGAATCTAGCAGGGTAAAACTAGAAACAAGATTAGTCAATAATAGTCTAGGAAAGAGATGATGGGGACTTGAACTAGGATTGGTAGCAGGAGACACGGAAGAGGGGGCAGATAAATTTTGGAAGTAGAAAACACAGACTTTCTGATAGACTGGAGGTGGGAGGTAATTAAAAGGAAAGAATATAGGATGGTCCCTAGGTATCTGGCTTAAACAACTGTGTAAGTTTTAAATAAATTTCTTTGGTTATTATTAATTACATGTTTAGATTTTTAATAAACAATAGTTGGATAACAAGTTGAAAGGTTATTAAAGACATCATATAAATTCTTATCACAAAAGTACTGAAAATATAAACTCTAAGGATCACAAAAATTAATCTGCCTGCAAATTAAACTGCCTATCTACAAATTATCTAAACAGGATATACATAAATTTGAACTTCTGAAGTAAGTACAATAACAAAATACACTTTATTAATAATACCTTACAAATAAGCTAGTCTGAATAAAGGTTTTTATATGTTTCCCACAAAAACTTACTACTTAGATGTTCTTTATCTCTTATTCTAAAACATTTATGGGGCACCTGGCTGGCTCAGTAAAGCATCAAATTCTTGATCTTGGGGTTTTGAGTTTGAGCCCCATGCTGGGTATAGAGATTACTTAAAATCTTTTTTAAATTAAATAAATAAATAGTTTACTTATGTTATACAGACTCTTGTTACAGGATTCTTTCCAGAAGTTTCAAATCTCAAATTACTAGGGACATTCTTTAAAAAAAAAAAAACAACACTCTAATTATAGTACCAAAAGAACTCACTAATTATAATCCAAAGGGATCTGTTCTCCTTTTACCTTACCCTTACACAAATATTTTTAAATAAAGGAGAAATTAAATAAATGAGAAACAAGACCATTGATCAAGTCCTATTATTCTTAAAATTTTAAGTCCTGAGCACAAAGGCTTTCTGAAGCCTATTTAAGTAAATACAGACTCAGCTAGGATCCAAATTTCTCCAGTTCTCAACTAACCTTCTCTTATTTGTCCCTGAACCCTGTAAGTGGATACAAAGGATTTAAAGCTTAAAGATAAGCAAATCTAGCCCACAACAATGAACCCACACTGCACCCACCCCCCGAAATGTATTTATAAAAGCTTTGTTGTATGCAAGAAGAAATTACCTGTGAAATTCTACAAATGCCTATACATTCAGGCATTTAATACTTTAAAATTACTTAATATTCCCATATACGCATCCATTCAATGTGTCAAAATTTTGGGAAGCTAATTTATTTGACTGAAAGTCCCCCTCTCAAAAGAGGCCAGAGTAAAGATTCAAAGAAATAAGAGCACTACTTTTCAGTAACATAGATGGTCATTTGAAAATAGACTGTCAATCTCATCTTCTCTTTTTCAGTATGTGAGCCTACAAACTACAAAAAGCTTAAAAAAAAAAAAAAAAGAAATATTCAAGAGAAAAATCCTTCTTTTTTAGAAAAGTGATAGTTTGCTTCTTGGTTCTTCAGCTAAAAACAGACATGACAAAAGAACTAACACAACTATAAAAAATTATTTGTATCCAAATGTATTTTCAAGAAGGTTTCAAGATCTGACAGAGACACAAAGAAAAGGAAGGAACTGAAACAAGTATAAACAAGTCAGTTATAGACTGACCTCAACTTGAAATATGTTAAAAAATATTTTAGTACTTTTAAAAATGACTGAATTTTTTCTTTAATTCAACTCTTGTCAATCATCTTGATATACTGTGAGCTAAACTACATTAAGACAAAAGCCTTAAATACTCATTTAATTGATGAATTGTTTCATTTAAAATTGCTAATCCAGGGAAAGAGTTTTTGTAAAAATTGTTTTATTGCTACAAAGGGAAACATGGTCACAAAAAGCCTTTAAGCGTATCTTAACGCAAATTACTATTCAATGTCCAATGCCGTAAAAAAATACACAGTCAGAGCACAAAATACTTGCCCAATTTATCTCTTCTAGGGTAAGTATTCAAAACATTAATGCACACTTGAATATATACTCCCAACAGCAGCATTTAAGTTCAAATGATTAGATATACTAACAATACACATCTGTTATCCTTAACACCAATAAAGTAATAAAAATTAAGCTTAAAAATTATACAAACAATTTATCTAATCTAAGTTTGGTAGCTATAAAAACTGAACTAAAATAGTCTTACCTTCATTTTATTAAACAAATGCCAAACATTTAGAAATTATATAAAACAAATTTGAACGTGTGGAATGCATGCAACATGGGTGTTAATTCTCATATTTTAAACTATTAAAATTCTTACCCTTTTCCATATTAGGAGAGAAATTTAAAGCTTCTTTTCAATCTGACTAATACCTTATATTTAATTTTCTTCAGGTTGGTCAACAGGGAAGTCGACAGGCTCTTCCTTTGCTGCTTCTTCCTCTACTGCCTCTCCTTCCCCCACTGCCTCTCCGTCCCCCACTGCCTCTCCGTCCCCTGCTTCCGCTGTGTCTCCCACTCCCTCTACTCCTCCTCCTCCTCCCGCTTCCTCTGCTTCCTCCACTTCTTCTACTTCCTCTATCTCCCCCACTTCCTCCTCTTCTTCCTCCTCCTCCTCCTCTTCTTCAATAGGTTCATCAATCTTTTCTTCCTCTTCCTCATCTCCTTCTATCTGTTGATCTTGAGAATGATCTTGAATTTCAAAAGGATTCTCACCCTAAAAAGCCATGAGGAAAAATAGCTTTTAAAATCAGTACATTCATTTTTGTTATCAGTGAAATTTGTATTTGCTGTAACATTAAAAATAAATACAATTTGAAGCTTTTTATTTTAACTCACGAAAAATCCACTACATATTTGCTCAGCACCTATTTCATACCAAGGTGATAAATTACTTAAGTACTACTTTACATTCCATAAACTGCAACACTTAAAGGCCAAGTTTTCCTAACTGAATTTCTAAAATCATATACATATGACAAAAGCAAATATGTGAGTTTTGGTAGAAACAAAGTAGATAAAACAAAGATTTATGTTCTCCTAAATTACACCAAGATTCAATGTACTACTGTGGTAGGATCCCTTTAAAAAACACTCAAATGGGGTGCCTGGGTGGCTCAGTCATTAAGTGTCTGCCTTTGGCTCAGGGCGTGATCCCGGCATTCTGGGATCGAGCCCCACATCAGGCTCCTCTGCTGGGAGCCTGCTTCTTCCTCTCCCATCCCCCCTGCTTGTGTTCCCTCTCTTGCTGGCTGTCTCTTTGTCAAATAAATAAATAAAAATCTTAAAAAATAAATACATAAATAAATTAAAAACACTCAAATGAAAATCAAGTCTTTTTAAAAATGCAAATGAATGAAAATCAGGTACCTATTAGCTATGCCTTACTTTTACTTTTAAAAAGTAGCTAAGTCTTTAATTCACTATGGGCACCGGGGTGGCTCAGTCAGTTAAGCATCTGCCTTGGGCTCAGGTCATGATCTCAGGGTCCTGGGATCAATTCCCTGCTCAGCGGGGAGTCTGCTTCTCCCTCTCCCACTGCCTCTACCCCTGCTCGTGCTCTCTTTCTCTCTCAAATAAATAAAATCTTTAAAAAAAAAACCGTAATTCACTAACATTCACAGATACAACTTTTTTATATTAATTTATATAGATACTTGAATTATGTGTTTGGATTAAGTCTCATACACTAGACCATACCAGAAGGCTATATTAATATAGTAAGAAATGAAGAGGCAATGAAGGTTATTAACCAACAAAGTATAACCCTGGTGCTATATTTCAGGACCCATCAGGTAGGAATCCACATGATAAACTGAAGTCCTAAGAGAAGAAATACTAGTGACGGGGTTACTCTACTAATCCAGGAAAGGAAAGTGTAAAAGATGTAGCAGCACCATTAACAGAATATGTAAATTAGGATAGGGAAAGTGGAAGAAGCAGATGTATGTTGTATATAATTAGAATTTAAGATGTCTAAATGTCTAAGAGGCAGCTTGAAATTCACAACTCAAAAGAGAAGAGAGTTCAGAGTAAGACACTGAGATTTGTGAACTAAACACAGTGAATAGTGAGGCCAGGGAAATAAGTAGAATAAAAGGGCTGATGATCAAAACCCACTGAAAACGCCTATACATAGGGACAGAAGTTAGGGGGGAAAATACTCAGTGCAGGAGGAAACCCAGGATAGTAAAATATTATCTGGCAAAACAAAGTTTCAAGAATATAAGTGACAGATTAACAGTGTCAAATGATGCCAACAGGTAATACTAGAAAAGAACTGAAAAAGGTCACTAGAGTTGATAATTATCAAAGTTGAGTGCGGGTACTTGAGGGATTTATTACACTATCCACTTCCATATGTTTAAAATAGTAAATAATAAAATGTTTAAAAAAATGTATTTGAAAATTAAGTCACCAGTTATTTTAGGGCAGTTCCCAAAGTACGATGTAAGTGGAAGCTAGACAGCAAGGACTGGCCAAGAACAAGTCTTCATAATGTCCTCTAAGCTCTCAAAACCCACAGGCCTAAGTCCCACAATCTGAGACTTTAATTTAGTCAAGTGCTAGAGCTCTTGCTAAAAACACAAGTTCCTGAATCAATTTCAGACCTCTTGAATGAAAATTTTCCAGGGGAGAGATCTGGTAACCTGCACATTTAAGAAGCATTTCACTAGATACTAATCAGAGAAGTTTGGGAAACTCTAATTCAGAAGGCCTAAAAGAGGGCCTAGGCAGCTTTCTGTTTGACTTAAGCTTCACAAGGAATTCTAATTACATAATTCCAATTGAGAACTACCAGGTTAAAGAGTGGAAATGAAGAGCACAACTCAAGGTAAACTACCTTTCTAAGCACGGTGCTAAGAGAAAAGATAAGATGGGAAGGGGCAGAGTAGGGAAAGTCATTTTTAGCTTAGGGAACTTATAAGCATGTCTGTTTGTAGAAAAATAAAATAAAAAACAGAGAACAAGTAAGATACAGGCAAGGAGAGAGAAAACTAATGAAGCAAGAATACAGGTGAAAGGCAAAAAGGGGCTATCTTTCTTCACAGATAACAATAAAGGTGAGAGTAAGGCACATAAATCTAATGCAGGAAGGAGAAAACACAGTTCACATCTAATGTTCTCAATCTTCCTAAAGCAAAAGAAGTGGTAACAACATGGTAAGTAAAGAGAGTAGGGATGAAATCTAGATATGTTAAGAGCGGAAAAGCTTTGAAACAGCCACTGTAGGAAGCAGATTAAACTGATTGGTAATAGACAAAATTACTGCGAACTGCAGTGAAAATCTAGAACAGACAGTACTGGTATAATTCCATGACATTTGTAGCAAGACAGTTAATAAAGCTAACCATAGGGGCAACTGGGTGGCTCAGTGGGTTAAGTGTCTGCCTTCGGCTCAGGTCATGATCTCCAGGTCCTGGGATGGAGCCCTGCGTCGGGCTTCCTGCTCAGTGGGGAGTCTGCTTCTCCCTCTGCCTCCCCCCGCCCACCTTGTGCACACTCTCTCTCTCTCAAATAAATAAAATCTTTAACAACAAAAAGCTAACCATAGATGGCATAGTGCTGTGAACTGCTAAGTGGTAGGTAAGTGAGGAATTTTAGAAGGGCAGCACTGCATTGTTATAAGGCCTGACGATGAGTATCCACACCAGGGCGTGAAGGTAGAACAAGGTGATACAGTTGGAAAAACAGGGGAAATTGATGAACTGATTATTTTCATGGGACAATGATTAAAAAAGATATTTTGTCAGACTGGGAACACTTAAAGATGAAAGAGTTTTAAGTGATGACCAGAGCTGACCACGGGCAGAGAATGTTCTGGGGGAATAACAGCAGGGAACAGAGCAGATAGGAAAGCCGAACAAAGGGTATCACTGAGTTACGTGACACCAGTGCTTCTTGAATTTTAACATATTTATGAATCAACTGGGATCTTATTCAAATGAAACTGCATTTCTAATGAACTCCCAGGAGATGCTAATATTGTTGGTCTGTGGATCCCATTCACAGTAAAAAAAAATTCTAGAAGAGTTCCCAGTTCAGGTACTCTCTTCACAATATGCACATGAGCAAGACATTCCCACCAGTGATGTCTTTCACTCCATGAAGTGACTGTCAAGTGTAGCTTGGAAAGTCTACATAGATACTCACAATTGTATTCATCTCTCATTAAATATTACTTTCATACATCAATAGAAACTATTGGGGCGCCTGGGTGGCTCAGTCGTTAAGTGTCTGCCTTCAGCTGAGGGCGTGATCCCAGAGTCCTGGGATCGAGCCCCACATTGGGCTCCTCCGCTGGGAGCCTGCTTCATCCTCTCCCACTCCCCCCGCCTGTGTTCCCTCTCTCACTGGCTATCTCTCTCTCTCTGTCAAATAAATAAAATCTTTAAAAAAAAAAAAAAAGGAACTATTATTAACTTTTCAAAAGTTTGTGATATAGCAAGGATAAAAATCTAATTTTTCCTAATTTAGCAATGATGCTCTTACCTTTTTGATGCCATATCTCCCAAAAAATTGAATTTCAATTAGGGCTGCAGTCACTATTTTTTTTTGTTGTTGTTGTTGGACTGCATTACTCTGTTACAATTTCTGCATTCACCTTTTAAAAATGGTGCCAAGAAATGTAGTAAAAGTGACAAATATGACAAACCAGAAAATAGGACCCTCAGAAACAAGCTGAAAGAACTGAGATTTATTCAGCTTGTAAGTCACTTGGTTGAGATATAATAAGTTAATGGTCGTTAAATATATATATCAGGCTTCTTCACTGAGTACCTGTTAATCGCTACAATAGCCAAAATAAACAAAAATTCTCTAATCCATTTATAAAATCAAGATTAAGTTATAAATATAAATAATAGACTTACAAATTTTCAACATAACAGCTCTCTTCAGTGTAGAATGATTTCAAATGAGGTTTTACAAAGACTCATTAAGCTAACCTCTAAAATGTATTTCTGTTAATTTCCTAAATAATACTAAATTCTTATTTGTACAGTAAGTATATATATTATGCAAATAATTTTATGTAAAGAAGGATTACCTATAATAGCATATGGCTAAAAATTCTTAGAAGCAGCGTGCCAGGTGTACCTAATTGTTCACATCTGCGTTTACTAACATTCAGGGTAAACCTCTTCTGGCCTCTTGATTCCATGAGGGAGCTTTTTCTGAAGCAGCCTATCTGACCTCCTGCTTCCCCTCCAACTTTTATCCAAGGAAGAACAACTTATCCAATTAGTATGCTTGGAAGAAGAAACTGGGCATGTACAACTCAGTCCTTTCTGGGTCCCCTCTTTTGGGTCTTCCTAACAACAGAAAAGGTGCATTCTAGCCTGTTGGAGGCCATGTGGTAAATTAGGGGGAGCCTACTGCTATCTAGCTGAACCAGTAACAGAGGCTGGGGAAAGTTAAATCTATCTAACTCAGAAGTGAAATACAAAAGATCCACAGTAACTACACATGTAAGACAAATCCCCCAAGTTGTCCTTTCTTAAAAATCAAGAATAGGGGCACATGGGTGGCTCAGTCAGTTAAGCATCTGCCTTCCGCTCAGCTCATGACCCTGGGGTCCTGAGATTGGGGCCTGTGTTGGGCTCCCTGCTCGGCGGGGAGTAAGCTTCTCCCTCTCCATCTGCCCCCCAACTCGTACTCTCTCTAACTCAAATAAATAAATAAAATCTTTAAGAATAAAAAATAAAATAAAAATCGAGAATAAAGCTGACATTTTGATCTATCAGACTCCTGCATACCTCTCAAATGATCCAGAGTGAGAAAGGGACAAGAGAGGAATGGCTCATTGTTCCCTCACCCAATAAATCCCAACAATTAGGAAAAAAGATGTTTCACTTATATGCAAGATATTAAGTAAAATTCTTCCAAATGTTGCACTATATTTAGACATCATAGTTACTATGTCACCATTTAATTATAAAGATACTACAATATAACCTAAAAAGGCTTTGCCCTAAAATCTTACCTTAACAAAACGTTCATATCGCGCCTTCACTATCGGATTATTTAAAATGCTTGTAGCAGTCAAGACACTTTCTCTTTTTATTTGCTCCTTATAAGCCTATGAAAAATAGAACATACTGAGGTAACTGAAAACCATACTATGA
This sequence comes from Ailuropoda melanoleuca, assembly GCF_002007445.2. Lineage (NCBI taxonomy): Eukaryota > Metazoa > Chordata > Mammalia > Carnivora > Ursidae > Ailuropoda > Ailuropoda melanoleuca. The sequence continues at coordinate 60,316,912 of NC_048219.1, read as the reverse complement.
AAATATTTCTATAATTAAAACAACACTGTATGCTCAAATTCTTAGATTTAAATTATTTACTTTTTGGCAAATTAAGCTATAAAGCAACAACAGCTACTGTGACCACAATCTAAATTATCCATGGATTAAAACAATGGAGATTTAACCAGCCAATCAGACTCATGAAAAAACACCCAGTCACCAAATACAATTCATCTAGATCTACTAGATAATTGCTTTCTCTCCTTCCCACTCCACATGCACTTCCCCCTGCCCCAACTCTTCCAACTACTAATTTTCATGCTATCAAAATTTCATACTGCTAGAGTAATTAGTCTTCCTCTGGACGGTAGTTAGCATAAGACTATATTATACAAAGGAAGAAAGGCAATAATATAGAACGTCTAGTTGCCAAAAAGGTGTCAGGGGAATTTCAAAAGAGAAGAGAAAGCACAAAGATTTTTAAAAGATTATATACGCTTAAAGTGGCTAACAAAGTCTGAATTAAATGAGGATCACATCAATACAAAATATGAATTTAAGACTCAGTCATGCTCTACTTAAAACTTAAGTCTTTAGGGGCGCCTAGGAGGCTCAGTCTATTAAGTGGCATCAAGAGTCATCTTGGGGGCATCTGGGTGGCACAGCGGTTAAGCGTCTGCCTTCGGCTCAGGGCGTGATCCCGGCGTTACGGGATCGAGCCCCACATCAGGCTCCTCCGCTATGAGCCTGCTTCTTCCTCTCCCACTCCCCCTGCTTGTGTTCCCTCTCTCGCTGGCTGTCTCTATCTCTGTCGAATAAATAAAAAAATAAAAAAAAAAAAAAGAGTCGTCTTGATTTCGGCTAAGGTCATGGGACTGAGCCCCAGGTCAGCTTCCATGCTCAGCGGAGAGTCTGCTTCAGGATTCTCTTTCCCGCTGCCCCTTCCCCCTGCTCACTTGTGCGCACACGCAGATGTGCACACGCAGATGCACACACGCACGCTCTCGCTCTCTAAATAAATCTAAAAAAATAAATAAAACTTAAGTCTTTAATACTTGAATTTTTACATTTGCTTCTCAAACAAGCTAGTTTCCCACAATATAAACTTATTTGAAATAAACTGGACTAAATGAAATCAACCAATGTAAGGGCAGAAATATGCCAATCAAAAAGAAAACGGTACATCTTTCCTAGCATGAGTAAATTCTACTCAGAAATGTAACAATAGATAGTAACTGATAATACTAGTCTATTTTTCCCAGCCATCAGAAAAACATACCCTATAATCAAATCTTTTCTTGCTCTTTTGACTTAACACACACATACACTCTCTCACTCTCTCTTTCCTCATAGAACTGTTTTGTACCAACTTAAAAAGTGTTCACAAAAGGAACAACTCAACAGCAATGATTTCCTGAAGGCTTACACTATGTAAGCTTATACTACATAATGCTTATACCAGTCAGGCACCATTTTAAGTGTTTTTTATACTTTAACTTAATCTTTAAACATTCACGTAAGAATAGAATGATTATGCATCCCCATTTTACAGATAAGGAAGCTTAGACAGAGAAAAGTTAATTTACTTCCTTACCACACTTACATACTGAACCAGAATTCAAACCCAGGAATTCTTGCTCCAGAGTCCAATCTTGACCACCATGCTTAACTACTAGGCTACACTGCCTCTCTAGGTATCTTTAGTTTCTTACACGAGATTAATAGGGCTGTATACAAGCAGAGAGGTGTGAAACAACANGAGTCCAATCTTGACCACCATGCTTAACTACTAGGCTACACTGCCTCTCTAGGTATCTTTAGTTTCTTACACATGAGATTAATAGGGCTGTATACAAGCAGAGAGGTGTGAAACAACGGCCTTTAAAGGACAATAAAGGACTGATGAATAATTCAATGACTTCATTAAGATAAATTAAAACTTACCTGTTTCCCTTTGATATGGTCAGGAGATTTTAAGTGCTGCTGCACTGAACTATGTAAAGCAGGGATATACACACTGCACGCACTGCAGTGAACAGTCTCTACTTTCATCATGTGATCATCTGCAGTAACACCTACAAAAGAAAGCCAGTTATTAATAAGAAAAGTAATGATTTACATATTCTTATTTCTGACAAAAGAAGTTTTTATTATTTTGTTTCCATGGTTATTTATAACCCCTTCTTCCCAAAAAAGGATCAAAGTATGTAGGTTATGTTGACTTTTCCTACCACATCTCATAAATCTGCACATATAGATCAAAAATATGGATAACAGATAAAATTAGAAAGTATAATTACATTGTATTTCCTAATCATGTTATACGTCATGTTCTGAGGCCTAGAAGTCCATCCCCTAAAAAGATAGTATAAAAGAAGACAAATGTTGATTTTNGAGATTAATAGGGCTGTATACAAGCAGAGAGGTGTGAAACAACAGCCTTTAAAGGACAATAAAGGACTGATGAATAATTCAATGACTTCATTAAGATAAATTAAAACTTACCTGTTTCCCTTTGATATGGTCAGGAGATTTTAAGTGCTGCTGCACTGAACTATGTAAAGCAGGGATATACACACTGCACGCACTGCAGTGAACAGTCTCTACTTTCATCATGTGATCATCTGCAGTAACACCTACAAAAGAAAGCCAGTTATTAATAAGAAAAGTAATGATTTACATATTCTTATTTCTGACAAAAGAAGTTTTTATTATTTTGTTTCCATGGTTATTTATAACCCCTTCTTCCCAAAAAAGGATCAAAGTATGTAGGTTATGTTGACTTTTCCTACCACATCTCATAAATCTGCACATATAGATCAAAAATATGGATAACAGACAAAATTAGAAAGTATAATTACATTGTATTTCCTAATCATGTTATACAATCATGTTCTGAGGCCTAGAAGTCCATCCCCTAAAAATATAGTATAAAAGAAGACAAATGTTGATATTGTAGTAAAAAAAAAAAAAAAAATTTCCATAATAAATGTGGATGGGAAGGGATAGGAAAAAAGATGCCAAGGCTGGATTCACAAGAAACAAAATACATGCTGGATCTTGAAAACTGTGATCAAGATTTATTACAGGTAAAGGTATAAATATATGCAAGGGAAAGGTGCAAGGAAATTGCACTTTATGGGAATTGCAAGTAATTCAGTATGGCTGGGGCACTGAGAATAAAGAAAGGACAAAAGAAAGAAAAAGAGCAGGGCCTATACCATGGAGATCTTTGCATGCCAGGCATAGGAATTTGAAATTTATCCTGTAGAGGATGGGGAACCAGCTAAAATTCTTGAAGTAATAACAATCATGTGGGAGAATTATAGATAAGAAAGATCAGGAGTAAGGAAACTGGTTAAGAAAATAAAAATTGCCAAAAGAACAGATAGAGATTTGAACAAAGGTAGTATTTAAAGAGGTAAAGAAGCAGACCTGGAAGACATTTAAAAGACAGAACTGATAAGATACAATGTTACAGATATAGTAAAGTAAAATTACTTAGGACTAACTTCATATTTCTGGCTTGGTGGTGGGGCCACCTTCCAAGGTAAATAAAAGACAAGTCAACAGGGTTTTTGTTTTGTTTTCTTTATGGGGTGGAGGATGCTCAAAGAGTATACAAATTTTTTCTGATACACACATTTTGTGAGACTGCTAAAGAGAGAAGTCAATAGGCAGTTGGATGTTCGAGACTAGGGTTCAGGAGAGGTCTGTGCTAGGGATATAATGTATAAGTAATCAACATAGAAGGTGTTAGTTCATGCTCTGCAAATAAATGAATCATGAGGAAGGAATACAAAAAAAAGAAGATAATGGAACTAAGGAAGAAGAGAGGGAAATACCAACTTCTAAAAGCCTCGAAGAGAAAGAAAACCACAAGTAAACAAGAGCAAGGGAATAAAGAACATCAGGACAGTGATATACCACAGAATCCAGGGGAGGAAGCAGATTCACAAAGAACAGTAAATAATGCTGTAGAAGTAAGATAATGATTCAGAAGACCCTATTGAAGCTGGTGTCAGAAATCTCTATCACAGCAGTTTCAGGAGACCAGTGATCTACTGTGGAGAATGAATAAACAGATCAGTGTGGACTATGCTTAAAGAAGCACGGCTGTTCAAGGAGAAAAGCAAGTTTTAGAGGAACTAGTGTCTTTTTCTTTTTCTTTGTTTCTTTGGAGTTGTTTTTTTTCTTTTGTAAAGATAAAAAGCGTAGGCTTCAGAAACAGAATCAAANGGACTATGCTTAAAGAAGCACGGCTGTTCAAGGAGAAAAGCAAGTTTTAGAGGAACTAGTGTCTTTTTCTTTGTTTCTTTGGAGTTGTTTTTTTTTCTTTTGTAAAGATAAAAAGCGTAGGCTTCAGAAACAGAATCAAAAAAGAAAGAAAGACTAAAAAACAGAAGAGTTCACTATTTAAGCAGAAGTCCTTAAAGAGATGAGAAGGAATAAGACAGAAAGAAGACAGATGGAAGAATTCACTTCCATCTAGAGGAAAAGCTGATTTTTCTTGTAACTGAAGTGACAGACATAACAGTAGTGATAAACTTGTAAGGGTAAGAAGAGGAAGTCAAAGAGTTCATCTCTAATAACCTCACGCCTACCACATTTGACTATGTACTCGATCACTCTAGTAGGCATCATTTACACTGAAATACAGTATGGTATGTAAAAAAACACATGTAAATTTCTAAAATAATTTGTTTAAATACTTACCTTCCATAACATCTTTTTCAATTATTTTAACTACTTCTGTTTGATTATTTGTCTGTTGCTTACGAATAGATGTTTTCTTGAATTTATTCACCATACATTCCTATAAAACAAAATAGGAATAAACCCAAAAAGTTTTTCAGTGAGCACTGAGAATATGCTTAGCACCAAACTCAGCCTACAGAAGATAATATCTGTTATGTAAGAACTAATACCTGTTCTCAAGGAGCTTACAATTCAGTAAAAGACTATCATAAAATACAAAGAAATTACGAAGACACTTATAAAAAGTTTTTGCTTTCACAATGTATTTTATATCAACAATAGCCACACTAATGGAAAGAGCCCAAATGTCCACTGACTGATGAATGGATAAAGATGTGGTATATACATACAGTGTAATATTACTCAGCCATCAAAAAGAATGAAATCGTGCCATTTGCCATGATGTGGACGGAGATTTATGCTAAGCAAAATAAGCCAGTCAGAAAAGACAAATACAACTGATTCCTTTCACTCACATGTGGAATTAAATTAAATTTGGAAACAAAACAGATGAACATAGAAAAAGGGAGGGAAAAGAAAGAGAGAGAGGGAAACAAATCAAGAGAGACTCAAAAATGGAGAACTGAGGGTTGACGGTTGGAGGTGGGTGGGGGATGGGCTAGATGGGTGATGGGTACTAAGGAGGGCACTTAGATGAGCACTGGGTGTTATATGTATCACTGAATCACTGAATTCTACTCCTGAAACCAATACTGCATTGTATTTTAACTAACTAGAATTTAAGTAAAAATTTATAAAGAAGAAAATGTATTTTAGGCATAAAGAACAAGAGAAATCAAAGAGAGCTAGAAGAGTTAAGAGATCTCAAGGCAGTTGAGTACTTAAGTCCTAAATGACAACTAGGAACCAGTTTAAGGAATGAAATTACAGAAAGAAATGTTTGTAAAGGGACACAATTCTGCAAGGATATGAAGGAATGATCATTGTATTTCTAACCCTGTAACAATTCCATGCTTTTGTCCAAATTAACTGTATGTACAATTAGCAATCCAGCTCTAGTCCCTTCTTTAAGCATCCCTGGCCCCAACTATCCTCCCCTTCTCCAAACCCCACTGCCTACACTCTCACTCCTGGCCCTTCAACTTAACTGTGCCATCTGTGGATATATGAGCATGATCTCTTTCCAATTACTGTCAGTTCACAGAGGGTGGTATCTGTGTCTTCGGTCCCTGCACGGCACCCTTTGTTAAGGATTCAATAAAATCTGTTGAACTGGTCAACACACACTGATTATATAAAGGACACCAAACAGACCCCCACTCTCTGGCTCTGAATTCAGACTGCCACTACACTGCTCTGAGCATGATCTTTCATGATAAAAAGGAGTTGTGATGAGGCTCAAATGAAACAATGAATGAAAGTACCCAGCACAGCACAAGGTCCAGAGTAGACTCTCAGTGAATGACAGCCGATTCTGCATCAATAAACAGTTGTTAAAGGAATTCTTTTCCTGACATCTCTGCTAGAAACTAACATGAAAAACATAAAATGTTCTCTCAAATTACAAATCTAAAATATATTACAGAGAAATTCACATCTAATGCTGGGCTAATTTCTTTTTAGAACTCTTTAAGTAAACAGTAAACTAAATTTTTAGAAATTTAAAATGGGGAAGAGATGGGAAACTGAAAAAGTAAAAAATTAAAATATTGGATAAAGTGCTTCTCACTTTAAAAACAACTACTTACATGCAAAAACTCCATAACTACTTTATCAAATTTGGTTTGTTTCTGAATATGATCTAGTGTTTCCTGGTGTGAAGAACTTTCCAGATGTAGTTCAATATCTTTTTCTTCAAACGTCCGGAATTTACAAAACGAACATGTGAATGCCATTCTATAAAGAAAATAAAGAAGTTTTTCTTTAAATATTACCTTATTTACTCAGAGTTCATAAGACCATTCCAATAAAACTAATTTTACCAGCATAAATGATTTCCTTTATTCCATTTTATGGTTGAGGTAAATGTAGCTGAAGTCAGAAAAACCAGTATTTCTTTAAATACCTATTTGGACAACACTGTTACTATACCACTTTGCATTTCTGACCCACCCTGGAGCTTCTGGGTACAAACAATGGAATCAGTGGATCTACTTAATCTAGTCCTAAGCTATCCATTTTAAGCCTAGACTAGTTAGAAAGCCAAAGCAAACTTCAAAAAATACAAAGTTCCAAACTTCCACTACTTATTTTATGTTCTGTTCCACTCTTGGGCTTGCAATCCACCAAGGCAGTATCAACAAAACCAGGTGGATCACCAGATAACCACAATTTACTCCCCTGGAGCTCTTGGGTGAGCAAAAGCCTGGCCTCTAAGGACCACTTCGGGATGACTGATAAGCCTGGACGAGACAAATTTAGAAGCTCAGGAGCCACTCCAATATGAATTTCCCCTTTTCCTCCCATAAAGTGTTCCTGTCTTACGTACTTTTGTTATTTCCTTTTCCAAATTATGACAACAGTTTCTTAACTGGTTTCTTTGTCTCCAGTCTTCATTTTCCAATTAATTCTTTATACCACTATTATATTTATTTTCCTGGTTAAGATTATGGGATCTGGAGCCTGCTGCTGGGTTTATATCCCAGTCCTCTTGTGTGATGTTGGACAAATTACTTAACTTCTCTGGACCTTAGTTTCCTGATCTTAATGAGATGAGAACCCTTACAGAAGTATTGTAAGGATTAAAAAAAATTAATATATAGAAAGCCCTTAGGACAGTTCCTGGCACATAGTAATAATTCAATCAATAACTGTCACTTCCTAAAGGAGGTAACAGCACTTCATTGCTCAAAAGACTTACCGGCTTCATGGACTTAAGCCTCAAAAACCAAGTCAAAATATTTTCAGTTGCCATTTAAGAAAGTTTTTAATCTCTCCTGTATCTTTTTGGCTTTACCCACTAAATACCTTTAACAGTATCTGGCACACAGTATGTCTTCACTGTTTAAATTAGATTACACTTTTCAACCCCCACAGGACTTATTTACAATCTACACAGCTTTCCATTTCCTGAATATCAATGAAACATCCTGCTTCTTTGCTTTGACCTCGAGCCATGCCCTCTACCTGGGCTGCCTAACAGCTCCCACTGCAATCTTACCACCCCAAGTCAGTTCAAATACCACCTCCATCCATTTCCCTGATTTTCCTGCACTCCTACTGAGAAGTCATCTCCTGCACGACACTTTGTACTTCTCTTTTGGCACTCTTCCCCATATACTGTTGTCTATACCTCTCACACCCCTGTCCTGATCCCCCCGGGTTCCCTTCTTCTTTATTATATTGAAAGCATTCAAAGAGTCAAAAAGAACGTATCATAAGAACAGTTATTTACTGTCAATCTCTTATCCTCCTAGCTCAAAATAAAACTGCTCTGATAAATTAAAATAATTTTAGACTATTTTAAATGATTCTTATACTAAAATGACAATTTAATTGAACTGACATTCTTTGGCTTATATCCTCAGATTTATATTTAGTTATGGAGAAAACAGCTAAATCAAAGTTCAGTTCTTTCATTTTCTCCAAGTCACACTATTATATTAACATGGATATAGCCTATCCAAAGCTACAATTTTTAAAGGGGGAAGTATTCATAGGGTAAATAGAAAAATCAATCTTATAATGTAAAACATCTCCAGAGTCCTACACGCCTGAAACAGAGTTCATTTCAGTTTGTTTCTACCCGTCAAAAGAAGGAATTCTATCCAAAGTGGCAGAGATACTCGTAAGGACCAAAACCAGCTGCCTCTTAAAACTAGAACTTCTTTTCATGAGTTAATTCTTAATAAGCTTAATCTTGTTTACAAATTATGAGTAACAAATCAGAAAGAACATAAGAAAAGGTTTTTGAAGCTGGGCACAAACATTATACAAGTACAGTTGACCCTTGAACAACAGCAGTTTGAAATGCACAGATTCCTTTTATGCAGATTTTTTACAGCACAGTTCTGTAAATGTATTTTCTCTTTCTTAGGATTTTCTTAATATTTTCTTTTCTCTAGCTTACTTTATTGTAATAGACTATATAATACCTGTAACACACAAAATATGTGTTAAATCAACTGTTTATGTTATCACTAAGGCTTCTAGTCAACAGATGGCTATTAGCAGTTTTGTGGGAATCCAAAGTTACACCTGGGTTTGTGACTGTGTGGAGGGTTGGGGCCCCTAACCCCCATGTTGTTTATGGGCCAACTGTAATACCAAGCTCGCTAAAATCAAAGACAGTCTAAGCAAACAAAAAAATCTGGGAATTCAGATGCCAGAGTTTTCTTTTACTACATTTTACATAAATAAAATCAACATATATACTAAAACCAAGCAGTAACAAGAAATATCCTGTTTTAATATGGAAGAANAACATATATACTAAAACCAAGCAGTAACAAGAAATATCCTGTTTTATATGGAAGAAAACAAGACAATTTAAAAAATATCTCCATGGAAAGGTTTGCAGATGCTGCTTTTTTAATTAATTGATTAATTAATTTATTTATTTTTAAAGATTTTATTTATTTATTTGACAGAGAGAGAGACAGCCAGCGAGAGAGGGAACACAGGCAAGGGGAGTGGGAGAGGAAGAACCAGGCTCCCAGCACAGGAGCCTGATGTGGGGCTTGATCCCAGAAACCCCGGTATCACGCCCTGAGCCGAAGGCAGACGCTTAACGACTGAGCCACCCAGGCGCCCCGCAGATGCTGCTTTTAAAATGTTATCTTCTGAACTAACATAAAGATACCTAGAAAATTCACTGATGTGTAATATTCATTCCCCTCATGCTACACAAGACAAATTAACTTTTAAAGAGCAAAATGGGGTGACTGGGTGGCTGTTGGTGAAGCATCTGCCTTCAGCTCAGGTCATGATCCCGGGGTCCTGGGATCGAGCCCTGTGTCAGGCTCCCAGCTCAATGGAGAGCCCCCCTTCCTGCACTCTCTAACTCGTTCTCTATCTCAAATAAATAAAAATTGTTAAAAAAACAAGAGCAAAACTATATTCTGAATAGAAAATACATTGAATTTATTTTTAAATTCTATAATCTTTATTTTCCTAGCATAAGCAGTAATTTCAGAGAAAGATGATGGAAAAAATATCAATTACTGTCCTTCAAAAAATTTTTCTTTTAGACTTTTCCATGCATATTTTATATATTGTATATATCACTTTTTCTACTTTGCCTGCATATTCTCCATGTTACTACAGGCTTTATAACCTTCATTTTCAACAATGGCCTAAGAGCCCATAATAGGAAGTGTCAAAACTTACATATACTTGACCACTTGCTATTGCTGGTATTTGTTTCACGTTTGGAGCTATTATAAACAATTCTGTAATGGGCATCTTTTTAGATTAAACTTTTATGCTTTTATATTATTTTCTTGGAGAGATCAGTGACTATAAAAAAAATTCTAGACATTTTTAAACACTGCTAAATTGGGGACACCTGGGTGGCTCAGTCAGTTAAGCTTCTGACTCTCGATTTTGGCTCATGTCAGGCTCTCAGGGCTGTGAGATGGAGCCCCACACTGGGCTCGGTGCTGGGCGTGGAGCCTACTTAAGATTCTCTCTCCTTCTCCCTCTGCCCCTCCCTTCCCCCCTCCTTCTCTCTCTCTCAAAATAAACAAACAAATAAATAACCTGCTAAATCGCTTCCCAGTAATTATAACCTATTATTTGGTTACCAGCAAATTATAATAGTGTGCTTTGACTATATCCTTGTTAGTAAGTCAATGTTTCTTTTCTCCTCACTAACAAAATGCCATGCTATTATTTAAATTTCCAGTTTATCTTACAGTGAGTTTCAACATTTTCCCAAAAATTAACTAGCTGTTGTTCCTTCAACCAATCAGGTACTGGGCATCTTGTTTTTCTCCTTTTTAAAAATTATTGGTCAGGGGTACCTGGGTGGTTCAGTCACTTAAGCATCAGTCTCTTTGATTTCAGCTCAGGTAATGATCTCAGGGTCCTGAGATCAAGCCCCGGATCAGGCTCGTTGGTGAGCATGGAATCTGCTTAAGATTCTCTCTCTCCCTCTGCCTTTCCCCCATACTCTCTTTCTCTCTCAAAAAAAAAAAAAAAAATACTCGTTAGGCGATATTTATCTTAGACATTAATCATTTCTTGTGTTTATAATATTTTCTAAGTCTGTTTGCTTTCAAGTTTTAAATTTTTATTTAAACTAATGTGGTCATTATTTCCTTTGTAATTTATTCTATAACTTTTAAGCCTGGGGAAGGGGAACTTCTACAGTGATTATTTATAAATATTCTATTTTAATTTCCTGTTATTTTCCATTTTGTAGGTTCTTTAATCCACCTGGATTCATCTTCAATGGTATACGAGGATCTAAACTATTTCTCTTCTTATTGTTCAGCTGTTTAAGCAATCCCTCCCCCCCTTTTTTAAGCAATTCCCCTTTTGTTTGCAACCTCTTCTTTACTATATAGTATATTCTTACATATAACACATGTATCTACAAGTTAATAATTCTATTATACCAATACCTTTTTCTAGTGCCACATATTTTTAACTATGACAGCTTTCTAATGTTTCAATTATCTAGAAAAGCTAGTACCTACACATTTACTCTTCTTTTACAGAATCTTCTTTGGAATCAAGATTGACAACACCTGTTACATTTCCAAATATTTAGTTTTCCTATCCAAGAATATCACTATGTCTCCACGTACTCAAATCTCAAGACTTTGTGGCTTTCTTCATGTTAATGACATGTATTTCTTTTTAAGAATACTGTATTTCCAGGTATTTTTTATTTTTGGATTACCATTATGAATGGAATCTTTTTTCTTATATTTTCTAAGTAGTGAATGCATATAATACCAAAAATCTTTGATCAAACATTTTCATTTGACCCTTATGAATTTTTTCACATGCCAACTGATGTACTTGCATTTTCTAGGAAACTGTTTTAATGAGACCAATTTTCAGACTCTACTAAACACAAACCTGTATCCATCTCCGTACTTCTCACTGTTTTTTTCTCTTCTGCGCCTTTGTTTCTCTCGCCGAGCCTCAATTCGTCGCTTTTCTTCTTCCTCATTTTTAGGATCAGTTTTTGCTAGGATAGCAGCAAAAGTCAAAACTAAAAATCATTTTTCCATTCTCCCTTTTCAGTTTCCACTTCATAAAGTATACACATGCAAGGTTTATTTGCTGATCACAATCTAAATTGAACTCACCAGAAAAATCAGAGTTTGAGACTAACCAGTATTTCTCAAACTTCATTCATTTGAATACCATCATCATGAATTCAGTACTTTTAGATAATTTTTTTCTGGTTCATATGACAAACTACATGGCAATTACAATGTAGAAGTTAAACCTGTGAATCACCTGGTATAGTACTAATCAGTCATGAACATCAAAATTACCCAAAGATACATTTTAAAAATGCACATGCCCTGGGGCGTCTAGATGGCTCATCAGTTAAGCCTCCAACTCCTGGTTTCAGCTCAGGTCAGGATCTCAGGGTTTGGACACGGAGCCCATCTGTGCTCAGCAAGGAGTCTGCTTGAGATTCTTTCCCCCTCCCTCTCCCTGCCCCTCTGTTCCTCCCCCCAACTTGCACACTCTCTCTCAAATATAGAAACAAACAAAATAAACATACAAATAGATCTTTAAAAATGCACATGCCCTGGTCTACCTCTCTTCCCTAAATCCTTACTTAGGATGGAATCAGAACATCTATATGTTTTAAAAGGCTTCTCANAAGTGGCTCGTAGATCTGAAGACTTACATTGTTAAGATGGTTATACTCCCCAAACTGATCTATAGATTTAGCACAATCCCTGTCAGAATTCCACCTGACTTCTTCGCAAAAACTGACAAGCTGATTCTAAAGTTCACAGGAAATTGTAAGGGATCTAAAACAGTGGAAACAATCCTAAAAAGAAAAACAAAATAGAAACACTCACACTCATGATTTCAAAACTCACTACAAAGCCACAGTAACAAGACCTTGTGGTACTGGCACAAAGACAGACATATAGATCAGAACAGAACTGAGAGTCCAGAAATAAATTCATAAAACTATGGTCATCTGGTTTTTAGCAGGGATGCCAAAATTATTCATTTGGGAGAGAACAGTCTTTTCAATAAATGGCGCTGGGCAACACAATAGCCACATGCAAATGCGAAAGTGCAAGACCTAAAGGTAAGAGCTGTAATTATAAAAGTATACCTTCATGACTTTGGAATTTGGCAAGGAATTCTTAGATAGAAAACCAAAAGAACTGAGCCACAAAAGAAAAAATAGATAAACTGGACTTTATCAAAATTAAAAACTTTTGTGCTTCAAAGGATACCATCAGAAGAGTGAAAAGGCAACACAGAATGACAGATGATATTTATAAATCACACAGCTGAAAAGGGAACTGTGTCTAGAATATATAAAGAATTTTTGCAACTCAATAAAAAGACAAATAGCCCAACTGAAAAGTGAGCAAAGCCTCTAAACAGGCATTTTTCCAAGAAAAATATAGAAGTAAACCAGTAAACACAAGAAAAAAATGTCATGCCATTAGTCATTAGGGAACTGTAAATCAAGACCATAATGAGATATCACACTTCATACTACCTGCACGGCTAGAATCATAAAGACAGATAAGTCTTTAGTGAGGATACAGAGAAATCAGAACTCTCATACACTGCTAGTGGGAATGTTAAATGGTGCAGCTGCTCTGGAAAACATGTTGTTCCTCAAATGATTACACAATTACCATATGATTCAGCAATTCTTCTCTTGAATATATATCTAGGATATATAAAATGAAAACACGAGTTCACATAGAAACATATACAGATGTTTATAGCAGCGTTATTCATTGTAGCCAAAAGGTAGAAGCAACCCAAATACATATCAATGAATGAATGGATAAAGAAAGTGTGGTATGTTCATATAATGGAATATTTCCAGCCATAAAATGGAATGAAGTACTGATACATGCTATAACTTGGATGAACCTCGAAGATTATGCTAAGTGAAAGAAGCCTGTCACAAAAGTTCACATTCTACATGACTTTTTTTCATATGAAAGTCTAGAATACAGAAATAGATAAAGATAGAAAGTAAGTTAGTGGTTGCTCTGGGCTGTGGTGTGTGTAGGGAATAATGCTTAAAGGGTACCAAGTCCCTGTGAGGTGATGAAAATGTTCTCAAATTGATTATGGTGATATTTGCGTGTATCTGTGAATACACTAAAAACCAATGGGTTGTTGCACACTGTATATGGGTGAATTGTAGAGTATGTGAATCAGTAAAGTTTTTTTATAAAAAAAGTTCAGAGGCAGATTACTCTGTTACTTATCTATGCTGCTGTATTTTATTTTTTAACTGTGTAATGTATCTCTACACGAAATCAAGTACATTTGACCAAATTAGATGAAGTCAAGGATATACCTAAATAAAAGCTAAGGAAGTCTTTTCGGCATTCTCTGGTGAAAACATATAGCAGTAAAATAATATACACCAAATATACTGCCTATTTTTATTTGTACACTGAATTACTTTTTGTTTTTTTATATTTATTTTTGCCTTGATGACTGAGAAATGTTGAGTCTTTCCAAGTAAGGTGAAGTGTGAGTGTTTCTATTTTGTTTTTCTTTTTAGGATTGTTTCCACTGTTTTAGATCCCTTACAATTTCCTGTGAACTTTAGAATCAGCTTGTCAGTTTTTGCGAAGAAGTCAGGTGGAATTCTGACAGGGATTGTGCTAAATCTATAGATCAGTTTGGGGAGTATAACCATCTTAACAATGTAAGTCTTCAGATCTACGAGCCACTTACGTAGTTTTTCCATTTACTTAGATCTTAACTTCTTTCAACAATGTTTTATAGTTTTTGAGGTATAAGTTCTACACTTCTTTTGTTAAATTTATTCCTGAGTATCTAGTATTGTTGATGTTAACGTGAATGAAGTGGTTTTCTGAATTTCGTTTTCAGGTTGGCTCTTGATTTTTTCTCAACAATGTAAAGGTGGAAATGTGACTATCTCTAAGAGTTGTCATGTCCTCAAGATTAAAAGCAAATTAATTTTCCAGAAGAAACACACCACTTCCTGGTACCAGGAACCATGAAAAATCTCTTCCCTTTGTCCTCTAAAGGGGATTCTGGGTAATGGGACAATACTTTATCCTCAACAATAGCTCCCAACAACAAATTTAACACCCCAGACAAAACTCTGAATCAAAATCATGTGAGAAGCCTCGGATTCCATCCTAAGTAAGGATTTAGGGAAGAGAGGTAGACCAGGGCATGTGCATTTTTAAAAACTATCTCTGGGTAATTTCAATGTTTGTGACCAACTAATAACTACACTAGGATTCACAAATCTAATTTCTACAGTCGTAAATACCATGCAATTTGTCATATGAACATGAAAAAATTATCTAAAAGCACTAAATTTTTAAAAAATTGGAAGTACCTTAAGCCATAGCAATTATGTTTTCTTACTTACTGGGTGATTTGCTGAGGCTCATCTTCTCCACAGGTTTTGCTAGCTTGGGTTTCTTGATAAAGGTTCCACCAGGCTTATTAAATGGTTGCATCATTTTTCTCTTTATTCCTCTTGCAGCAGCAACTGTCACATTGGTGGGTTTGTTTTGATAGTCAACAACAATTCCAGGTCTATGAATGCTTCCAAAATCACTCATATGCTGCAAATTTGTGAAATCAAGAAATATTAGCATAACATCCAAAGATAAAGTAGGAATTCACACAAATTTTACGTGTTATCTATCTAGTAATTTTCACCTGAAAACTCCCCAGAATGTAACTAAATTTTACATGTCCACTCTGAATAACCACATGGAAAAGCTTTGTCAATTATTACATGAACTCAAATCCAGTGAATTAGTATTTTTATTTCCAGTAGAACAAATATGGGTATTTCCTATTTTTTTATTTGTACCATTCAAAATTACTTGAGAGCATAAACAACATATGTGCCTGTCATAATATTACCACTTGTACAACTCTCTGACAACTCCTCTTCAGAGTTCCTAATTGATGTTTTCCCATGAAAAGACCTTAAAAGACATCTTTATTTCACTAAAACCTGGCTTAAAAACTAAGATGCATAAAGAAGACCATATCTGAAGTCTGAAGTAAAAAAGATCCAGAAATCATTTAGGATTTCTCCCTGTTGAAAAAGGGAATGAGAAGGCGAGATGGAACATTAGTATGAAATAGGAGAGTTAAAGCATAACCATGCATCAACTTCCAGGACACACTTCAGATAAGGAATTACATCTGACGTTCCATTCACATTCCTACCTAGAGAAACATATTCTGACCCAGAAGCCCAAGAAGCGAAAGTTTACAGACGAAGAGTCATGCAACCAAACGACTCTTGTGTCCCTTCCTCTTCTCTTGCCATTAACAAAATCCACTACACCAAGAGGCCACATGTCCACAGAAATTTACTCTGCTAATCTTACTTTTAGAAGATAAAGATTGAGGAGTAATCTGAAGAGAAGGATCCAATGGGAATTGTACAAGTGAAGATTAAAAAAGAAAGTCCTGTTGGTTCATCTACTTCATTAACAGGAGGAAAGAAAGAAAAGTCCATTCAGACTAGAATGGTGAACACAAGGTACAGGAATGCCTGTTTTTCTATTGTGAAAACAAAATTCATATTTGAAGTCTCATTAAGAAAAAAATCACTCGCCTAAAGTAGTATACAGCATGGAAAAAAGCATTTTTCAAATTTTCAAACTGGAATTGATTTTCAAATTCAAAACCCAAATCTTATTACCCCAACAATTTTCAATTAACCTACAGTCACTAATTACGGTGGAATAGCAACGCATCAGTTGCTTACATTTATGTATTATGCTTAGGAACCCCTAGCTAACCTAGCAGACTTGAATAGATTAGTGTTACCAGGTAATTTATAGAGTCACATTAGAAATATCTTCATTAATTATCCATTAAAGGTGCAATGCATTTTACATAAGTAAAGGGTAACTGTTATAAATGCAAAATTTCTACACAAAAATGACAAACTACACTCATGTACCAAAGGCTAATGAACAGTTAAAAACGTGTGCCCTTTTTATCAGAAGTACTTTCCTCTGCAAAGAGAATATTAAGAGTAACTGACTTTAAAAAAGAAAAAAAAGACATTTCTTACATTAAAGCAAAAATACAATACCCTTCATATGACCAAACTACAAAACTCCACAATCTACGTACACTTACTAGGTAAAATTTCATGTCAGTCAAGTTACCTAAGAACGTAAGTCATTATCTTTATACTATGTCCTGAAATAAAACACCTGAAGACTAGTATATTTACTCATGTAAGCAATGATTTACAAAATATTACTTCCTAGGAAGCCAGACATGTTTGTACAGGTAGGAACTTATTTCTCAATAGTAAAAACTAGTGACACAAGGGAAAAACAGAACACCCAGCAATAGGACATATTGCAAGAGAGTGAGTTAGTAATTACACTGACCACAAATCATTCTACAATCTATTAAACATATCAACTTCTTCACCATGTAAACATGACTAAGCTATCCTCATCTATCACCAACTTTTAGTCCCTTGGTGTTTAATGTGAAACATGGAGCTCTAAAGAAATTCTATGTGCTAGGGTTAGCAGCAAAGTAAAACATTTTATCATACATTGCACCTTTAACCTACTCAAAAACTCCAAAGGGTTCAGTTACCTTTTACAATAATCCAAGAACTGTCCCACCAGCAAAACTGCTAGTGTTTACAAGGAAAAATGCAACTCCTTTTAACCCCTTTTAGACCAAAACCTAATATCCTCACCTTTTTAATAAAGGGAGATTTGACAAAACTTATGAACAATCATCTCACACTGCCACTTATTTTCTGAAGTGCTGGAAAAACTTTTACAGGCAACCTAAAAATTATGCTTATGATCGAGCTTTTGCTTCAAAATACACTGGGATGAACAGTGTTTATTCTACATGAAAACCATGGTCTTGAAAGGGTTTAAAAGAGTGACTAGTGAAAAGAATCTGAAAAGATTCTGTTGTACTTACTCCTCGGCCTCGGCCTCTGCCTGTTGATGGTCCTCCAAAAGCATCATAGTTTCTGCTTCCAAACGTACTTTCAGGATAAGCAGGCGTTCCTCTCCCCCGAGAGCCTACAGGTGCAGGCTTCATATGGGGTGAAGAAAAACTGCTGTAGGAAGAGTAATTCTCTCTTCCTCTGTCCTCCATAAACCCAGGCCTCAATTTTGAACGGGAGTAAGGTGCTTCCCAGCTAGACCCGCCCTGGTTTCTACCTCCGAAAGAGTCAAGGCTATTCCGGTAGGAGCTCTCAAATCGACCACCATAACTACCTCCGAAGCGGCTTTGTTCGGGTTCATTAAAACCATAGCCAGATCTGTACAGATCTCGCCCACCCAGAGAAGACCTGGAGTCGTAAGACTCATAAGGTCCAAACCTGGAAAAGTTGCACAGTGAGGGAAAAAACAAAAGTAAGCTTACTAATGTTAGACAATTCAAAAGACAAATTATCAGATGACATTTATCAACTAAAATTCATTTATACCATACTGGTTTGCACAGTTCTACTTTTATTCACACCTGATTAGGGCTGGGCAGTTCAACATGAGACCAGATAGAAAGCTATCTGAGTCAGTTTTTAAATATGAATTGAGTCAAGTAAACCTTAGCTTAAAAATCTGCTTTGTAGCAGCTTTTCTATTTTATTAAAAAGATTTGTCTGTTGGTATTTAAGCCCAGCCCTAGTCTTGGAAAAAGTCATTTACTAAAGTTCACAAACTACTCAAACTTTCTTTGAATCCATCCCTAGTATTGGAAAATACCAAATATTTACAATATTTTGGCTTTTAATAGGGACGAAAATTGAAGACTACACCGATATAAGCTATTTGTGACACAAAAGAGATCCTTTTGCACCCCCGATAATCTATATCACAAAACTGCTTCATTGTGTCTATAGCAGTCAAAATTTGGAGAATTATTTCTGGTTACGAAATTTAATATCCTGCCCAACTTTGGGTAAGGTCAATAATCAATCCTCAGTCACTTTCCACTTGTAGACTAGCAAATCTAACAAATCTAGAGGATAAGCACATAAAATAGAACATAAAAGTAAAAGACCACCAACATATACCCTCTGCATATAAATTATCAAGGCAGATGAGAAAGAATACATTTTATGTCTTCAATTATTTAAAAAATTCTTTCCTGGCAGGAAATTATCACATAAAACTACTCTAAAAAAGGGGAGCACACAGTCTCCTCAAGGTTTTAATAGAGTCAACAGAAGAAACATATCATCTTACTTCTCACAAATCCAAAGCATGGATTACAAAAGTTGCTTGGTATCTTACAACATAGTTTTATAAAGCCCCACAATTACACATGAGATAAACGATAACATCTACAGAGTTTATGCACAACACATTTACAATGCAATAGGGCAATAACGGATATATTAAAACATTTAAATGTGTTACATTACTTCAATTATTTACAGATCACTAAATAGAATGTACTATTTACTTCTGAATCCTGGTAACCATATAAAAATTATTCCTCTTTCCAACTCTTTTTAAAACATCTATCACATAAGCAAAATTGTATCTGTTCATTTTTGTGATTTTCCTCTACTATAAACCATAGTGGCACACTTGAAGCAGAAAGAAGGAAAGTAAAGCATCATTCAGTCCATCCTTAAGGAATCCAGATCCTTCAACTTATGAAGAAGGAGGATAGTTTCAAATGTTACCTAACTAGTTATATTTAGTACAAATATCTGTGCCTCAAAAGGTATACCCCCTTAGCCTGAAATGTAGTCAACCCTCAAGCCTATACTAGTTCAACTAGTGTTAAGCTTTACACAGTATCAGCAGTGAAATATAAAAACAGTCTAAACTCTAGTGCATTAAAATAAGCGAAGGTATAGTATTCAAGGCTTTGATACAATGCTCCTAGCTTAAGAGCACAGTGTTTTTGGTGTAAGTAGTATCTGCCAATAAATAACCTAGACATGAACTTAAAGAACATTTTATTATTACAATATGCTCACAACTTACTCTAAAATTAAAATTAAAAGAATAACTATCTTAAATGTTTCTCAGAAACTGAATGTTGCTAGACTGGTTCAGTTAAACCCATTCCAGTCAAAGACTGCTTTGCTGCTTTACAGAACACCCCACATTAGAAAAGATACTTTTAAAACTCATAAAGACAAAAACTTCACAAATAGTATTTCCAATAACATTTTTATATCATTTGTTGAGAACATTCTGAATGATAAGGAGTTAAAAGTAAAAGAAGTAAAAAAAAAAAAATTCACTACTGAAGACAGAAAATCTTACTCTATTATATTGAAATGAAAATAGCTACTTGAAGTTTTCCTAAAATAATGTCTGTCAGTGACCCTGAGATAATTTTTAGAACCATTAATTGACACCATTAAACACTTAATGTGACTATTCAATACCAAATAGTGAAGTTCAAGTATCATAACATGCCTAAGGAATACTTAAATTAAAATATCCAGAATCTTATAGTCATCTAATTATTTGGCCAAGTGATTAAGCAATTTACCTGCTACCCCCACCACCACCACTGTGATTGTCCATGCCATATGACTGGTTTAGGTAGGAGTCCATGGATCTTTGACCCCCATAGGATCCATGGCCATAGTCACGATCCATCCCTATAAAGAGTTTAAAAAGAAAAAAATTAAATGATGCTCACCTTTACTGGCACCCAAAAGAAGAATTTTTAGATAAATATCCTTGAATGTCAGACCTCCATAAGATCCGGGGCCATAATCACGATCCATTCCTAAAACAGAGTCAATAACAAAAGGTCAGAAAAATATACCATTCTCTTTGGGAATCTTTGCATAAAACACGAGATACTCATATCAGTTATCTGAGATAATAATTCATCACTAACATTTAAGCTAAATTCACACTAGACATGGAAGGAAAAAACTCACAGAGGATAATCTACTGAAAAATTAGATTTGTTAAGAAAACTAAATTAAAAAAAAGATTATCAACTAAAAAGTTCTATGTGAGAATTATTTTCAATTTAGCCAATATTTATTTGACTAGAGTACTCCTTTAAGGTACTGTATAAGGAATGACATAGTATGTAATCAATAATAAATAATTCTTACTCTCAAGAAAAGTCAGCATTCAATAACGTCAAGAAGAAAAATTTTTGTTTTAAGTATAGTTTTTGCATCTAACTATCCTCAAAATGTCTAAAAACCCAGAAGCAGCCACTTTTTCAACTACCCTAATTTCAATCTGTTCATATATTAACTGAAATAGCCATTTTTAAAAAGTAAAATCATGGAGTAGGGGGCCAATCTGTGGTACTATGCCTGTAAATAATAATAACTCAATAAGCATTTAAATCCTCAAATACTCTGAGTAAATAGAATGAATGTGAACTCTGGCAATGCAAAACACTAAAAAAAATTCTAATCATTAAGGGTACTGAGTATATTTTATCACACTGCAATTCTACCTATATCCCAACCTCTGACATGAAAAATACAACAAAAGAAGTAATAAAATGAATTTACTACGATTACAAAAATGAAAAATTTTTAAAACCATTTAGAATGTATCCTATAAAGTCCTTTAAAAACCTTCATTACCACCCTCCCCAAATTTTATGCACTAATAAACACAAGAGTATACACACAGCAAATACCTTAATTTATATTTTTTTAACACTAAGTTTTAATTACAGTCACTTAAATATTTCTGGTCCTAACAACAACAATAATAATAATGACAACAGCAACAACTTCACAAAAAGACCACTCAGAATCTTGCAACTTTAAAGCTGGAAGCAACCTGAAGGATAAAATTCAATCTTCTTATTTTATAGATTAGGGAGCTAAAATCCAAACAGATGAAATGACTTTCCCAAAGGTCAGTAAGTATCCACCCCTCTAGCTTTATGCTGTTGCTTTTACATGAAATCCTCTCCTCTAAACCCCCAAATATCTGTTCTTGAAATCTCATCTTTTAAAGTCCATTTCAAATACTGACCCTTTCAAGAACACTTTCAATGATACTGTCTCAGTTGATGATTATCTCTTTCTTCTAAACATCTACAAGTCTGTATCTCTTCTGTGATGCTTATGATACTTTGCCTTACATTCTGCAACTTGTGACCTCATCTTAAATGTACACTAGTCTTGTGGTCAGGGTCTGATTTTTATTAATTTTGTATATACCCCAGAGCTACAGTTCTCAAGGAATAGTCTGTTCACCACTGGGAGTTGCCAGGACCCTTTCGGGGATCCACAAAACCAAACTATTTTCATAAATAATACTACAACATTATTTGCCTTTTTCACAGGTTGACATTTGCACCGAAAAAGCACTGGTGGGTAAAACTGCTTATGCCACAGAACAAATCAAGGCAGTGGCACCAAACTGTACCAGCAGCCATTGCAGTCAACACTGCACACTTGCAGTAAAAAATAATAAAATAGAGTGCCATCTCCACTTAAAAATGTCCTTGATGAAGCAGTAAGAATTACCAGTTTTATTAAATCGTCACCTTTGAGTACATTTTCTTTCTGATATTCTCTGTAGTGAAATAGGAAGTACACATAAAGAAAGTAATTTTGCTGCATACCAAAGTACCACAGTTTTCTCCAGGAAAAGCCATTGTGCAAGTACTTGATTAACTGAATTAGCCACTTTTACAAGGAAGACTATTTTTACTAGAAAGACAGACCAAATTCAAAAACTAAGGTTGTAAGACTTGAGCATTTGGCAGATATTTTCTCAAAAATGAACACAGTAAAACTGTCAGTTCAAGGAAAACAAGTAACAGTACGTACTGCCAATAATAAAATTTGAGCTTTCAAGTGAAATTTAGAATTTTATAGAACTTGTATGCACCAATATGTATAACAGAGAACAAAAGTTTATCAATATACAAAAAGTACTAATGAGCTCTTACGCTGTTTTCATACTAAGACTTCCTCTGAGGTATGTAATTACATTTACAGCCTATCTCAATTCCAACTATCCACATTGCAAATACTCAACAGTTACATGCGGCTAGTGGATGATATTAGACAACACAGTTCTAAACTAATAAAATAGTCAATTATTTGTCTTCAGAGTTGGTAACTTATGCTGATGCTATATCAGGATAGAGGGCAATTTTGAAATTAATATAAAAATTTGAAAATTAAAAGCCTTCTTCTAAGCCTCATATTAAAAATAATCTTAAGGGGTGGCTCAGGTGGTTCAGCCAGTTAAGCATCCAACTCCTGGTTTCACCTCAGGTCATGATTTCAGTATCATGAGATTGACACCTACCCTGGACTCTGCGCTTAGCATGGAGTCAGCTTGGGATTCTCTCTCCCTCTCCCTTACCCTTCCCCCTGCTTGTGCACACTCTCTCTAAACAAATAAACGAATAAAATCTTTTTTAAAAATAATTAATAATAATAATAATCTTAAGAGTTAGACTCAGGTACACAAAGTAAAAAAGTCTTATATTTTGTTATTTCTGCTAGTTTCAATTCTGAGCTCACAGAGGCTGCATTTGGATACTAAATCCTTTTGTTTTTTATTCTGTGTTTTTATTTAACTATGGAGTCATAAATCACTAATATTTATTGAACACCCACCTTTTTTATGCTATGTAATCAGTTTGATTATAGGAATATAGATTCTATGACTGCTTATATATAAACAATATTCTTCCAGGTTACCAAATGAACTTAAAAATCACTTTAAAAATAAAACTCTGAGAATATAACATTATATCTTTACAATTAATATTAAATGAAACTAATTCATTCAAAAATAAAACTGACCTAATATTTTAAATCAAATCTATTGTTTTGATCACCCTATCATACAAATAAGCTCAATTAATGTTAAAACTCAGTTACAATTAAATCACAGGGAAGGAGCTGAGGAGTATAATGGGGAAAAACAAGTGACTAAGGATCAAAATAATACGTTGTCTGACACTAAGTCCTGAATGGACCACTTTTCACCATATCCACACTACCAGCATCCTGCTACAGGCCACCAGCATCTCTCACTTACATTACTACAACAGCCTCCTAACTGGTTTTCCAGCTTTCACTTTCCTCCCTGTTTATTCTGAAGAAAATAGCCAAAATAATTCTGTTAAAGTTTAAGTTTAAATCATGTTCAATGCTCAGTAACTTCCAATGGCTTCTTCTCATCTTACTCAAAGTAAAAGCCAAAGCCTTAAATAATCTGTAAGGCCCTACACAGTCTCTCTGAACCAAGCACAATTTTGCCCTCCAGGGGACATTTTACAATGTCTGAAAGCACTTTNCATCTTACTCAAAGTAAAAGCCAAAGCCTTAAATAATCTGTAAGGCCTACACAGTCTCTCTGAACCAAGCACAATTTTGCCCTCCAGGGGACATTTTACAATGTCTGAAAGCACTTTTGGTTGTCAAAACCAAAGGGCAGATGCTCCTCACATCTAGCACAAAGGCCAAGGATGCAGCTAAACACTCTAAAATGCACAAGACGTCCCCCACAACAGAGAATTATCTATTCCAAAATGCCAATACTGCTTAAGTTGAGAAATACTGCCCTATATAATCCACACCATCACTTCTTAACTTCATCATCTACTATTCCCCCTTATCACTCCCCTCCAGGTATACTAGGCCCCTTGCTATCCCTAGAATACAATAAGTATATACCATTTTGGCACCTGCTGCTCCCTCCGCCTGGAATGCTCTTCTTCTGTATCTGTACTTTTCAATCCCTCCACTCTTTCAGGTCTTTATTTCCTACTGTCTCTTAGATATAAACAAATTATCTTTGATTTTCAATGCCTCTGGCTACAACTCTCACCACTCTAACCTTAAGGCTGTTCAGCAAAAATCATCTGGTCTAGAAAAATATTCTTCTTAAGTCTAGGGGCACCTGGGTGGCTCAGTTAGTTAAGCGTCCAGGTCTTGATCTCAGGGTCATGAGTTCAAGCCCCGTGTTGGGCTCCACACTGGGCATAAAAAAAAAAAAAAAACCCAAAACAAAAAACAACAACAAGAAATTCCTCTTAAGTCTCTCTGAACCACAATGCACTCAACCCTACCTTTATTCCTGCTTTCCCTCTATTTGGAATGCTCTCCCTTTTTGGTCTGCTATTTATATAAGAAGTTATTATGAAGCAGGAAGGAAACATGGAAACACTGGAAATACAACTTCCTTCCAAGAAATGGTATGGAGGAAATTTGGAACTTGACATGTTTTCCAGTACCTTTTACATCATCTCAGTCACTGGAAAATACAACGTTAACAATGAATTGTATTGTTGCTTTCATCTGGTATCTATAAATCTTTTATTTTCTAGATAGCCCCATGGCTTGCATCCTCACGTCCTCAAATCTGAGCTCAAATTTTACCTCCTTAATAAGTCCCTCCCCAACACATACACACACTACCACCACCACCACCACCACCACCACCACCACCGCCCCGCCCCTCTGCTGTTTTTCTCCTAACCAATTATTACCATCTAACATACAATATATGTTACTTCTTTATCTTGTTTACTTTCCATTTCATCCCACTAGATTGTATGTTCCCCTGAAGGGCAAGAATATTTGTTCACTGCTATATTGCCAGCTCCTAGAGTAGTATCTGATATACAGCGTTCACTCAAGAAATATTTGTTAAATGAAGTCAAATTATATCTCTGAAATTAATTCTTATTTATAAAATGTAGATAACCTAGACCTCAAAATAATGTAAAATAATGATCTTTAACCAGCACTGCATTCCAAAATCATTCAGAGTACTTTTTCATAACATGCACAACCAGGGACCACTTGTCTAAAATTAAGATTCAAGAGGACTAGAGTATGACCTGAACAGATATACTCTGAAAAAGCTCTCCAGGGCAATCTAACAATCATAATGTTGGAACTTAACATTAAGGGGAAAAAATGAAAGTCATAACATTAGTAAAACATTAATCTAAAAAGATATATGCACCCGCATGTTCACTACAGCTTTATTTACAATAGCTAGACAGGGATACAACCTAAGTGCCCACTGAAGAATGAAAAGATAAAGAAGATGGGGTATAGATATACAATGGAATAGGACTCAGCCATAAAAAGGAATGGAATCTTACCATTTGCAACAACAATGATGGACCCTGAGGGCATTATGCTAGGTGAAATAAGTTACAAAGAAAAACAAATACTGAATGATTTCACATGTATGTGGAATCTAAATAAAACAAAACAAAAAAAAAACCAAGTTTATTGATACAGAGAACAAATTGGTGGTCACTAGAGGGGAGGGTAGAGGCGGGCAAAGGGAATCAAGAGGTACAAACATTCAGTTATAAAAAAAATAAGTCATGGGGATATAATGTATAGCATGATGACTATACATTAAGAAAACAAACTTCTGGCCTGGTATGATCCTGCATTTCAAAGTCCTACATTTAGACATTAAGTCCAACTCTCTGATAAACACTACTAGAAACTGAGGCCTTCTATCATTCCAAATCTCTCTCTTTGATGAAAGTATTAGTCCTACTCATTCCAGTTTAAAATCTTGGACTCATTTTTTTCGTCCTTCTCAATTTTCTACTCACTACTAGTCAGCTTGCAAATTCTGCTAATTTTCTCTAGAAACATCTTAATATTTTAAAAATTACTATCAGATGCCTGGGTGGCTCAGTCAGTTAATCATCTGCCTTTGGCTCAGGTCACTGTCCTGGGGTCCTGGGATCTAGCCCTGAGTCAGGCTCCCTGCTCAGTGGGGAGTCTGCTCCTCCCTCTCCCTCTACCCCTCTCCCCAACTTGTACTCTCTTTCTTGCTTGCTCTCTCTCAAGTAGATAAATAAAATCTTTTAAAAAATTTAATTTTGTCATCTCCCAAGTTTAAGGTCTTTAAATCCTAACACCTAAATTTATGAAATTGTTTTTTAGCTAATTTTCCAGTTTTCTTTTTTTTCTTAAAGATTTTATTTTTAAGTAATCTCTACGCCAAATGTGGGGCTTGAACCTACAACCCCAAGATCAAGAGTCGCATGCTCTACCAACTGATCGAGCCAGCCAGGCACTCCTAACTTTCTAGTTTTCAATCTACCTAAGTGTGGATGCAAATCAAACTTCTTTTGCTAATTTTATTATGTCACTCTCCAATTCAAATTTGGCAGCTGAGTGGCTCAGTTGGTTAAGCATCTGCCTTGGGCTTGGGTCCTCATCTCCGGGTCCTGGGATGGAGCCCCACATCCACTGGGCTCCCAGCTCAGTGGGGAATCTGCTTCTCCCTCTTCTTTTACCTCCCTCCCCATTTGTGCTCTCTCAATCTCAAATGAATAAATAAAATCTTTAAAAAAAACCAAAAAACAAAGACAAAAAAACCCTGTATTCTCCAGAGGGCCTGGCTGGCTCAGTTGGTAGAGCGTGAGACTCTTGATCTCGGGGTTGTAGGTCCCAGCCCCAGGTTGGGTGTAGAGATCACTTAAAAATAAAAGCTTAAAAAAACAACTATATTCTTTAACATTCAATATATACTGACTACTTCCTATACCTTGAGTCTTTTATCCCACATCCAATACAAAGTTTCTCTAAACTCTTAAAACATGATACAAAGAAATTAACTGGATAGCAATTATTCTCATAAAATGGCACAGCTTTATTTAGTAGTACATTTGCTTCAGTTTTATTTTATGAATACATTATATTCTGTACAACAGTTGAATTTTCCATTTCTCTGGCAATCAGGATATTTACTTCCACTCTGGGGTCCTTTTTTAACCTCACTGAATTGTTCCACATTCTTTTTTATGTTATCATCCTATCTGGCAGAGTCTTAACTTTAATAACTATCAAAACAATATCCAACTGTATTCTGCATACCTCTTATGATTTTATCTAGCTCTGTAGTCACAACTCTAATATCATGCTTAAGTCAATAAACAATCAGGCTCCTTCATGTGCTCCTCTAGACAGCTCTTTATATACAAACACATTTCAACACATTAAAGCAAATGACCTCAAAAACAAGGTCAAAATGCATTACATTAGAAGGACTATAAAACCAAGCCAATAATCCACTTAATCTACATTATTCAATACCAAAGCCTCTCATTCAGCAAAAATAACTCAGCTAGTTTCTTATAACTCATCACGCAGAATGTAGTCAAGGCCTTCCGGAATAAATTAAAGGCCTTTTGGAATAAATTAAAGGAATCATAATTCAAATAAAACAAAGAGTCAAACTAATCTGAATAGCCCTAACTTTTTCTGATCCTAAATTCCCTAATTCCAATACTACACATAGTATGACAACATTAACACAGAGCAATGATACATCAAGAGACAACACAATGACTGAAACAAGGTAGAACTGGCTTTTTACACTGTTACTTTATGTGCACATAGAGAAAAACTGAAATGCATTCCTTTAACATAGTTAAGAACAAACGAAAGAGGATACTCACCATTAAAGCCCTGATAAGTATTTCTGCAAGCAGAGTGTGTGTAATCTATGAAGACACATTTAACAGAAAGAAATTAGTGCAATATTTGCAAAAATCTGAAGTTACTCATCTATTCAAATCAAACACAATTTTTAAAAATGCCATTAACTCATTTATCTGCAAAAATGGGGTATAAATAATTACAAATATTTCATATAGGGAAACACAGATCTCTTCCTCTTCACTAACTCCCCAAGAGGCAGGTTTATCATCCAAATTACAATAATGTAAAAATTAGCTTATAACACCTGATATATAATAACTGCCAAAAGAGGAATCCAGTACTGATTTATACAGGGTAACAAAGGGAAGGCAGATAGATTAAATTATGTATCAAATATTGCAAAAACGGCCATCTGAGAATTGATTCAATGTAACATATAATTTTTTCAAAGTTAATATAGTTCTTGTACCTATTTGCTCTCTAAGGTTTCAAGATCTTATTGGAGAATGCATATGCACATATGTATGTGTGTGCCTGTGCTATATCTATCCAGGATATGCCATCACCAAAAACCATATTGGTGATTTCCGTCAAAACTGACTTGGCAATCGTTAAATTCTTTTATTAATTTTACTAATAAATACAAAAAGAAAGGAAGTTAATATAGTGGTCACTCCGATACAACAGTATCCAGCTACACTACATAAGATTAGATTCAGATACATTGTTAGTCAAATTCCACTCCCAAATATAGCAGTATAGAGGAAGCAAGAGGGGGAGTATTTTCTCGCTGACACTGTTTATAATTTTATTACTGACACTGTTGGAATTGTAGGCACATGGTGACAATAAAAAGCAAACATACTAAGTTTTATTATTGTTGTTTCAATTCTCTACAGAAAACGGATCCTCCTGGGGGGGAGGGGTTTACACCACTCCCATTGTTCCCTCCCCCCACCTAGGAAGCTTTTGCTGTACCCTGGGTGTTGGTACTGTCATCAAACTTTACCATGAAAACACCATAATATATATATTTTTAAGTTTCATTCCCAGCTTTGACACTTCAAATATTCATAGTTTAAAGGAATCTGTATCAAAACAAGTCGAAGTCCAACCAAAACAAACAAAAACATCAGAGTGTGCTACTCTTAAGAGCTGAACTTCCTATTTCAAAGTAATTTAAAACGATCCACAAAAGGGTTATTCTAGTACCCTTTCATATACTTAGATTTGGCAGCTGTAATTCTTTGTGGCATGAAATCAAATCCAAGATCAAAAGATCATCTAGTCAGACTCACACGCTGAGATCACACTACAAACAATGTTAAAGAAAACTGGGTTTTGGTTGGGTTTGGGACTTCAACTAGTTAGTGAGTCTGTTTTATTAGAAACGTCTAGCTACTCAGGATTAAGTCCAGTTTAATCATTCAAACCCTTCTTCACCTCTCCCTAATGCTGTCATTAGGGACGCATTTTTCTTGACACCAATTCCTATGAAAGTTAGGCAAGATTTGAAGACAAGGTGAAGACCAAATTAATTTTACTTTGTGAGCCCGTGAAAATGGTTTAAAGAACTAGCGTCAGAGACAACTGAAAGGTATTGCTGAAATACAGTTTATTTAAACGGTAAGTCCAACCCAGGCGGCTGGCACAGAACTGAATTTGAAGGGCATGTGATGCTGTGCCAGAATTCTAACTTAAGTCCCATCCATACAAAATACAGAGGAAAAATGCTTTGCTTCACAGAAGTATTTCAAATTAGGCATTAGTGACCAGGTAGTTTTGGTGGATAAACATCTAGTTTGCTAATCAGTAATAATTTAGTTTTCACTCTGTACAGATATCTACCTATACTTGTCACTTACAGACGCCCTTTAAACTCAGCTTAAACTAAGACAAGAAACATCACTGCGAACAAGCCTCTGAAAATTGTCTGGTAAGAAGCAACCTGGTAGAAAGGATTTACTAAACGGATGCGCTGGGTCGCCGCCCTGTGGGGCGAATGCGAGACGAGGCAGGCGAGGCCCCACTCGCCCCTCTGCCCGACACCGGGGAGTTGGAGGCGTCGGGGCAATTTCCACGCACCGCGGCCGGGGCGAGTCCGGAGCGCGAGTCCGGGGCCCGAGTCCGGAGGCCTTGGCGCTCTGGGCGCGCCCTTCCCCGCACCGAGGCCGGCAAGAACTCCCAAGTCCCCGGCGGCAGCGGGCGCCGGGCGGGCGCGACAGGGCGCGCGGGTCCCCACACAGGCCGATTCCGGGCACTGGGCCCGCGGCGGGCGGGCGGCCTCCGGGCCCGCAGAACAAAGCCCACACGGCCATCTTGAGACCGTAAACAGACCCCCGGGGCGGCCACCCCGCCTCCCGCCCGCCGCGGCGACCAGCCAGAGGCTCTGCTTACCGTCCTCGAAGTCCATGGCGGAGGCTCGGAGCTCACAGGCTCGGCGGCGCTGGGTTGAGCTGTGGCCGGCGGCGAACACCCGCGACCCGCGGTTCCACACCACCCGTCCGCGCGACCGAACGCGGCGCTACCGGCCCGGGAGCCGCAGGCCACAGAGAGGCTGAGGGGCGGGGCCGGCCGGCGCTGCCAGCCGCCGCAGCGCGGCCTGCGATTGGTTGGCGTGGGGTGGCGGGCGGGCCCTCGGGTGGGGGCGGGAAGCAGGTCGGCTGTCACGCTCCAGGGTGCTGACCCTTTTTGGAGCCGCGGAGGATGAAGGAAGCTGGAAAAACGAGCGCTAAAGACTGACTAGGGTCATGGGAAAGCGAACTGGGTGTTCGGGAAATTCTGGCTGCGGCCCGCCATGTTTGATCCTGGCAAAAGCGAAAGGATCGGGTTGGAATACCTTCCTCTTGCCCAAACTAATAAACCACGTGCCGACCTTTTGCTTTTTATTGGCTGGTGACGACAGTACAGAAAATGTTAAAGTACTTATGGACTTTTTTGCTGCGGAGACGCAGAAGTCCCGGACGATTTTTACAACTATGTGAGCTGAGGAGAACAGATTGCTGAATAGGAAATAATTATGGGAATGATCCAAGACAAGCTATTACCAATTTCTGAATTTTAAGGTGCAAAATAAAAGGGCTGTAAAAGTTCAAAGACAGGGAAAATTTGTGGCAGAAGTCATCCAGAATTTGAAGAATGACTATGCACAAACACCCACACATACTGGTATTGTATTATTGCCTCTTTGGAAGTAGTGTTGGGGAAGTGGGCAAAATTATTCACCCCACAAGGCAATATGGAAAAAGATAATTGTTTGTTCTGACCCTGCAGCAGCTTAACTCCAGGTTATTTTTATTTATTTATTTATTTATTTATTTATTTATTTATTTATTTATCTATTTATTTTTAGTAGACCAAATAGTGCCAACAATGAGTTGATCACAGGATAGGAAACTGTGAATCAAAACCATTTTCTCTTCTTTGGGGTCCGATTAGTTGCTGGAAGCAAGTTCCAAGGCAGCAGCCTGTGGAAATAGGACTGGAGGAAAAATTCATGGATACGCTCTGTGTATTACTGGAGCCCCAAATCTTGACAGGGCATTGTTTCTCCATCATCACTTTCCTTCTCCACCCCCATTGATTCACCCAGTTCTCCACCCTTGTTTTCTTCTTCTTCCCCCCACTTCTATACATGTTTTCTATTGACCTGAGCTGAACATGTTGAAAACTGAACTCATTATTTCCCTCCTCAAACCTGCTCATCCTCCTTTATTCTTTCATCTCTGTTAGTGGTGTCATGAGCAACCACCCACTAATCCTAGCTGGAATCCTACACGATTCATCTAGACAAGACACAGGCCTCTCCCATCCTCCCTCTCCGGTCTACACTGAAGTCTTTCATCTGCATATTACCTCTTAAAATTTCTTAAACTTGTTTCCTTCTCTCCATTCCCACTGCACTACCTGCAGTACCTCTCCCAAACTATCACTGTAGCTTCCTAAATAATTTCTCGGCCCATTGGCCTTGACCTTCTCAGGCTTCTCAGGGCTGCAGTGTTCTAAACAGTAATCTGAACATGTCATCATGCATCTCTATTACGGATTGGGTCAGGGCAAAGCTCCGTAACCTAGAGCATGTGCAGCAGGATCTGGCCGCTGCCTAAGCTGCCATCTTCCTGCATTTCTCCCTCCTCCTCTCCCAGCCTTCTCCCTTCTGGTGAGCAATTTTAAGTCCCAAAACATCCCTACGTTTTTTCATGCTGCTAAACTTTTATTTATGCTTTTCTCTCTGCTTGTTATACCGCCCAGTGAATCCTACTCATTCTCAAAACATAGCTTAGGATTTACTTCCACTGAGAAACGCTCCCACATCCCACCCCCACACCCTAGGCCAGCACTTCTCAAATATGAATGTGCACATGATTCACCTAGCAATCTCCTTAAAACTCAGATTCACATTCAGTCAGTCTGGGTTAGAGCCTGAGAGTATGTGTTTCTCACAGGTTTTCCGGGAGATGCTGCTGCTGGTGGTCAGGCCATCCTTGAATAGCAAGGCCCCGAGCTCACCTCTGTTAGAGCACTATCTCCCTTGCATTAAACACTCTGTTTGGCTTTACGTCTACCCACATGAAAAGCCCTTTGAGATTAGAACCAAGCCTTCTTTGTATCCTAAGTGCTGAGCACATATGTTTACCAAGTCAAACTGAGCTCTCTTGACAGTTTTTAGCTTTTTTTCCCCTTGGCATCATGGCAAAGAAATGGTTTGTAACCTGTGGTATTCAGGTCTTGTCATGAGTATAGTGACGTAAGTAATTGGGTCACTATTTGCGTTTGTGTATTATGTGCATATGTGTGCTCATGCATGTGTGTATGTACACACACACACACACACACACTTCTTTCTCTCCTGAAAGAGAAAACTACCAGCCATGAAACTCCTAACTCTAGAAGAAATCTGGCCTCAGCACAAATGCAATGGAGAGCCAGAATACACAGATATCTTCTCTCCTTCCTTCCTCTTTCCCAAAGAGGAAGTTTTTGACTGAGGCGGCAATACCTGAGTTACCCCACAAGACCTGAGACACCTTGCAATACCTGACAGTCCATCGAGTCATCCCTTAATTCCTGTATTGAACAAATATTGATTAAGCACCAACCATGTGCCAAACGTCATTTTCTTCCTTCATTGTTTTCTCTCCTATTCCCCAGAAACCAGCCAGGCTACTGGGCCTGTTCCCACTTGCTTAGGCTTAGATTCTTATCCTGAGGGGCCAGTGTTTTGTACAAAGTCTTAGGCCATTCCATTCTCCATTCATTTCGCAATAGGCAGTAAGTTAGTCAATGCCAGACCAGCAAAGCCTATTGGAAACGAGAAGAGAATATGGTTTTTTTAAGTGCAGAGATTAAAAGGATATATGGGCTGAGGCCAAGAGAAGCCTGCAGGGAGAAGGAGAAAATGGGGGGCTATACAAGACCTCACCCTGAGGGAGTTGTCAGAGAAGCCCCACCATCCCCTTCCCCAGAACCTGAGAAGAGCTGGGTGAGTGGACCCCCTGAAGAACCAGGGGCCTCTGTTCCTCGTCTCCAAAGCCCCCCCCCACATACCTTCTGCTCCAGCAACACGGGACCATCTGCTGCTCCCCAGACAAGTCATGCATTTTCACAAACCCTTGCTCACCTTCTTCTCTCTGCTTCTATTGTGTTCCCTCTCCTCCTGTGCCATTCTTCAAGGTTCAATAATCATGTGGCCTCTTTTTAAACCTCTCCCTAAGCTCTTAGTTAGAAGCCCCTTCCCTCTATGTCACCTTAATAGCGGTTAGCACCATTGGATTCTTGTTGTAGTGAGTGAGTGAGTGAGTGAGTTACAGCCGTGTCTAGCTCTTTGTTCAGACTCTTTGCAGACCCTTCTTTGTACCCTTTTTATGTGGCCCGTAGGTAGCACATTGGCACTGGATATTGAGGAGGAGGGACAAAATCACCACTGAAGAAAAGACCTAATGAGACTGAACTGAAATGCCCAGAGCTTCATCTGCAAAAAACCACAGCATCCCACGATTATTTTGGAGAGTGACGGTAGGGTTACAAAGGGAAGTCCTAATTGCACAATGCTTTCCTAATTTGCTCCAAATCACTCTTTCTTACTCCCCATGTTCTTTAGGGAATTCATAAATACTTAGGGAGGTCAAGAACTAAAAATGACTATCTTAAAGCAAAGCAGCCAAACTTAACATAAACAAAGTGATTTCTGCTAAGGGCTCTGAGGACTTATCAAAGGAGAGCTGGTTACAGCACCATAGCAATTGAAAGCTGATGAAAACAGCTGGTGATGACAGCGCCGAATGGATGTGTTTTATACATATGAGAAAATGTCTGTCTCTGACTTTAATACGGAACTTCAAAAAGATTCAGGTGTCTCTAAAAGCTAAAAGGAATAGCAATTAAAATAATAAACTTTCATGAAGCCCTATATATTAATAAATGTTCCAAAGCACTTCACATATATTAACTCATTTTGTCTGCCTGAGAGTCCTATGATGTCGGTAGTACTGTCACCCCCACTTTACTGATAAGGAAACTGAGACCCAGAAAGGTAAAGTTACTTGCCCAAGGTCACACCACTGAAAAAGAGAGAAGAGCCAAGATTCAAACGCAAGCAGCCTGGCTCCAGAGCCCATACGTGCATCTTGATCATGCTCCGCTGAGCAGCTATTGTGCACCAAGTATTTTGATGGGTATTTTCACATGCCTTAGTTCCCATCCGTACAATAAGCTAGGTTATATCCTTTCCAAATGAGGGAAGTTAAAGAGAAAATTAAGTTACTTGTTCAAGACTGCGCAACGAGTGATTGCTGGTTCCACATTCATGACAAATATTATGTAGTCATGCTTAGGTCTAGTGCCATATGGAGCCAGCCTGTAGACCCAATATCATCATCAAGGTGCTCAGGTTTAAAAAAGAGACATTTTGGGGCACCTGGGTGGCATGGTCATTAAGCGTCTGCCTTCGGCTCAGGGCGTGATCCCAGCATTCTGGGATCGAGCCCCACATCGGGCTCCTCCGCTAGGAGCCTGCTTCTTCCTCTCCCACTCCCCCTGCTTGTGTTCCCTCTCTCGCTGGCTGTCTCTGTCAAATAAATAAATAAAATCTTTTTAAAAAATTAAAAAATAAAAATAAAAAAATAAAAAAAAATTTTGACAATCTACAGGTCATCAGGTCATGAGCTCAGGGTTGTGAGATTGAGCCGACACTGGGCTCCATGCTGGGCATGGAGCCTGCTTAAGATTCTCTCTCTCCCTCTCCCTCTCCCTCTGCCCCTTCTCCCACCTCTCTCTTTCCCTCCCTCTATTAAAAAAAAACCCCTGCAAAATGTAAGAGTTACCTTCCTTCCATAGGTATGTATTATATAAAGTATACATTTCTAGAAAATGAAGTTTATTCCCTTCCAGGGGCTCAATTAAACCTCTCAATTATTGCCACTCATTTTATCTTCTTAATGTGTTTAGTCCACCATAAATTTTAATTTTCTAAGTAAATTGAGAGCAAGCTGTCTGTGGCATCTGTCAACCCCAGTGACTGCCAGAATTGGTTTGGTAAATCTGCCCTGCTGGGAAGGTGTCCCCTTTCTTCCTGGCTCTGCTACATGTGTCTCTCCCAAAGCTGTATATGCTTTGTTGAAGAGGGTGATTTTCCTAGAGAGAGGAGGACAAGGATGTACGCAAGTCAAGTTCTCCTATTGGACTGTCCAGGGCTCAGTAAGTAGGCTATCCCACCTGGCTGTGACACTCCCACTATATAATGAGCCACCTGAAGGTGAAGATATCATCTTTGTGTCCGCAGCCTGCTTGCACCGTAGCTGGCATATGGTAGACTCTGAGATGTTGTTGGATGAATAAGAAGGAAACATACCCACAGTGAGCTCCTGTATTTAAGTAGCTTCAATTCTACATTAGGGAAACAGATGTAAATAAAAATACAAACAAACAAAATTCAAACGTACAGATACAATTTAACCCCCCTTCTTTAGGGTCCTTAGCCAGCACCTAGAAACAGGAAAAGGGCACTGTCCTAGGAGACCCAGTAGAGGGCACCACACACCAAATATAGTCAAGGTTTGACTACAGAAATGGAGCATGTATCTTTCTATCTAGTTCCTGCTGGTCTAAAGTGTTCTAAAGGACGTGGGGTAGACAACATTCCTGGGGGCCTCTTCTCTGAAAGTACCTGAATTTCTATTCTGAGTCATTTGTGGATATGATTTCCCTGTTTGCCTCATTTCAGTAGATTTTGTTTTTAGAGATGATCTTTTAAATCATAGAACAGTGGAAAATGCTTATTATAATGGTAAACTTGAAAAACAAGACACAAAATTGTATATGGAATCTGATAACAGCAATGCCAATAATTTTTTAAAAGACAAAGCATAGAGATAAAATGGAAAGAAAAATTGTAAAACATGAACAGTGAGTCTTTTTGTGATACCTTTTTACGTACTCACAGGCATGCATGCTTACTCTTCTATATTCTCCAAATTTCTTTAGCACTTTTTAAAAAAAGATTTATTTAGGGACACCTGGGTGTCTCAGTCATTAAGCGTCTGCCTTCAGCTCAGGGCGTGATCCCAGGTTCCTGGGATCAAGCCCTACATCGGGATCCCTGCTCCGCTGGGAGCCTGCTTCTTCCTCTCCCACTCCCCCTGCTTGTGTTCCCTCTCTCGCTGGCTGTCTCTATCTCTGTCAAATAAATAAATAAAATCTTTTTAAAAAAAAGGGAAAAAAAAGATTATTTATTTGGGGGGAAGGAGCAGAGGGAGAGGGAGAGAGAGAATTCTAAGCAGACTCTGCACTGAGCACGGAGCCCAGTGCAGGGCTTGATCTCAACACTGTAAGATCACAACCTGAGCAAAAACCAAGATTTGGACACTTACCGACTGAGTCACTGGGCGCCCCCTTAGCACTTTTATAATGTAAAATATGTATTTGATACAAAACAGGATGTAACATCTATTAACAATTAGTTCTCCTTAGCTAAATACTGTATTTCATTTTCTTTGTAGATATAATTATTGTTGAGAATAAGGGAAGCTGCTTCGGTCGGCCATTTAAGTCAGTGGTTCTCCACCTTGGCTCTACTCTAGAATCATCCAGGGCGATTTTAATAAGTGCCAGTATTTAGGCTTCACTTTGGAGACTCTTATTTAATGATAAACCTAAAACCATTACCACTGTTGATTTTCAAGACACTTACAAGAGATGCTATTGGAATAAACTCTCTTCTGTTTCAGTAACTTGTACTTATTGAGAAGATGTCAAGTTTCAAAAAGGAACTTTAGAGATTGAATAACCACACATTAACCAATCGATCCATGTGTGGGAAATGGTGTAGCAACTACATCTGAATTGGGGCTGGTACAGACATTTGTACATCTTTCGGCTCTAAAAGCTGGCTTGGTTCCAGTATTCCCTGTAAATACCCTGCAGCCCTTGGGAGGTAATTAACTAATGACAGTAAAGGGCTTTTAAACTG
This sequence comes from Ailuropoda melanoleuca, assembly GCF_002007445.2. Lineage (NCBI taxonomy): Eukaryota > Metazoa > Chordata > Mammalia > Carnivora > Ursidae > Ailuropoda > Ailuropoda melanoleuca. The sequence continues at coordinate 60,279,230 of NC_048219.1, read as the reverse complement.
AAACATGTTGTATAAATGCTAAACACAGGAAACACACAGAGGATTTCCACTGACTGCCAATACTTTTCAACCAGAGACAGTTGATGCATCTTTCAGCCAATTTCCCTTTTGCAACTGAAATCTTCCTAATCCTTATTTCAAGGGAAACAAAAGGAGTCTTTTTTTTGTAATGCCTTTCCTACAACTCAAGGACCTAAGAAGATTACCTCTTTACTTTCTCAGAAGTAAGGTTCCTGCCTCAACAAAACACCACGTGGTAGCGTGGTTTGTGTGAATGGCTGGTAGGTTTGGATCACCAAAGGTGGGTTAGCAAAAGGGATCATATGAGGTGGTCTAGTACGAGTCCTGGCACCACCCTATACATCACCTTTGGTTTTAAAGCAAACAATTTGTGCACATGGTAACAAACGCAATAGTGTAAAAGAACTTCCAATGAAAAGTGACAGCCTTTCTTCTTCTCCTTGCTTAGCTTGGAAAGGTGAAACTCTGGTTTCATCCAGGGTTGAGATCATTTGGCATTTCCTTCCATTGTACTCTATTAACTCTCTTCTTTGATTACCAACTTTAGTGAATATCAATTGATTCCACAGTTTGAAAATAAGCATGTATCTCATACTATCCTTATCTTCCTAAAGTTCAATAGCAATGATAGCTTTTTATTTCCTCTATTAGAACTACACTTTCATGTTTTCAAATAAGGACTCAAATTTCTATTTCTTTTAATAGAGTATCTGTGCATTTCCTCTTCTATAAAATGAAGGTATTGGCCACCCCCCTTCCCATTTGCTCCACTTTTTCTCTGCCTTTCATTGTTGTCAGCACCACTTTACCACCAACAAAATTGTTAGTATTTACATTCTGTACTGCAATCGCAAAATGTCTACAGGTTGACTTTAGAAGTTAAAAGCCTGCATACTTTCTTCCAAAGAGTGACAGTGTGAATGGGGGAGCGGGTAACTTTACATTGGAGATACCCAGCAAACACTACCTCAGCCAGCTTATCAAGGTCAATAAGAGTGATAAGTTGATAAGTCATGTTGATAGTATGTACCTTCGGTTTGATGTGACAAAAATGGCACTTGACCTTCGTGGTGTTTCCTGCAAAACCCATAACCCCAATTTAATCATAAGGAAAACATTAGACAAACCCCAAATGAGAGACATTCTACAAAATACCTGACCAGTACTCCTCAAGCCTATCAAGATCATCAGAAACAAGGAGAGCCGGAAAAAGTATTATAGCCAAATGGGGCCTAAGGAGACAGGTTGACTAAATGTAATTGGAATAGAAGACATTAAGGAAAAACTAAAGAAATCTGATAAACCATGAACTTTAGTTTCTGATAATGTATCAATATTCATTCATTAATTATAACAAATGGATAATACTTACATAAAATGCTAATAATAGAGGAACTCTCTACTATCTTTACATTTTTCTATAAACCTAAAACTATTTTAAAAAATAAAGTTTATTAAAATATAAAATAATGGTAGCAAGTCAATATGCTGCATATATTTTATGATCGATATGAACATTGTTCAATATTAATATGCTAGGATGACATTTTCCATGAACCCAGTGTTATAACCCCTGGGTCTCTCAAATTAGGCTATTTCTAGCATCAAGGTCAAATGGATTGCCTTTTCTTACACTCTGTTAACTGCTTGTATTCATGCTTGGATGTAGTTTGCTTCATGTGTGGCCTGTGACTTCATTGTTCAGAATTTGCTTTTTCTCAAGTTTCTAACTGCCATTTTATCTTGTATATTCTAGCCTGTGGTACTTTCTGCCTAATCCAACCATAATCCTCCCCTTTCACTTTTTATCTTTCAGACTTTTTTTAAAAAATCTCCATTGGCGGGGCGCCTGGGTGGCACAGCGGTTAAGCGTCTGCCTTCAGCTCAGGGCATGATCCCGGCGTTATGGGATCGAGCCCCACATCAGGCTCCTCTGCTAGGAGCCTGCTTCTTCCTCTCCCACTCCCCCTGCTTGTGTTCCCTCTCTCGCTGGCTGTCTCTATCTCTGTCAAATAAATAAATAAAATCTTTAAAAAAAAAAACAAAAAAACAAAAAAAAACNTATCTTTACATTTTTCTATAAACCTAAAACTATTTTAAAAAATAAAGTTTATTAAAATATAAAATAATGGTAGCAAGTCAATATGCTGCATATATTTTATGATCGATATGAACATTGTTCAATATTAATATGCTAGGATGACATTTTCCATGAACCCAGTGTTATAACCCCTGGGTCTCTCAAATTAGGCTATTTCTAGCATCAAGGTCAAATGGATTGCCTTTTCTTACACTCTGTTAACTGCTTATATTCATGCTTGGATGTAGTTTGCTTCATGTGTGGCCTGTGACTTCATTGTTCAGAATTTGCTTTTTCTCAAGTTTCTAACTGCCATTTTATCTTGTATATTCTAGCCTGTGGTACTTTCTGCCTAATCCAACCATAATCCTCCCCTTTCACTTTTTATCTTTCAGACTTTTTTTAAAAAATCTCCATTGGCGGGGCGCCTGGGTGNATTTTTTTAAAAATCTCCATTGGCGGGGCGCCTGGGTGGCACAGCGGTTAAGCGTCTGCCTTCGGCTCAGGGCATGATCCCGGCGTTATGGNTTTTTTTAAAAAATCTCCATTGGCGGGGCGCCTGGGTGGCACAGCGGTTAAGCGTCTGCCTTCAGCTCAGGGCATGATCCCGGCGTTATGGGATCGAGCCCCACATCAGGCTCCTCTGCTAGGAGCCTGCTTCTTCCTCTCCCACTCCCCCTGCTTGTGTTCCCTCTCTCGCTGGCTGTCTCTATCTCTGTCAAATAAATAAAATTTTTAAAAAAAAAAAAATCTCCATTGGCTTCTGTTTTTGTACTTGTTTATTTTTATTCCAGGGGAGTCTTAGCAGGGAGGGAAGGGCACATAGGCTCACTCTCCCGTCTTGAAAGAGAAGCTTACTTCGCTTTTTGCACAGTTTCATCCCCAGTCCTGACAAAGAATGGACTAGCCGAGATCAATGGGCAGTAGCAGCATCCTGGCTGGGGTTTCCATCATGGAGGGTCCCTCAGTGGGGCCGAGGCCAGGGCTGCAGAGCTGGCAGAGGCAACGCTGAGGATGAGGAGTGGATCCCTGCCACCAAGGTGGGCCACCTGGTCAAGTCCCTGGAGGAGATCTGTCTCTTCTTCCTCCCCATCAAGGAATCTGAGATCACTACTTTTTTCCTGGGGGCATCCCTCTAGGATGAGGTTTTGAAGATGATGCCGGTGTGAAAGCAGCCCTGTGCTGGCCAGCGGACCAGGTTCAAGGCGTTCGTGGCCATTGGAGATCACAATGGATACCTCTAGGTGTTAAGTGCTCCAAGGAAGTAGCCACTGCCATCCATGGGGCCATCCTCCTGGCCAAGCTTTCCATCATCCCTGTGCAGCAAGGCTACTGGGGGAACAAGATGGGCAAGCCCCACACTGTCCCATACAAGGTGACCAGCTGCTGTGGCTCTGTGCTAGTGTGCCTCATCCCTGCCCCCAGAGGGATTGCCTCAGCCCTGTGATGGAGAAGCTTCTGATGATGGCCAGTAGTGACGACTGCTACACCTCGGCCAGGGGCTGCACTGACACTCTGGGTAACTTTGCCAAGGCCACTTTTGATGACATTTCCAAGACCTATAGCTATCTCACCCCTGACCTCTGGAAAGAGACTGTGTTCACCAAGTCTCCCTAGCAGGAATTCATTGACCATCTTATAGAGACCCACACCAGAGTCTCCATGCAGAGGACCCTCGGTCCCACTGTGGCCTCCAAAGTTTTATACAAGAAAAATAAAGTGGGGCACCTGGGTGGCTCAGCTGGTTAAGCATCTGCCTTCGGCTCAGGTCATGATCCCAGGGTCCTGGGATGGAGTCCATATCAGGCTCCCAGCTCCGTGGGGAGTCTGCTTCTCCCTCTACCCCTCCTCCCAGTCTGTGCTCTCTCACTCTCTCAAACAAATAAAATCTTAAAAAAAAGAAAAAGGAAAAGAAGGTGAATTAAAGCCTGTTAAAAAGAAAGGAAGGAGGGAAGGAAGGAAGGAAAGCATATGGAGTCATACTCTGGCCAATATGTAGTCCTTAAGGAGAAATAAGTAGTGCATTCAATCAATCAGTGGACTTCCTGCCACCAGATCTTTCTAGAAGCATATTATTCTGAACAATCAGTCCTCATACTTGTTTTTAAAGAAACCTCTGAGTGTAGAAAAGTGAGTTCTTGTAAAAAGAAGGTGCCTGGCTCTTTTTAAATAGACCCCTAAGAAAAGTACATGCTGCTTTGCATTATCTTGGATGAAGGAAGTGCAAAGCTGTGCCAAAGAATTACGAGAGATCCCCAGTGTTGGGTCTTAAAAGGCATTTGAAGATCATCTAGCTCCAATCCAAACCTTGACTCTTCAGATGAGGACAAGAGGGTACTTCTCCAAGGTCACTTCACTAACAAGTGGGAGCAATAAGACTAGAAAAAGGCTAAGGTTAACCCGAGGAGCTTTCTGACCCACACTGCATGCTGAGTGTTGAATAGCTGTGTTCCACTCACTTCTGTACAATTTCCTCCCCTCCAACCACATCCTTTCAGGAACTCTAAAAAGAGGTATGGAGACAAGGGCAGGATGGAGTAGGAGGATAAGAGGGCTGTAGCTGGGAAGGGGTTTGTGCCATTTTTTTCCCAGGGATCTGCTTGCCTTGGCTGGGATCAGTGGACAAAATTACTAACTCTGGGAACTCACCCTTCTTCCCCCACTCCCTCTCTTACTCCAAACCTGCCTGGGAGAGGGAGAATACAGATGGCATGGTTTGACTCTAGCTGTTTTGACAAAATATGTGCCCTGGCCCTAGAAACGAATGATGCTCTCACAGAAGGCAGTAGATGTCCTATTTACATAGTGCACCCTTCTCCCCAAAGTTGTTTTATGACCTAAATATTCCCACTGATACAAATTATTAAGGGAAGAAAGGTCAAAATTTTGTGATGTTTATACAGCGATTAATGTAAGACAAAGGAATTTTTTTTCCAAACCACTTAATTTCTTTGGTGTGGTGGGGTTTTGTTTTTTTTTTTGCTTTTTTTTTTTTTTTCACTTCAGGAAACTGAAGAGGAGAAAGAAAAATGTTCATGGTACACTTGACTTTATTTAATTTTTAAAGCACAAAGTAACGAGGAAGAGGTCTTCCTGCATGTCCTATAATTGTCTTCTGCAACTCTGCTCAGACATTTTCCCCCTGGACCACCACTATACCTGCGGAGGAGGAAACTGCCGAGCCTAATGCAAAGCCATATTCATCACCAACACTCATGGTGCTACGTGCCACACCACCCCTCCGAGCCCCGAGCTGAAACTGCACCACCCTCCCTAGAAGTCAGCTCTGCGATGCACGGAGACCTCACGTCTGCATGGCTCCACTAATTCTCATTATTTTTTCTGAAAATGCAGAAGGACAGCTGTGACTCAGCAAAATGTCTTATTTCTGAGGGACAGCCTTCGTCTCCCCTAGCAACTTCTCTCTAACCTTCCAGATTCTTGTCCTTTGAGCTATACCTTGCCAGAGAGTTAGAAGGTTCAATACCAGAATCGTCTAATTTTTACTTAAGAATATTGGCAAGTGTGAGTTTAAACATGAAGTCTCTACACGGAAAAAATTCATTTTGAGGTTGAAATGAAACATTCAAAAATCTCAAAAAGGTTCACCCTCAAAACCAACAAATGCCTAAATAAGGATGATGAGACAGCCCTATAAAAGCTATTTAAAAAATAAAAATATATGGTTGAGATGTAATAGCTGGTTATTATAGGCCTATTAATAGCATCAAACAAGCTATTAATAGGGGTTAAATGTTGGTGTTAAAATATATTGGGGGACATGTTGGGAAATCAGAATATAGATCGGGTAGTAAATAATCTCAGAGTACAACAATTCTGTTACATTGCTAAGTTAATTGCATGATCGACACATAATACATCTCTTTTAATACACCAAAGAAAACTCACAGTATGAGTAAAGGGTGGGTGGTAGTTAAAGCATATAGGCGTGGGGGCACCTGGGTGGTGCAGTCAGTTAAGCCTCTGACTCTTGGTTTCAGCTCAGCTCCTGATCTCAGGGTTGTGGGATTGAGCCCCGAGTCAGGCTCCATGCTCAGCGCTGAGTCTGCTTAAGACTCTCTCTCCCACTGCCCTTCTTCTTTTTTTTTTTTTTAATTTTTATTTATTTATTTGACAGAGAGAGAGACAGCCAGCAAGAGAGGGAACACAAGCAGAGTGGGAAGGGAAGAAGCAGGCTCCCAGCGGAGGAGCCTGATGTGGGGCTGGATCCCAGAATGCTGGGATCATGCCCTGAGCTGAAGGCAGACGCTCAACCGCTGTGCCACCCAGGCGCCCCTCCCACTGCCCTTCTTGCCCCCTCTAAAATAAATAAGTCTCTAAAAAAAAAAAAATTAAGCATATAGGCACATATATAGCTGGAGTCTGGATCCTAGCTCTCCATTCAGTTCAGTGAACTTGAAAACTTATCTATAAAGTGGAAATAGCAATGGTGATCAATTCATAGGGCCATTGTTGTAAGAACTAAATGAAAGAATCATTTAGCACATAGTGCCTGATAGTAGTAAGCACTCGATATATGCTTTCATTATAACTCTTGACAAACTTTTATAGATTACTCATTTAGGGAAAATGTATTCTGGTATAAATGGTCAGCAGAGATCTAATGTATTCCTTTCTCTCTACATTTCCCAATTAAGTTTCTTTAAAAGGAAGAAGGAGCTTAAGATGACTTTCAGAGTCACTGCATGATGACACATAAATATGGCAAATTCTGTTATTCAAGGCAATAAGAAAAAGGGATGCTTTTTAAATCCAATACTCTAATTAATACACAGTTGAGAATTTCCTAGGAATTGAAATATTGTATGCACTCGGTACAAAAACTGCACTAATCACTACTTAATCTCTCATTCTTTTTTGTCAGGGTTTTTTTTTTTTTTACATTTCAAAAAATAATTCATGGACTTTATTAAAATTTAAATATTTTGCTCTTTGGAAAATACCATTAAGAAAAGAAAAAGGCAAGCCACAGATTGGGAGAAAATATTTGCAATGCACACCTCTGACAAAGGAGTTGTGTCTAGAATGTAAAGAACTCTCACACTGCAGTAATAAGACAACCTGATTTTTTAAAAATGGGCAACATATTTCAACAGGTGCCTCCTAAAATAATATATACAAATAGCCAAAAGGTTATGAAAAGATTCTCCACACCATTCATCACCAGGAAAATAGAAATTAAAGTGATAATGATGTACTATGGTGTATCCAATACAATGGCTCTACTTAGAAAGACTAACAAGTCAAATATTGAGAAAAATGTAGAGTAGCTGGAACTTTCCTATACTACTGACAGAAATGTAAAATGGTACAAACTGCTTTGGAAAACAGTTTAGTCAGTTTCTTAAAAAGCTCATACCCAACAGAAATAAAAATATATGTCTACACAAAGACTTGTCCACAAATGTTCATACCAACTCTATTCATAATAGCCCCAAATTGGAAAGAATCCACATTTTCATCAGCAGTTGAATAAACAAATGGTGGTATACCCATACAATGGACTAGTACTCAGCAATACACAGGAATGAACTACTGAGGCAGGCAAGTGTGTGGAAGAATTTCAAACACACGTGAACTGGAAGAAGCCAGACTCAAAGAAGTCCGTACTCTCTAATTCCACTCACATGAAGTGAGAGAAAATGTAAGTTACTCTAGAGTGACAGAAAGCAGAACAACTGTTGCCTGGGGCCAGGAGGGGGGTGACTGGAAAGGGGCACGAGGAATTGTTGAGGTAACGGAAACACTGTATACCTTAACTGTGGTTATCAGTTACATGGGTGGACACTTTTGTCAAAACTCAGAGAACTGTACACTCTCATGGTTTCAGTTCATTGTATTAAACTGTATTTCAATTAAGTTAATTTTTAGGGGCACCTGGGTGGCTCAGCGGTTAGGCGTCTGCCTTCGGCTCAGGGCGTGATCCCGCGGTCCTGGGATCAAGCCCCATATCGGGCTCCTCCGCTGGGAGCCTGCGTCTTTCTCTCCCACTCCCCCTGCTGTGTTCCCTCTCTCACTGGCTGTCTCTCTCTCTGTCAAATAAATAAATAAAATAAAATCTTAAAAAAAAAAAGTTAATTTTTAAAAGAAGCACTAATACAATGAATCTTTAAAAAATAATCAGAGGGGCACCTGGATGGTGCAGTTGGTTAAGCATCTGACTCTTGGTTTCGGCTCAGGTTGTGATCTCCACGTCATGAAATCAGGCCTGTGCCAGGCTCTATGCTCAGTGTGGAGTCGGCTTGAGATTCTCTCTCCCTCTCTCTCTGCCCCTCCTGCTTGCTCTCTCTCTCTCTCTCTCTCTAAAATAAATAAATAAATCTTAAAAAAAAATAATCAGAGCACTGCTAAAATGTCATTGCAGAACTAGTTATAATAGCAAAGAATAGGAAGCAACCTAAGAATTCACTAAGAGATACAGAGTAAAATCAGTTACAATCATGGGGTGCCTGGGTGGTTCAGTTGGTTAAGCATCTGCCTTCAGCTCAGTTCATGATCCCAGCGTCCTGGGATTGAGCCCAACATTGGGCTCCCTGCTCAGTGGGGGTCTGCTTCTCCCTCTTCCTCTGTGCATTTGCTCTCTCTCAAGTAAATAAATAAGAAAATCAATTATGATGATTCTGTACTACTACTTAATGCGGTGTAGCCATTAAAAAGATTGAAGGGGCGCCTGGGTGGCTCAGTCAGTTTAGCATCTGACTCTTGATTTCAGCTCAGGTCATGATCTCAGGGTCGTGAGATCGAGCCCTACCCCAGGCTCTGCACTGGGTGTGGAGATTGCTTGGGATTCCCCTCCCTCCCCCTCTAAAAAACACTGAAGTAGTTCTATGTTTAATATAGTTGTTTATGACATACAAAATAAGAAGGTAGGTTGCTCAACAGAATGCGCAATATGCTCTTATTTGCATAAATATATTCTATATACATGTGTATATTCATATGCATAAAATTTCCAAGGGACCTATACTAGTCTATTGAGCGTTTATCTGGGGGATTAACCATGGGGTGAGACATTTACAAAGGGGTTTTCCACTTTCCCATTTTTCAATGTGGAATCTTTACAATAAGCCAGTTTTACATGCATTATCAGCAGAAACAGTAGTGATATTTCCATCTGGAAAAATAAAAGGCAGCTGGAGATGGCCAGGAACCTTCCAGGCATCATTAGAAACACCAATCATTTTGTCCTCTCCAAGTAGGGAAATGCTGAATAATGGGGATTTCTAACTAGATACCAATAAGCATGGATTTACTGTATTTTGGGAAGGAAAACATTCTGTTCCATTCTTCCATTAACCAGCTGAAAAAAGTGTGTCAGTTGAACTTGTGGAAGGGAAAATATGATTCTCAAACATGGCAAGATGGGAGGCTTGCATCCTAATTACTTCAACTATCTTTCCAAGAGAATCAGTCAACATCTTCTAGTCTGGGCAACAAACCGAGAGCACCTGGCTCTGTCACCCCTTATGACGATCCTCTCTGAGGGTAGAACCGATAAAGATCAGAGCACTACCGCACAGCTTTCTTTGCAGATCCTTGGAATCTTCTTGAGGAAATGAAAATTTTGACAACCCTAAATGCTCAGACAAAACATCCAAGATTCCCCTTACATAACAAGCAACGTCAGGGCAAACCCAAGAAATGCAGCTCAGCGCAGCATTGTTCTCGGAAGAGACTTTCAAAATACTGTCGTCTACATGTGTCTTCTCGACTCTGCAATTAAATATTCACTTACTGCTTCCCATAGTTCCCCAAGTCTAGACACTATAATTATCATGACAATTTCTCCAATGTCCTAATTAACAGAGAACAGAAAGCCGTGGGAGAAGAAAACAAGGACCCCAGGACTTCGATTCAGCAGTCAGATCTGCCAATGCCAATGAGGGAATTAGCCAAATATAGAGGAGAATGATTCATCTCTTTCCTCACTCCCCTATCTCCCCTTGTTTGCCCTTCCTGTATGCTTCTCAAAGGAACATATCCAAACTTCGCTTCCACTTTTCCTGCTTCCCTATTTAATCTTCCTGCTCCATGAGGCCCTGCACTGGCCCATCTCAGCCAGGAGAATTCAGTAGACATTCCAGCTTGCAGTGCTTTGGAAAGCTTGGTGTTTATGAATAATTTGAATGTTTCCTATATGCTTCAGTACATTTTTATGTGAGCACCTGAACGTGAGCAACTTGAGCCTACGTGAACGGGACCTAGGTTTCCAATCCAGCACAGGAGGGCTGTTCAAGAAGGATCCTGGCAGGCGGTTCTCCCTACCTTCCCTCCTGTGCTTTAAGGAGGGATCCAGTGAGCTCAGCAAGTAAAGCCGCTGGACTTGGCAGGAACACGCACTCATTCAGCTACCTTGGCAGTGAGTCAGGGAGTTCCAGGGGTGCCCAGATGCAGCTCTGGCCAAGGTTGGGGCCGCTTTTCATACAAAGGGCTGGATACTTACTGGCATCTACAGGATGTTTGGTTATGAGCCCAAATTCCCCAGGTCTGTGGGCTGAACCTCCCAGCCCTTCTGGGGAACTCACACCCAATATCATATGACTTCTGCCTATTCACTGTCACCTCCCTCTTTTCAGCTCTGATATTTTAATTTCCTGTTTACTCTATTTCTGGTATTTAAAGAAATTTGGAGAGGTCAGTGGCAAAAAGGGGACCATCAGGGGGTGCCTGGCAGGCTCAGTCAGTGGAATGTGTGACTCTTGATCTCAGGGTTGTGGGCTGGAGCCCCGTGTTGGGTATAGAAATGACTCAAAAATATTTTTTTAAAAAAGGGAGGGGGGACCTTAAATAAAGGGGAAGAGAGGCTCTGAAGAGATAGAAGAGGGTTCTCTAAGGGTGCCTGAGTGGCTCAGTTAAGCATCTGCCTTTGGCTCAGGTCATGATCTCAGGGTCCTGGGATCGAACCCCACGTGAGGCTCTCTGATCAGCCTACTTCTTCCTCTCCCCCTGCTGGATGCTCCCCCTGCTTGTGCTCTCTCTCTGTTTCCCAAATAAACAAATTTAAAAATCTTTAAAAAAAAAGAGGGCTCTCTATTCTCTGTCAATCATTTTACACACACACACACACACACACACACACACACACACACACACGTGTGCATGTGCACTTACAAACACACATATACTAAGCACCCAGAGCCTTGTGAGATCCTGAGGACCAGGACTGTGGCTAGCTACCCCTGAACACCTCTTAACTCAGGGTAGCAGGGCATTCCTGATGACCCCAACCTCCCCACACTCCCCACTCCTTACATGCTTCCTGTCACTGTTCTCTTTACAGATGAGCCATTAGCCTTTCTAAGAAGCCAAAATGGGTCGCAATGGCTCTTTCTGATAATAATGTCATGAGTATAATATTTAATAATTTACCAAGCCCCTCCACCTATATGCTATCCCGTTCAAGTTTCTCCATAATCCTGTGAAATAGGTTTCATTATTATTCCCTATTTACAGAAAAGGAAATCTGAGTGCAAATCTAGCCCAGCAAAGTAGGCATGTGATGGCACTGGGACTTGGTCTAAATGCAAGTCCCAGAGACTGTGATATCTGCCGCTTGCTTCTGGCGTACACTGCCCTGCCCCCACCCCCCCAGATCAGGAAAGTCAGATTGGGCTGATGCCTGTGCATCAGTGATCACTGAGGGGACTAGAGGTGCGCACTGGCCTGAGGCAGCCTGTCCATCAGCCGGCTAATGGTCCAAGAAGATGCCTTGGGCCAAGAGCACTACCCAAAGGAACAATGTGATTAAGCAAAGTCATTTGGACTAGCTCTTTCTGGCATTTGGATTGAAGAATTGGCCCATTAATACATAGAGAAAAAGAGAGCAGACATATCTTAGAAGAAAGGCATATCTTAGAAGAAAGGCAGAGAGATCACAAGAGGGGGAAGGTCCATACGGTGAGAGAGACAAAGGGAAAAGCCAAGCCCTTGCACTGCCCTGACCCCTGATCAGCTTTCTGGTTCCAGTTCTCTATCTGCGATAAATTATCTTTCCTAGATGGGCTCGATATTTCTCTGCTCCTTGAAACCAAAAGAAGCCTTCCACTTTCCACCTTGTAGTGTTGCTTGCCTACTATCCCAAAGCAGTGGGATACCTGACAGGTACCCAAAAGGAGGAGGGGTGGGGCAAATGGGTCTTTCAAATCCCACTGTGAGAGGTGGATGGTCTTTTTTCCAGATTCTCTGCTGTTCTGCTTTCCCTCTGCCCACAGGGCAATGATCTGGCCAAGTCAATCAACACAGTTCACTGCAATGTCTCCAGTTCAACTGGTGAGGCAAACAACACAACACAACACACCACTGAATCCAGGTGGCTGGTCTGGTTCTTTGAAGATCAACTTCACAAAGATCAAAACTTCTGAATCAGAGAAAGTAATCTATGATAAGGTAAACATGTAGTTTTGATTCACAACTCTGAGACTGTGTTCCAAGGGGAAAGATTCTTAAAACAAAAGGGCACATTTTTTTTCAGTAAGAAAATACTTTAGAAATTATACTGCAGAGCAATGTGGTTGCCTTAGAAAATCTGTCTTGTAAATACCTCCCTGTAACTAAAAGATGTAATATTTGGAGGCAGGGAGATGTCTGGAGGAATTTTCTACCTCAAGGAAAGACTTCCCTCAGGAGAATATATTTCCACTCATCTAGATCTTACAAAAGGGAAGATAATCTGATAGACTACCCGAAACTAGTCTTTGTACTCTTGCCTTTCTTTCTCTTCAATTTTTCCTTTTCTATTTCTTCTTCAGTGGTAATTTTTTTTTAAAGTTAATATGCATCATTTTTATTGTGTTTAGACTTTAGGGAGGCGCCACTCCCTGACTACTTTGTGCCTGTTTTAACACGAAACATGGCACTAGAATATAAGCGCCCCAGGGGGTTAAATCAGGGCACTTCAAAAGGCAGCTGGCTCTGCTGACCGAGTACCATTGTCTAAACGATATGATTCAGCTTGTGTTTGTGGTAACACCTACAACCTCCAACCAGGTATATCCTGACATGAACCAGACTGTAGAAAACATCTACAATCTTTCAAAACTAAGGTAAAAATGTTCAAGCCCCTGTTTGTGGTTACCAGGGAGACAGGGTAATGGATAAATCAGTTAGGGATGTGTTTAGAAGCNAAAAAAAAAAACAACGGGGGGGGGGGGGGACACCTAAAACACTGAAGAATGAAAGATTCAGTAGCCTCTCAAGCAGTTAAGTCAGGGTATAAGCAGAGCCGACATAAGCCACAAGAGAACCAGGCCCTTTCTTCAACATCCTTAGCAAGTGGCTTTCCTCCCTGTGATCACAGGATGGCTGTTGTGCTTCCAGTTCACACACTTAGATTCAAGGCAAGAAGAAGAAAAGAGGCATGAATGAGGACAAAGGAAAAAACAAGTGCCAGGTGAATCTGTCCTTTTAAAAAAGTTCTTCCCTTGGGGCATCCCTGGGTGGCTCAGTCAGTTAAGCACCTGACCCTTGATCTCAGCTCAGGTCTTGATCTCAGGATCAGGAGTTCAAGCCCCACACTGGGCTCCACACTGGGTGAGGAGCCAACTTAAAAAAAAAAAAAAATTCTTCCCTTGGGGCGCCCGGCTGGCTCAGCCAGTGGAGCATGCATGCGACTCTTGATCTTAGGGTTGTAAGCTCAAGGCCCATGTTGGGGAGAGTACTTAAAAACAAAATCTTTATGAAAAAGAAAAAAATAATAAAAAATAATGAAGAAGTTCTTCCTGAAAGCTTACGCAGTAATTTTTGTTTATTGGCTGGAACTGGGCCATATGACCAACCATTCCAGCAAAGGAATCTGGGTAAATAAATGTTTGTTTTCTGCCTTGTATAGCAGAGGGCAATAGGAAAAAGGCTTTCTGTAGGTCAACCCCCAATGTCTGCCACAAAAGGTAAAGTAGAGGAAAGGAAGTGCCCTAAAGTCGCCCACCGACATGGGAATTTCAACTAGGCTTACCCTCTAAGGTGAATGTCCCTTTCAAGACAAAATAGTTCTCCGGTTAGCGCCCAGTGTTCTTTCTGAACAACTTGTGTATGACCAGGCAGAGAAAAGATGCCTTCTCAGAAAGTCTACGGGGAGAAAGGTACCGTGTGAATCGGAGATGGTCTGACTGAAGAAAGTTTGCACACCTCTGCTTGGCTAACTGCTACCTGATTCTTCAAGTTCCAGTAAGTATAGCAATTCCTCCAGAAGGCCTACCTTGATTTCTTATACTGAATGATATGCTTCGCTAAATGGCCCCAGATAACCTTGAAGTCATGTCTCTTAACATCTCTCTCTCTCATTTGTAAGGCTTGTTTGATGTCTTCTTTTCCCACTAGCCATGGAAGTTCTAAGAGGATAGAGTCCATATCTGTCATGTTCATTGATACTTCCCAAGCACTTAGCACATCTAGCATATAATAGATGCTCGGTAAATTTTTATTGCATGGAATTAAACTGTCTGGCTCTCCCACTAATATGTTGTGCTCCTCTGTAAGTTATCACATTTATAATGAAATAGTTATTTGTGTGATTATTTAAGTAAACTCTACCCCTAACATGGGGCTCGAACTCATAACCCTGAGATCAAGAATCACATGCTCTACCAACTGAGCCAGGCAGCCACCCCATGTGATTATTTGTTTAAAATCTGTTTGCCCACTAACCTATTAGCCCTATGAGAACAAGGAGTAAGTGAGTTTGATTCACCGATATATCTCCAGCATCTTTCATATTGCCCGGTGTACAGGTATGGGTATATTTGTTCCATAAAAACTTGTTGAATGAATGAATGAATACTTTAGTTAAGATATGCAACTTCTCTGACCCTCAGTTTCCTAATCTGTAATAACTATTCATAAGTTACTATGATGATTAAGTACCTGGCATATATAGAACCCAAAAATATTAATTCCTTTTCTCCCCATTGTGAACCCATAGCCTGAATCTCCAGGGTTTGCCCTGAGGATGAAAAAAGGAGAACATGGAGTTCAAGGAACTTATCTGGGATTTGGCTCCAGGAACTTTAATCTGCAAGAAGTCTGCGATGGGAGGAAGAGGGTATATAAGTCTGTTAGGACTGCCTATCACAGATTGTGTGTCTTAAAGAGAGAAATTTGTTTCCTTCTAGTTCTATAGACTAGAAGTCCAAGATCAAGGTATCAGCAGCACTGTTTCTTCTGAGGGTTCTCTCCTTGGCTTGTAGCTGGCTGCCTTCTCTCTGTGTCTTCATGCGGTCTTCTCTCTGTGCATGTCTGTGTCCTAACCTCCTCTTGTTATAAGGACATCTGTCACATTGGATTAAGGTCCGTCCCAATGATGTCATTTAACCTTAATTACCACTTCAAGGACCCTATCTACAAATACAGTCACATTCTGAGGTGCTAGGGATTAGGGCTTCAACATATGAAAACTCAGGGAGAACACAGTTCAGCCCACAACCGGGAGCAATGGAAAATCTACAACTACTCTTCTCTCAATTCTAAAAATATCTCATACACAATCCTCCGGTGGGGGTAAATAAGTTTTAAAATGCAGGAAACTTTAACCTTAAGACAAATTGCTTCATGAAGCAGAATGCTTTCCGACTAACCATGTGCCATCAGTGACACAGGTGAGAGAGGAGGTGCAAGAATGAGAAATAAGTAATTTCGCTCGCAAGTTGCTACTGGGAAGGGCAAAGGCATGTAGGCCAAGGGATAAGGATAAATACAATTCATGAGACATTTACTATGTGTCATGCTAAGAATAAGTGACATCAGTCCATTTCTTCTATATATCCCTAACAATAAGACAACGCAGCAGATTTATTATCATTACCCTCATTTTACTGTGAAGGAAGCGTAAACACAGGATGATTAGGTCAGAGCAAGGTCCAAATCAAAGTTGGTCTGAGGCCAGAGCCCACACTGTTACTGTCTGGGGACAGTTTTCAACATGAAGACATAGAAAGCACAAGAATAGGTGTGCCAAAAAGAGGTAAGAGGGCAGCAAAACCAAACTTCTCCTGCTCTATGATTCTCCAAGAATAAAAATTATAATTGTGTGCATTAATTTGGCCAAGTGTGCTGGAGGCTGCCATACTAGGAATATAAATGCCCTGGGATTTACCCTCCCACCCCAACACACCAGCCCAGTTTTGGAGGTGCGACTCTTATCTATGCAGGAAGGGCTGGACTCAGCCCTGGGTGTTCCCCATTCTGGACAGCCTGTGGAAACAGATCCTGTTCTTAAACTCCTCCATGACTCAGGGCTTTCTCTAGGGCATGGTTCTCCAGCCCACCAGATCGAATACTCCTTTCTTACAACCAATCTTTTGTAACCCTTCCTTTGCCTTCATGGAATTAAATTCTTAGATAATATAACCTACCCACACATAATTTCAGGGGGAAAAAATAATAACACTACCTAGGGTGACCAACAGTCCTGGTTTACTTGGAACTGGAGAACTTTCTGGGACACTGGGTTTTCAGCACTAATTCTTAATTATAATATATAAGAGGAATAAAGTAATTAAAAATAAATTAACATGCATCAGAAGCCTTTGCTTGGGCCATATTCCATTAGAATACCCACCGAATAGTCATTGCTTACACTTGCTTACAATGAATGAGTTAAGAAATAAGAGAATGCTTTTATGCATCTCTGTTAACAAAAAAGTTGGATTCTCATTCTTAGAAAGGCTTAATTTTAATTTCATTGCAAAGTGTCAGATCTCCTATGTTACCTTATTTGCACGTGACAGTTACAAATGCAGCCTGATACAGCTGTATCATTCTGGTGACTCAAATCCCAGGAGCAGCATTGTGGTGGGTATTGCGATTTTCTGAAATGGTGAGCATTTCTTGATAAAGTTCCAAATAAATTAAGTAGGATCTTCCCTTTGTTCGTTGGTGATTGAATTCCTAAATGCTTTTCCCACACCAACCAATTCTCCAGCACCACCTGGTTATCCTGCCCTTCCATTCCATTCCGACACTAACTGGAGTTAGCACAGACCTCCTAGGTGAAGGGCTCAGTCCCACAACATCCCTCCCCTCCTGGAGATGCTAATCACCGGTAGTAAGTGCCCAGGTTATCCATACTTCTGTCTGAGTTGGCTCCAAATCAGAGGTTCACCAAGAACCCCTCCTTGGATTAGATAATTTTCCAGAACAGCTCACAGAACTCAGAGAAACACTCCCTTATGTTTACTAGTTTATTATACAGTTAAGGACATGATAAAGGGTATCGATGAACAGCCAGATAAAGAGATGGGAAGGGGTGCGGAGTTTCCATGTGCTCTCAGGACACACAACTCTCTACACAGTACCTCCATGTGTTAATCAACCTGCAAGCTCTCTGAACCCTGTATTTGGGGGGTATTCACGTAGGCTTCAGCACATGGGCATGATTAATCATTAACTCAATCTCCAGGCCTTCTCCCCTTCCCAGAAGTCAGGGAATGTAGCTGAGAGTCCCAAGCTTCTAATCGTGTGTGACCAGCCCCCATCCTAAAGCTATCCAGAAACCCACCAAGAGTCACCTCATTAGAACAAAAGGCACACCTATCACCCGAGAAATCCCAAGGAATTTGGGAGTTCTGTATGAGAAGCCAATGTCAAAGATCAAATATTAGAACCAAAGATGTTCCTAGTGCTTTTAACACTTAGAAAATTACAAGGGTTTTATGAGCTCTGTGCAAGGAACAGAGGGCTGAGACAGATGATTGATAGATAGATAGATGATAGAGATAATTTTACATTTCATTTATGTGTATAAAATAGAATTAGAACCTAGGTTTGAAGATTATAAACAGGTTTTTCACCTACATGAACCTTGATCTGGTGTTATATTTGAGAATCACGTGTGTTGGGGGACAATTCTCTGTTGTATGGGACATCTTACTTATCGAAACATGTCTCTCCTCCCTGGTCCCTGCCTACTAAGTGCTAGTAGAACTCAGTCATAAATTTCCAAATTGCCCCAATTAAGACCCACTTCTCTAGGATGCCATCATAGAGGTGAGGGAACCCCAAGTGCTAACAGAATGAATGATCTACCTGGAGACTTGAGAGAATAGCTACCTTGTGGGGATTATAATTAATCAAAATGAGATACGATATGGAAGTGCACAGCACAATGCCTGGTCCATAATAACCACTCAACGAACGGTAATCATCCCAACTTTATCAGATTTCTTCAGCAACCCAAACCTACTCCAGTCTGAGAGCCTTAGAATTTCTACTCCCTCTGCCTGGAATTCTCTTTCCCAGTCTGGCTCCTAATCATTTACATCTTAGCTCAGAAGATCCATTATCAGAGAACCTTTCATAGCCACCTATCTAAAGTAATAAACTTCATCCCTTCTGATAGCCTATCACGACCTTGTTTACGTCATTCGCAGCAATGGTCATGGTCTGAAATTACCAGGTTCATTTGTCCCCGTTTATTAACTCTTTCTTCCCAGGGGACTTGTCTCTCTCACTCACTGGTCTGTCACCAGCCTCTAGAGGTGGGCCAGGCACAGAGTAAAGCTCCCACTAAACACGGACTTGAGTGACTAGTGTGATTCTTAAACCAACATAGATGTGGCTTCAACTTAAAACTGATGTAGTTGAACAGATCTTAGAATGAGAAGGCTGCTTGTAAGCTCTTCCAGTCTAGCCTCTGGAGGAAGGAGAACCCTTCATAGCATGGACAAGTTAAGACCGGACCACAAATAAATCAATCACCAAGCAGCTGAGCATAAGAGTTGGATAAATAACTGCTCACATACTTAGCCTCAAATACCCAGGAACATGATGTCTTTTCATTCCCCAGAGGGATCTGAGCAACTTATTTACAAAGAAGTGAAATAGGACTAGAGCTGGAGCAAAGGGCTAAGAAGGTGGTTACCTAGTCCATGGCGGTGCAAAGAAGTGTTAAAAAGACTGCCAGGAAAATGCAGAGGCCAGAAATGCCCATCTAGAGGACCAGTCAAGCACCCAAGCCTGCCTTAAAGCCAGGAGCTATGGAGACCTTGTTTGTCTACCATAGACTGAGAAGCCCCTAGAGAACTCAAATTTATGAATAAATACATATGGGGCACTTTCTATATGCAAATCAAAGGATGGAAATTAAATGACCATTTCTAGCTGATCTTGTTCCTGGATTTTTCTCTGAGGAGATTGGAGGGCCCTGTTTTTTCATGATGATTGGATCCCTGGACCTTTGCAGACTCTGGGTTANAGCATGCATGCGACTCTTGATCTTAGGGTTGTAAGCTCAAGGCCCATGTTGGGGAGAGTACTTAAAAACAAAATCTTTATGAAAAAGAAAAAAATAATAAAAAATAATGAAGAAGTTCTTCCTGAAAGCTTACGCAGTAATTTTTGTTTATTGGCTGGAACTGGGCCATATGACCAACCATTCCAGCAAAGGAATCTGGGTAAATAAATGTTTGTTTTCTGCCTTGTATAGCAGAGGGCAATAGGAAAAAGGCTTTCTGTAGGTCAACCCCCAATGTCTGCCACAAAAGGTATAGTAGAGGAAAGGAAGTGCCCTAAAGTCGCCCACCGACATGGGAATTTCAACTAGGCTTACCTAACTCTAAGGTGAATGTCCCTTTCAAGACAAAATAGTTCTCCGGTTAGCGCCCAGTGTTCTTTCTGAACGACTTGTGTATGACCAGGCAGAGAAAAGATGCCTTCTCAGAAAGTCTACGGGGAGAAAGGTACCGTGTGAATCGGAGATGGTCTGACTGAAGAAAGTTTGCACACCTCTGCTTGGCTAACTGCTACCTGATTCTTCAAGTTCCAGTAAGTATAGCAATTCCTCCAGAAGGCCTACCTTGATTTCTTATACTGAATGATATGCTTCGCTAAATGGCCCCAGATAACCTTGAAGTCATGTCTCTTAACATCTCTCTCTCTCATTTGTAAGGCTTGTTTGATGTCTTCTTTTCCCACTAGCCATGGAAGTTCTAAGAGGATAGAGTCCATATCTGTCATGTTCATTGATACTTCCCAAGCACTTAGCACATCTAGCATATAATAGATGCTCGGTAAATTTTTATTGCATGGAATTAAACTGTCTGCCTCTCCCACTAATATGTTGTGCTCCTCTGTAAGTTATCACATTTATAATGAAATAGTTATTTGTGTGATTATTTAAGTAAACTCTACCCCTAACATGGGGCTCGAACTCATAACCCTGAGATCAAGAATCACATGCTCTACCAACTGAGCCAGGCAGCCACCCCATGTGATTATTTGTTTAAAATCTGTTTGCCCACTAACCTATTAGCCCTATGAGAACAAGGAGTAAGTGAGTTTGATTCACCGATATATCTCCAGCATCTTTCATATTGCCCGGTGTACAGGTATGGGTATATTTGTTCCATAAAAACTTGTTGAATGAATGAATGAATACTTTAGTTAAGATATGCAACTTCTCTGACCCTCAGTTTCCTAATCTGTAATAACTATTCATAAGTTACTATGATGATTAAGTACCTGGCATATATAGAACCCAAAAATATTAATTCCTTTTCTCCCCATTGTGAACCCATAGCCTGAATCTCCAGGGTTTGCCCTGAGGATGAAAAAAGGAGAACATGGAGTTCAAGGAACTTATCTGGGATTTGGCTCCAGGAACTTTAATCTGCAAGAAGTCTGCGATGGAAGGAAGAGGGTATATAAGTCTGTTAGGACTGCCTATCACAGATTGTGTGTCTTAAAGAGAGAAATTTGTTTCCTTCTAGTTCTATAGACTAGAAGTCCAAGATCAAGGTATCAGCAGCACTGTTTCTTCTGAGGGTTCTCTCCTTGGCTTGTAGCTGGCTGCCTTCTCTCTGTGTCTTCATGCGGTCTTCTCTCTGTGCATGTCTGTGTCCTAACCTCCTCTTGTTATAAGGACATCTGTCACATTGGATTAAGGTCCGTCCCAATGATGTCATTTAACCTTAATTACCACTTCAAGGACCCTATCTACAAATACAGTCACATTCTGAGGTGCTAGGGATTAGGGCTTCAACATATGAAAACTCAGGGAGAACACAGTTCAGCCCACAACCNTCAGCAGCACTGTTTCTTCTGAGGGTTCTCTCCTTGGCTTGTAGCTGGCTGCCTTCTCTCTGTGTCTTCATGCGGTCTTCTCTCTGTGCATGTCTGTGTCCTAACCTCCTCTTGTTATAAGGACATCTGTCACATTGGATTAAGGTCCGTCCCAATGATGTCATTTAACCTTAATTACCACTTCAAGGACCCTATCTACAAATACAGTCACATTCTGAGGTGCTAGGGATTAGGGCTTCAACATATGAAAACTCAGGGAGAACACAGTTCAGCCCACAACCGGGAGCAATGGAAAATCTACAACTACTCTTCTCTCAATTCTAAAAATATCTCATACACAATCCTCCGGTGGAGGTAAATAAGTTTTAAAATGCAGGAAACTTTAACCTTAAGACAAATTGCTTCATGAAGCGGAATGCTTTCCGACTAACCATGTGCCATCAGTGACACAGGTGAGAGAGGAGGTGCAAGAATGAGAAATAAGTAATTTCGCTCGCAAGTTGCTACTGGGAAGGGCAAAGGCATGTAGGCCAAGGGATAAGGATAAATACAATTCATGAGACATTTACTATGTGTCATGCTAAGAATAAGTGACATCAGTCCATTTCTTCTAGATATCCCTAACAATAAGACAACGCAGCAGATTTATTATCATTACCCTCATTTTACTGTGAAGGAAGCGTAAACACAGGATGATTAGGTCAGAGCAAGGTCCAAATCAAAGTTGGTCTGAGGCCAGAGCCCACACTGTTACTGTCTGGGGACAGTTTTCAACATGAAGACATAGAAAGCACAAGAATAGGTGTGCCAAAAAGAGGTAAGAGGGCAGCAAAACCAAACTTCTCCTGCTCTATGATTCTCCAAGAATAAAAATTATAATTGTGTGCATTAATTTGGCCAAGTGTGCTGGAGGCTGCCATACTAGGAATATAAATGCCCTGGGATTTACCCTCCCACCCCAACACACCAGCCCAGTTTTGGAGGTGCGACTCTTATCTATGCAGGAAGGGCTGGACTCAGCCCTGGGTGTTCCCCATTCTGGACAGCCTGTGGAAACAGATCCTGTTCTTAAACTCCTCCATGACTCAGGGCTTTCTCTAGGGCATGGTTCTCCAGCCCACCAGATCGAATACTCCTTTCTTACAACCAATCTT
The DNA here is from genome assembly GCF_002007445.2 of Ailuropoda melanoleuca. Classification (NCBI taxonomy): domain Eukaryota; kingdom Metazoa; phylum Chordata; class Mammalia; order Carnivora; family Ursidae; genus Ailuropoda; species Ailuropoda melanoleuca. Next base: position 60,256,943 of record NC_048219.1, on the reverse strand, counting down.
TTGTAACCCTTCCTTTGCCTTCATGGAATTAAATTCTTAGATAATATAACCTACCCACACATGATTTCAGGGGGAAAAAATAATAACACTACCTAGGGTGACCAACAGTCCTGGTTTACTTGGAACTGGAGAACTTTCTGGGACACTGGGTTTTCAGCACTAATTCTTAATTATAATATATAAGAGGAATAAAGTAATTAAAAATAAATTAACATGCATCAGAAGCCTTTGCTTGGGCCATATTCCATTAGAATACCCACTGAATAGTCATTGCTTACACTTGCTTACAATGAATGAGTTAAGAAATAAGAGAATGCTTTTATGCATCTCTGTTAACAGAAAAGTTGGATTCTCATTCTTAGAAAGGCTTAATTTTAATTTCATTGCAAAGTGTCAGATCTCCTATGTTACCTTATTTGCACGTGACAGTTACAAATGCAGCCTGATACAGCTGTATCATTCTGGTGACTCAAATCCCAGGAGCAGCATTGTGGTGGGTATTGCGATTTTCTGAAATGGTGAGCATTTCTTGATAAAGTTCCAAATAAATTAAGTAGGATCTTCCCTTTGTTCGTTGGTGATTGAATTCCTAAATGCTTTTCCCACACCAACCAATTCTCCAGCACCACCTGGTTATCCTGCCCTTCCATTCCATTCCGACACTAACTGGAGTTAGCACAGACCTCCTAGGTGAAGGGCTCAGTCCCACAACATCCCTCCCCTCCTGGAGATGCTAATCACCGGTAGTAAGTGCCCAGGTTATCCATACTTCTGTCTGAGTTGGCTCCAAATCAGAGGTTCACCAAGAACCCCTCCTTGGATTAGATAATTTTCCAGAACAGCTCACAGAACTCAGAGAAACACTCCCTTATGTTTACTAGTTTATTATACAGTTAAGGACATGATAAAGGGTATCGATGAACAGCCAGATAAAGAGATGGGAAGGGGTGCGGAGTTTCCATGTGCTCTCAGGACACACAACTCTCTACACAGTACCTCCATGTGTTAATCAACCTGCAAGCTCTCTGAACCCTGTATTTGGGGGGTATTCACGTAGGCTTCAGCACATGGGCATGATTAATCATTAACTCAATCTCCAGGCCTTCTCCCCTTCCCAGAAGTCAGGGAATGTAGCTGAGAGTCCCAAGCTTCTAATCGTGTGTGACCAGCCCCCATCCTAAAGCTATCCAGAAACCCACCAAGAGTCACCTCATTAGAACAAAAGGCACACCTATCACCCGAGAAATCCCAAGGAATTTGGGAGTTCTGTATGAGAAGCCAATGTCAAAGATCAAATATTAGAACCAAAGATGTTCCTAGTGCTTTTAACACTTAGAAAATTACAAGGGTTTTATGAGCTCTGTGCAAGGAACAGAGGGCTGAGACAGATGATAGATAGATAGATAGATAGATANGATGATTGATAGATAGATAGATGATAGAGATAATTTTACATTTCATTTATGTGTATAAAATAGAATTAGAACCTAGGTTTGAAGATTATAAACAGGTTTTTCACCTACATGAACCTTGATCTGGTGTTATATTTGAGAATCACGTGTGTTGGGGGACAATTCTCTGTTGTATGGGACATCTTACTTATCGAAACATGTCTCTCCTCCCTGGTCCCTGCCTACTAAGTGCTAGTAGAGCTCAGTCATAAATTTCCAAATTGCCCCAATTAAGACCCACTTCTCTAGGATGCCATCATAGAGGTGAGGGAACCCCAAGTGCTAACAGAATGAATGATCTACCTGGAGACTTGAGAGAATAGCTACCTTGTGGGGATTATAATTAATCAAAATGAGATACGATATGGAAGTGCACAGCACAATGCCTGGTCCATAATAACCACTCAACGAACGGTAATCATCCCAACTTTATCAGATTTCTTCAGCAACCCAAACCTACTCCAGTCTGAGAGCCTTAGAATTTCTACTCCCTCTGCCTGGAATTCTCTTTCCCAGTCTGGCTCCTAATCATTTACATCTTAGCTCAGAAGATCCATTATCAGAGAACCTTTCATAGCCACCTATCTAAAGTAATAAACTTCATCCCTTCTGATAGCCTATCACATGACCTTGTTTATGTCAATTCGCAGCAATGGTCATGGTCTGAAATTACCAGGTTCATTTGTCCCCGTTTATTAACTCTTTCTTCCCAGGGGACTTGTCTCTCTCACTCACTGGTCTGTCACCAGCCTCTAGAGGTGGGCCAGGCACAGAGTAAAGCTCCCACTAAACACGGACTTGAGTGACTAGTGTGATTCTTAAACCAACATAGATGTGGCTTCAACTTAAAACTGATGTAGTTGAACAGATCTTAGAATGAGAAGGCTGCTTGTAAGCTCTTCCAGTCTAGCCTCTGGAGGAAGGAGAACCCTTCATAGCATGGACAAGTTAAGACCGGACCACAAATAAATCAATCACCAAGCAGCTGAGCATAAGAGTTGGATAAATAACTGCTCACATACTTAGCCTCAAATACCCAGGAACATGATGTCTTTTCATTCCCCAGAGGGATCTGAGCAACTTATTTACAAAGAAGTGAAATAGGACTAGAGCTGGAGCAAAGGGCTAAGAAGGTGGTTACCTAGTCCATGGCGGTGCAAAGAAGTGTTAAAAAGACTGCCAGGAAAATGCAGAGGCCAGAAATGCCCATCTAGAGGACCAGTCAAGCACCCAAGCCTGCCTTAAAGCCAGGAGCTATGGAGACCTTGTTTGTCTACCATAGACTGAGAAGCCCCTAGAGAACTCAAATTTATGAATAAATACATATGGGGCACTTTCTATATGCAAATCAAAGGATGGAAATTAAATGACCATTTCTAGCTGATCTTGTTCCTGGATTTTTCTCTGAGGAGATTGGAGGGCCCTGTTTTTTCATGATGATTGGATCCCTGGACCTTTGCAGACTCTGGGTTACCAAAGGGCTACTGCTTGAGAGAAAAGTCTAATCGAACAGGCTGCAGAGTGTCTTAATCCTCTCCAACTTTGTTTTTCTTTTCCCCCCATAAGGATTTAGATGCACAGAATATCATTGTGGGAATAGGCACTGGAAAGAGCAAGAAGTTCAGCATCAGATGGACACAGGTTTGAAAACCACCCACCAATGATTAACAAAGACCCTAGGTAATTTACATAACTTGCCTGCGCTTCAGTTTCCCCCTTTTAAAATGAAGTTAATAATACTTGTGCTACAGGCTCATGTACGGACTAAGTAAAATTGCCACGTATATAAAATGTTTAGCACACCTTTTGGAGGCTGCATGCCAAGTATTTATTTCCTCACCCTTAAGTGGGAGGGTGACAATTACTTCAAAGTGGGGGAACATGATGAGGTTTTATGGAGAAAATAGCGAAGCAGAGACAGGAAGGAGGATACAAGTGACTAACGCAGGAAGAGGTCACAGTTGAGTTATCAAGTAGGCTAAAATTACCTTGGTTCATAATTGGTAGTAAGGGGCCCCAGTACAGCTCAGTGACACGGCCTGGGTTTTATATTCAGAAAACCTGGCTTCTTGTCCCAGCTCTGCTGCTTGCCAGTGAGCCGGCACAAAGCACTTCACTTCTCAGGCTCTTACAGGTAAAATGGCATTAATAATCTCTGGCTTATTGTGAAAATATACTGAGATATAGGATGGAAGTCACCTGGCTCCCAGCGAGACTCTTATACTCGTAGTAGCTCTCCTTAACCAGCAGAGAGCTGCTGAGCCAGTGTCTGAACAGGCAGGACCAATGAACATGAACTTCATTTATTTATTAGCATTTCAGCCAGGATAGGCCAGATTATGCTGTGGTTAGAAGTAACCCTAAAATTTCAGTGACTTAAATATGAAGTTTCTTTCTTTCTTTCTTTTTAAGTAGGCTCCACACCCAACATAAGGCTCAAACTCATGACCCTGAGATCAAGAGTCACACGCTCTACGGACTGAGCCCTCCAGGCACCCTGAAGATATATTTCTTTTCTTTTCTTTTTTCTTTTCTTTTCTTTTTTCTTTTCTTTTCTTTTCTTTCCTATTCTCTTCTTTTCTTTTCCTTTAAGATTTTATTTATTTGTCAGAGAGAGAAAATGAGAGCAAGAGCAAGAGAGAACACAAGCTGGGGGACTGGCAGGCAGAGAGAGAAGCAGACTCCCTGCTGAGCTGGGAGCCCAATGCGGGACTCGATCCCAGGACCCTGGGATCATGACCTGAGCAGAAGGCAGACGCTTAATGACTGAGCCATCCAGGCATCCCTGAAGATTTTCTTTCTTTTTCTTTCTTTCTTTCTTTCTGTCTGCCTGCCTTCCTTCCTTTCTTTCTTTTTTAAAGATTTTATTTATTTATTTGACAGAGAGAGAGAGAGACAGCGAGAGAGGGAACACAAGCAGGGGAAGTGGGAGAGGGAGAAGCAGGCTTCCCACTGAGCAGGGAGCCCAACTCGGGGCTCAATCCCAGGACCCTGGGATCATGACCTGAGTTGAAGGCAGACACTAAACGACTGAGCCACCCAGGCATCCCTGAAGATTTATTGCTTATTCACCCTATTTTCTAGCATGGTCAGGTAGGGGTTCTCCTCCACACCATTGTCATCTTCACTCCAGGCCCCAGGCTGACAAAGCAGCCACTAGCAGGAACATTACTGGTTGCCATGACAAGAAAAAGATAAGACAGGGAAGCATCCTGACTTTCAAAGTTTCCACTCGCACTTCACCGGCCAAAGCAAGGCACATGGTGATACCTTCAAGTGGGTGGGAAAGTACAACCCACCATGTCAGGAAGGAAAGGGAACAAGAATATTTGTGAACAGCCTTAATGACTACTGTAGTTAGGGAGCAAAGACTTCAGAACGATTTAATTATCTCTTTTCCCAGAGAAAGACTTGCCATAAATTAGCTTGTCGAGAATTGGCACGTTACCAAGGATATGTTTTTCTTTTCTTGATGAAAATAAATTATTAGCAAATAATCTTGCTGAGTTGTTGCACTTTTTGCAATATTTTTGGTTGCTATGCCCCCTGCTGGGGTTAACTACACTAATTTCTGAAGTCTTCTTTATTGTAGTCAAGAAGATGGCCTTTTAGTCACCCATGGATCTCTTCCTCTCTCCCGTGTAGTAAAGAGGTAGCTCCTTAATGTTCTTTCTAATCACATTTGAGACCCCAAATTTCTGACAGCATCAAAAACATTGAACACTCTGTCAGAAACCATGGATTTGACATGACCTGTGTTTGTATGTGTATTTCCCACTAAAAGTTGGTTCTCTTGAGACCCAGAAGTGTGAGAAACTCATGCTTCCCTCCCACTTGGTAACACGCAGGTGTTTCTCAGATCCTTCTTCTCTAGGAAGTCTTCCTAAAACACAGGAGGTGTCTTGGTTCTCTACTGCTGCATAACCAATGACCCCAATACTTAGTGGTGTAAAAGAACAATAAACACTCATATTTCCCACAATTTTTGTGAGTCATAAATTCTGATGCAGCAGAGCTGGAAGTTTGGAATCGAGTTCTGCTGGGAAGTTGGAGTTAAGATGTCAGCCAGGGCTTATTCCAAGGCTAAAGGTCCCGCTTCCAAGACTGAGCCAAAGATCCACTTGCAAGTGACTTCCAAGACTCACTCAGATGGCTGGAAAGCTGGTGTTGGCTGTTGACAGGAGGTCCCAATTCTCCCCTGTACATAGCCTCTCCACAAAGCTGTTTGGGGTCCCTTCCCCTCAGTAAGTGAGCCAAGAGAGGCAAAGACCGAAGCTGCAATATTTTTTATGACTGAAACTCAAACTCACACACTGTCACTTCCACATACAGGGTAACATGGGAGGGCATTACACGGTGTGACTACAGGAGGCAAGGATTATTGGATGCTGTCTTGGAGGCTGGCTATCACAGGAAGCAATGCAAGAATTCTTTTAATTCACTTGACGTCTACTCCAAATATAAAAATAAAAATTACAAGGTAAGTTCTATGAAGGCTAAGACTTTTTTTTTCTGTTTGTTGTCCTTACCCCTTTGGACATGATCTAACATAAGAGGTTCTCAATAAATGTTGGTGTAATGAATAGGTAAGACAAAAAATCAGGAAAACTTTTGCTTAAAGTCTCTCAGTAAAACATCGTAAGTACTATATTTTTTTGGTTTCAAGGAAGGCAGACAAATGCTTGGGGTGTATGATACACGATGCCTTATCACAATGTAGATACCAAATAAACACTGAGAAAATAAGACCTACCAAGTCCACTCCAAGTTGGTCCAAACTCATCAACTTTTAGAAGCATGAGTTCATCGGGAAGGCAATGTAGCACTTGTAATAGACTTGAAGGTAAAATCAGGAGAAATCAGATGAGAACCAGTCTTTTAACCCCCTGGGCCTCAGTCTCCCTACTTACAACAGCAGAAGTTTGGACCAAATGATATCAAAGGCACTTCCAGAATGAACATTTTGACATTACTTGACCTCAATTTAAATTTCACTATACATTTAGGGGCGCCTGGGTGGCACAGCGGTTAAGTGTCTGCCTTCGGCTCAGGGCGTGATCCCGGAGTTGTGGGATCGAGCCCCACATCAGGCTCCTCCGCTGGGAGCCTGCTTCTTCCTCTCCCCCTCCCCCTGCTTGTGTTCCCTCTCTCGCTGACTGTCTCTGTCTCTGTCGAATAAATAAATAAAATCTTTTAAAAAAATAAATTTCACTATACATTTAAAGCTAGGCCTATAAGAAACTATTTCTGATCAACTTTATTGAACAGATAGTTCTTCCATATGTGCATGGTTTGAGGCTAAAATGTGTACATGGGTCTGGGTTTGCTTAAGGTTTGCAGGGTCAATTATTAAGTCTATTTGTATAAAAATTTCAGAAGCTTCCTGGGAAAGAATTTATTCTAACAGAAGTGAGAGTTTGGTCCAAAAACCAATCTCTTAAAAATTGGAAGGGAAAGGCGAATGTAGAATCAGCCCCCTCGCTACCTAGCAAATTATCTAATTTTTTAGCATGTACTCACTCACAACCATGTACCCAAGACATGGGCTGAAATTACAACAGATGCATTAAAATCTGCAGCAGGTTTTTCATGTATCATCTAAAGCTGAACACAGTACTCTAAGAGTGGTCGGCCCACAAAGGAAGAGAATGCAAACATCCCTTCATCTGGGGCTTTAGAAAGTTAGAATTTTATTTGGGGGGTGTGCATTTTGTCACCTTTTGATTCACAGTGCGTTGACAATAATGAAAACTTCACATAATGTTGTAGTCGCCACATCTTCACCTGGACTTTGTATTAAACATCGCCTTGTTAGAATCATCCCATTGTTGTAAGTCCAGGTGTCCTCGGATCCTGCTTTCTCCTACTTAGCTGTACTGGTGCTTCAGTTAAAGTCCCCAAACCGCTCCTTTTCCTCCCTCCTGTTTGATCTGTTGCTGGATTGACCATAAGCCACAGGAGTCCACTGGCATAGTTCACTCAAGTCAGCCTCCACAGGGAGCAGAGTGGACAGTGGAGAACGGATCTGGAGGAACAAGGGCAGAATATTCAGCACAAGTGGTCTTTTCTGGGTCATTAATGAAAATATAGGAACGTCCAGGACCATGAATGGAAATCTTGTGCACAGCCACTAGAAATGTTTCATTTGATATTGATCTATTAATCTGAAACACACAGTCCGTATGGTGTAATATCACAAGGAATATTCTTTTTTTTTTGGTGTATTTTTTTAATTTTAATTTTTTTTTAAAGATTTTATTTATTTATTCGACAGAGATAGAGACAGCCAGCGAGAGAGGGAACACAAGCAGGAGTGGGAGAGGAAGAAGCAGGCCCATAGCAGAGGAGCCTGATGTGGGGCTCGATCCCACAACGCTGGGATCACGCCCTGAGCCGAAGGCAGACGCTTAACCGCTGTGCCACCCAGGCGCCCCTTAATTTTAATTTTTATTTTAAGTAGGCTCCACATCCAGCATGGGGCTTGAACTCATGAGCCCAAGATCGAGAGTCACATGCTCCACCCACTGAGCCGGCCAGGTGTCCGTGACAAGGAATATTCTTTTTTTTTTTTTTTTTAAAGATTTTATTTATTTAGTTGACAGAGATAGAGACAGCCAGCAAGAGAGGGAACACAAGCAGGGGGAGTGGGAGAGGAAGAAGCAGGCTCTTAGCAGAGGAGCCTGATGTGGGGCTCGATCCCATAACGCCGGGATCACGCCCTGAGCCTAAGGCAGACGCTTAACGACTGCGCCACCCAGGCGCCCCGACAAGGAATGTTCTTAACACACTAATACCTCCTTCTCCAAGTACTATTTTTTTCAAGTTTTATTAAGATATAATTAATATCATACAATTCACCAATTTAGTGTATAAATCAATGGATTTTGATCTATTCACAGTTACGCAACCACATCAATCAATTTTAGAACATTTTCATCTCCCCAAAAGAAACTGCATATTCGTTATCATTCACCCTTCATTCTTCCTCCAGCACCCCCAACCCCTGGCAACCACTAATCTCCTTTCTGTCTCTACAGATTTGCCTATTCTGGACATTTCACAAAAATAGAAGTGGACAAAATGTGGTCTTTTGGCTCCTTTCACTAAGCCCACTGGTCTCCAGGCTCGTCCATGCTGTAGTATATATCAGGGCTTCATTTCTTTTTATTGCCAAATGATAGCTGTGAACGTCCATGTGCAAGGTTTTGTGTGGACATACATTTTCATTTCTCTTGGGTATACACCTGGAGGTAGAATTGCTCTACTCCTATGGATCATACAGTAACTCTGCGTTTCTCCTTTTCAGGAACTGCCAGATTGCTTTCCAAAGTGGCCACACCATTTTACATTTCTACAAGTGGTGTGTCGTGTGTCCATTTGTCCATATCCTTGCCAACGCCGGTTATTCATCGTTTTCATGAGAGCCATTCTCGTGTGTGCGTAGTATCTCCTTGTAGTTGGCGTTTGCATTTCTCTGATTGCTAAAGATGCCAAGCATCTCCATGGGCTTGTTTGTTGTTGGCGTATCTTCTTTAAAGATATGTCCATTTGGGGCACCTGGCTGGCTCAGTCAGGGGAGCGTGAGACTCTTGACCTCGAGGTCATGAGTTCAAGCCCCATGGTGGGTGTAGAGATTGTTTAAATAAATAAACCCTTTAAAAAAGAAAGAAATGTCCATTCAGGTCTGCTGGCCATTTTTAAAAATTAGGTTATGTGATTTTTATTATTGAATTGTAAGGGTTCTTTACATATTTCAGGTATATGTCTCTTGCTGTATATATGGTTTGCAAAACTTCTCTCCCATGGTGTGGGTTGTCATTTCACTTCCTTGATGGTGTCCTTTGAAGCACAAAGTTTTTAATTTTGATGATATCCAATCTATCTTTTTTTTTTTTTTTTTGCGTGTGCTTTTGGAATTGTATTTTAGTGCTGTTTTGAAAGCTACTTTTTCTTAGCTTCCTGCTCAGGTTTAGAAAAATAGTTCTGATTTCCCTTTCCTGCTTTGAGTTACTTAGAATAGTAGAAGCTAATATTTACTAAGCACTTACTATGTGCCAGGTTTTTGGTAAGAGTTCGGACAGCTTAGGTAACCAGCCCAGGGCTCCAGGGCTAGCAGGGATTAATCCAATCTGATTCTGGAGCCCACACTTCACTGTCCCAGTGAACGTATCTTCCTCATCTTGACATTTGTTTCATTTTCGCAGGAGGAAAACAGTGTATCTGCTGTTGGTGTTGGACAAGTTACTCTGCCCATGTGCTTTGTTCCTTTCCCTTCCCTGAGGTGAGTCCTCCGCCTCACCCTTCCTAGGACTGCCAGACTCTACAAAGTGTCCAACACACACACACACTTGTCCAAAAAGGCAAAACAACACCCTCGTTCACGACACAGAATAGCAAGGCCCTGATGCCACAACCGTTGCTGCCCTACCCTTTTCTTTGGTTGTGATAGTGTCTAGGGCCTGACGTCCAGGAGCAGCTCTGACACTCCTTGGAAGTGGATTCCACTCTGGGGTTGCCTTGGAACTCACACGGACAGCCCCGAAGTCTAAAACAGGGCAACTCTCAATACAATCAAGTTTCATCACGTGGAGCAATAAATGAGAGAAGCCAGTCAGAGGAGCCTCTCAGTTCTTCCTTTCATTTGACAATATCGATGTTTAGATTTCCACTTTAGGCTTTCTAAATAAATGAGGTCAGAAGTATGTAACAGGAGGCCACAGGCTTCTTCCCCCACACTCTGCCCCCTTTCCCACCGTATCCAATTGCCTATGGAAGCCATTCGGATCTTCAGAATGTCTCTCAGACTCAGCCTTGCTCTCCAGCTTCATCCTGCTTGCCACTGCACCTGTTCAGGTCCTTCTGGTTTCTTCAGTGAACAAACTGGACTCATTTCACAGTCTCTTCTTCAGTCTAATTGAGTTGAAATAAATCATCCCTTCACGGTTGTCTTCCTCAGTGGCTTATGACGTCTTTAAGGTCAGAGACCAAAAAGAATTAATTTCCCCAGAATTAAGCTTAGGGTCTGCCATCTAAAGGCATTTAATTAGCCTGGGTGGCACAGTCGGTTAAGCGTCTGCCTTCAGCTCAGGTCATGATCCCAGGGTCCTGGGATGGAGCCCCATGTGGAGCACTCTGCTCAGCAGGGAGCCTGCTTCTCCCTCTCCCTCTGTGGCTCCCCCTACTTGTACTCTCTCTCTCAAATAAATAAATAAAATCTTAAAAAAAGGAAAGGCCTTTAATTAGCATTTATAGAAGGAATACTCAGTGCCATAATATACCCAGCACCTATAGTAACGATCAAATGTCACATGAACCAGGTGTCTCAGGAACCCTTCCTGCCCTGCTATGAAGTGGATGGGCTTTGTTAACATTTGAGGGGGAGACCAAGCGAAAGTAGGCATCTCATCTCACCTAATTTGGTGTGTGTGTGGGGGGGCGGTCATCTTCTGGCTGGTAAACTCCTCTTTCTCTTAGTTACGGAGGACAGTCTGGACTGTGTCCCCGTTAGACTCATCTCTACCCAAGTCCACTAAGTGCTCAGGAAATTTTCTGTGCTTCCTAAACACATTGACACGCAATGTCCTGAGCCTAAACACCCCCTGAACACTGATGAAGGAGTAACCAAAAAAAGTTAAGCACTGAAAAATCATTCCTAGTAGGAGAAGCAATAGTGATATCCTGTCTTAGTAACCAGCTCGCTATGACCTTGTGGGGAAAGCTGGAGATGAGCAGATAGGACAAGGGCTCACACTGAGCCTTCAGGACCTATACCACACGGATGCTGCATCTCCCCAGGCCTCTGTCACCCTCCACACATCCTCTAAGTTGCCTAGGTAACACCCCATCGCTTTGCCACAGAAAACTGCCCCATTCCTTGCAAGAGGAAGTGCTCCCAAGTTGCTGCTGTCTCTTCTTAAGTGCAAAATTGATGCCTTGGGCTTCAGCTGGATGTTTAATGAAAGACCTCCTGTGCCCAGCCTGCTGCTAGCTTTCAAGTAGGGGAAACGTGGGCTGGTCCCGCAGTGGAGCATATGGGGGGCCTCGGATGCCTCTCATTCTTAGGCAGCGAGGGATGCCAGCAGAAGCAAGTTTCATCGTGAATTACCTAAGGACAGATGACTCTTCGTGGTCAGTATTACTCATCTTCCAAAGATAATGCTGGCCAGTAACACAGGAGCAAAGTATTTTTCAGCCACTAACATGTTTTTCACCTGGCCCGATGATGAAAACTTTTGGCATTATTGCAGTAAAGTAGTTTTTGTTTCCTTCCTGGATTTATTTCGTCACAAAGGTCCCTTGTTAGTTGAGGATGTTTGTTTACTTCCTATGATAGAATTTGTTGATCCCCAAATCTCTCCCCAGATGGAGTGGGGGCGGGGAGGATCTCTCCTTATCCTGCCACAGCAGTAAATAAAAATTTAAAAGTTCGCCTGTAGAAGTAGCAAGATAATTGCAAAGGGAATGTTTATGGATTCAGGGCCTTGATCTATAAAGCGTCCTTAAGAAACTGACATCTTCAATTTCAAAGGAAATTGAGAGATTCCTAACCAACATGTGTCTTTTTGCCCAGGGGCTAGACTCTCAACTTGTCCCCCTCCATTTCCAGCTCACTATCTGCAAGATGAAAGGAACCAATCTAAGATTTCTAGAAGATTCTTGGAATTCAGCATAATTCAATTACCATTAACTTTTTTTTTTTTTTAAAGATTTTATTTATTTGACAGAGATAGAGACAGCCAGCGAGAGAGGGAACACAAGCAGGGGGAGTGGGAGAGGAAGAGGCAGGCTCACAGCAGAGGAGCCTGATGTGGGGCCTCGATCCCATAACGCCAGGATCACGCCCTGAGCCGAAGGCAGACGCTTAACCGCTCTGCCACCCAGGCGCCCCTAATTACCATTAACTTTTACTGAGTATCTGCTATGTGTAGTATTAGGTGGTAAAAATGCAATTTTGTACCACTCAGGTAGAGATTCCCATGGTTTCTATAAGAAATTTCTATGAGAAATTGTGCTAGAACAAAGGTTGACACAAACAGTGTTATTTCTTTTGCTTTGTCAACCTAGCAGCAAAGGAAGAAAACATTTTCCCAAAATGATTTATCCTAAAAACCCTGAGCCCTACAGGGGATTCTCATGGGATAGGTCACTGGGGTTTATGGAAAAGCATTCCAAATTCCTTCTACGCTTTCCTTCAATAGCGACTTCACTTAACCTTGACAGTGACAAAGAAATTTCTTCAAGGAAAAAATAACTTTAAAAGGAAAAAAGAAAAGGATTTGAACAATAATTCAATCTTAAACATTCTTCCAGCAGGAAATATGAGTATATTAATGGTACCAGAAAAATGTGTTAAAAGAGGCTCAACTGGAAAAAGAAAGCATAATTTTTTCTTAAACTCTTTCAAATGACAGAAATTATTCATGGGAACCCAAAAGGAAGCAATCTCTGAGGGTAAAACACTGCTATTTCACTGGTGGGTCTTTAGAAATACTCTAACTTTCCGGGGCGCCTGGGTGGCAGAGCGGTTAAGCGTCTGCCTTCGGCTCAGGGCGTGATCCCGGCGTTATGGGATCAAGCCCCGCATCAGGCTCCTCTGCTATGAGCCTGCTTCTTCCTCTCCCACTACCCCTGCTTGTGTTCCCTCTCTCGCTGGCTGTCTCTATCTCTGTCTTATAAATAAATAAAAAATCTTAAAAAAAAAAAAAAAGAAATACTCTAACTTTCCATCCATTCCTATTCTAAGAAATCAACTTCCATTGGAAAATTCCAGGCTTAGGCAAAAGAATCTATTTAACTTACATTATAATGCAAAACATTGTTTGCCAGAAAACTTCCATCACCTATCAGGGTAGCTGCTGCTTCTCTCTCTTTTTTTTAAATGATACATTACCAAATGATTCTAAATTCTCAGATGCAAGACTGTACTTTCAGGCATCATTTCCATAGTTTGTTACTAGAGAAGTTTCTTTGAACATGGAGAGCACTGGAAACCATGAGAAAAGAGGCAGTGTTCTCTCCTGAGGGTGAAACTGGCTCTTAGTGTTGCTTCTGCCACTGCCATTTGTCACTGATGAACTTTCTCCTCTTCCTTTATGAGAGAGAAGAGGAGAGTGGCTTTGTGAGAGAAAGAGCCCCCTGAGTGGCAAAGAAAAGAAAAGAAAAGAAAAGAAAAGAAAAGAAAAGAAAAGAAGAAAAGAAAAGAAAAGAAAAGAAAAGAAAAGAAAAGAAAAGAAAAGAGGAAGGAAGGAAGGAAGGAAGGAAGGAAGGAAGGAAGAAAGGAAGGAAGGAGGAGAGGGAGGGAGGGAGGAAGAAAGGAAAGAAGAAAAGGAAAGGAAAGAAAAGAAAAGAAAAAAGGAAAGGAACGAAAAGGAAAAGGAAGGAAGAGAGAGAGAGAAGGGAGGGAGGGAAGGAATTCTCAGTTGCACTTGCCCTTCCACCCTGATTCTAATGTCAGATTCTAAATGAAATTTACACCAGTACACATACAAACAGAGGCTTTAGAAGTAAGAATCGTTCTAGTTTATTTTCCCTTTTCCATTTACCGAAAATACAAGATCTGATTTTTTTGCTATTGCTTTGGTATTACATCTCAGGACATGGTGTCACCTGCCATTTATTGATCAAAACATAAATCCGATTGACCTCCTTAATTCCCTTTCCCAGCTCCCCTATATCTGATTCACACACTTGTCCTGTCGGCTCTGCCCTTTATCACCGTCCAAGCTGTCTGCTGCTCTTGATGTCCGTTGCTGCTCTCCTGGTCCACGCCACCAACATCTCACACAAGGAGTACCACTCTGGCTTCCTAAAATCTCTTCTCCTTCCACTCTTGCTCCCCTAAAATTCATTATTCACATAGTTATCAGGTTACTTCTCAAGAGCTTAAATCTAATCATGTTACTTGATGCGGGAAACAGAAGCAGAAGAAAAATTAAGTTTCCTTACTACCTACAGCCCATTGACAAGTCCTTGAAACAACAGGGAGAATGACATTCCTCTAGCAACTTAACTGCCTCGATGTTGATACTTTGCTAAGGGTAAAAGGCAATCTTAGCCCGACCCCAGGATCCTGTAAGTCTACTTTAACATACAAAAATTCCTTCGGAAACTTCCTTTATCTCTACCCCGCCAACCAAGATACATGTTGGCAATCATCCCCCAACCATATGGCCCACCGATATACACCTGAAGGGTCTCATGTCTCAGGTTTTATTAGTCAGTGATAAATGACCTTTCCCCAACAATAGCTAGCCCCCTCAAGGTCCTGGAAACCTTGTTTCCAAAATTCCTTAGAGACTTAGACTATCCCTAACCCCCTTCCAGCTTGAAAGTATGTAATGGGCCACTCCTCATGACCCCAGTGCAGCTCTTTCTGCCCATGGGTCCTGCCCCTGTGCTTTAATAAAACCATCTTTTTGCACCAAATACGTCTCAAGAATTCTTTCTTGGCCATCAGCTGCAAACCCTAACATCTTTCCTACGTCATTACTCTTACCCCCTTGACATCTTCTGTGCCTTTCATCACACTAAAATAAACTGAAACTTTCTGGCCCAGAAGGCCCTGCATGATTTGACCTTTTTGCATATTCCTCATCCCTTACTCACTGCTCCTAGTGCCTATCAAACAGTATTTCTCTAACCTAAACATTAAACTTTTTCTCATCTCAGCACCTACGCAATTGCTGTTTTCTCTTTCTGGAGCTCTCTTTAGATTCTTCTTATTGTCTTTTCTAACCCACGAGTGCTTCATGGACTAACCCCATAGGAATCACTTGGGACCTTATAAGAAATGTGGAATCCCAGGCACAACCGCTCACCTACTAAATTATAATCTGCACTTATACAATATCACCACTTGATTCATATGCAAATTATAGTTTGAGAAGGTCTAGTTTATTTATTTATGTTTTTTAAGATTTTATTTATTTGTTTGACAGAGGGAGAGACAGCCAGCGAGAGAGCGAACACAAGCAGGGGGAGTGGGAGAGGAAGAAGCAGGCTCATAGCAGAGAAGCCTGATGTGGGGCTCGATCTCATAACATCGGGATCACGCCCTGAGCCGAAGGCAGACGGTTAACGACTGCGCCACACAGGTGCCCCGAGAAGGTCTAGTTTAGATCTCAATGCAATTATTACCTTCTCTGAAAGGCATAACTGACCCTCAATCCAAATTAGCTTCCCAAATCACTCTCTATTACACCATGTATTTGTTTTTTTCTGATGGCAGTTAACTTTATTTTTTTAAAGATTCATTTATTTATTTTAGAGAGAGAGTGGAGGGAGGGAGGGGCAGAGGGAGACAGAGAATCCCAAGCAGACTCCCCACTGAGCACAGAGCCCAAAGTGGGGCTCGATCCCATGACCCCGAGATCATGACCTGAGCTGAAACCAAGAGTCAGATGCTTAGCTGACTGAGCCACCCAGGTGCCCCAGCAGTTACCTTTAGATGAAAATATTTATTAACTAATATCTTTATTGGTTTTCCCCACCAGAGTGTAAGCTCTGTGAAAGCAGGGGCCATATTTATGTTGTCCACTACTGTTTTCCCACCTATCCTATCTCATCAATACATATTTGATAGATAAATGGATATTCAAATACAACTTTAATCTTAATGATCAAAGAGATGGTGAAACAGAAGGGAGGGAAGGAAGGAGGGAGGGAAGGACGGAGGGAGGAAAGGAGGGAAGGAAGGACGGAGGGAGGAAAGGAGGGGTGGGAAGGAGGGAAGGAGGAGAGAAGGAGGTAGGGAAAGAGGGAGGGAAAGAGGGAAGGAGAGAAAGATGGCTGGCCTTGGAAGATGACAGGGTAATAAATGAAATGGATTATAAAGGACTGCAGAGGATAGGACTGCAGAGGTAAATAAGAGAAGATCACGGCGGGCTCCCCAGTGTGGTATAAATTATGCTATTATTATTATTTCTCACTTTCTAGAGCTTGTAGAACACTGAGGATGGAAGCTTTACACTTCCTATTGTACTGCCAGGAATATATCGCCAATTAGGAGCCATTAAAAAGGAAAAAGTATGTTAACAACATGTGTGTTGTGAAAAACCTCAGTCCTGCATTTCTCCTTTATTCTCACATGACTACCATGCTCACGACGCCTCTGATACCAGATGTGCAGAGTTTGGGGGTTTTTTCCATATCAAGCAATTCTGTGACACCAGCTGGGTGTCCTACAAATTAACTCAATTCAGACATCTACATGCAGAAGACATCAGATCAGGTGAAGGGCTCAGTCCCATGAGACTGCCCCCATTTCAAATGCCGATTTAAGTAGCAGGTCACCACGTTATCCACAACTTCTGTTTGACATGGCTACAATCAGAGGTTCCCGTGACCTCCACCCCCGTGGATTTGATCATTTTCTAGAACAGCTTACAGAACTCAAGGAAAGATATACATTTACCAGTCTATTAAAAGATGTGATAGAGGATACACATGAACAGCCAGATGAAGATATACATAGGATAAAGTCAGGAAGAGTTCCCAGGGCTTCATCCTCCCAGTAGGTAAAGGTGTTCACCAACATGGAAGCTTCCCAAAGCCCATACTATTGAGACTTTATGGAGACTTCCTCATGGTCAATTGTTAACTCCATTTCTATTGAGAGTCAGATTGGGTAATTAGACATCAGAAGTTTGTGCCTTGCAAATAGTAGGCAATCAATACCTATGTACTGAATGAATTAAGAAAAGAATGGTTCCCTTTCCTCATCTCTTTCAGGATGGGTAACTCTATAAACAAATGTTAACACTCTCCTAGCCAAAGATGGAGACTGTGTGGTGAGAATAATGGGGAGCACAGGTGGAAGGGAGTGTGTCACAGCTCCTCCAGCAAACCGTCCTTCCCCTTGGTGAGCAAGGGCCACGAAGGCCTGCTCTAAGAGTGCAAGAGCTGGGGGCACCTGGGTGGCACAGCGGTTAAGCGTCTGCCTTCGGCTCAGGGCGTGATCCCGGCATTGGGATCGAGCCCCACATCAGGCTCTTCCGCTATGAGCCTGCTTCTTCCTCTCCCACTCTCCCTGCTTGTGTTCCCTCTCTCGCTGGCTGTCTCTATCTCTGTCAAATAAATAAATAAATCTTAGAAAAAAAAAAAAAAGAGTGCAAGAGCTGGGTCTGCCTCGCTGGCTCAGTCAGTGGAGCATGTGCCTCTTCATCTTGGGGTTCTAAGTTCGGGCCCCATGTTGAGTGTAGAGGCTACTTAAAGCCAGTCTTTAAAAAAAAAAAAAAAAGGAAAGCAAGAGCTGTACAGTCACACCACGCCACTTTCATGCTCTGCTATTGCCTTCTGAGGTTTTTAATAATTGTATCTTTGAGCTTGGATTTTACACATTGATGGGACCAGGAGCACGTGTGTGAGTAGAGGAAACAGGTACAACACGAGTGTCTACTCTTCCTTGCTGATCCATTTGCATGTCACAGTCTTGATGACCCATGAGTGCAGAATTACCATGGATCCCCACGGTGCCTGGGAGATCAGTACTACCCAAGCAAGGACAAGGTGACGGAGCTGGTGGGCATTCAGAGCCCTGACGGCACTTGCTCTCCAGTTGAACCAGAACTTGACTTGAATGCAGAAAGAAAGTAATGGTGCTCTAAATGTAAGTAATGTCAGTTATTTAACAAATGACTGAAGAGCCCTATCATATCCTTTCTTATTCATGTTATTTCCCTGAATTAGCCAACCACATATGCAAAATATGATAACATAGAAAGAAAGGGAAAAATGAAAACCCAAAGTTCCTCCTCTTTTCAAGTCTTTTCTTACTCACCAGTAACCAAAGGTAGAGTGTTGATAGTGTGTGTGTCATCTGGTGAAATCAAAACAGTTGAGTTAGTTTTGTCTGACACCCCCACTGTTCTGGTTAGCACCATACCTGCATGCGTGTCTGCGCCACGAAATATAGATTGTGCGATTTCACTATTCGGCATATAAGTTTAATAATATTCTTATATTGGTATTCAGAATGTCCAGTGAAGGGGGTGGGCAAAATGGGTAAAGGGAAGTGGGAGACATAGGCTTCCAGTTATGAATGAAGAAGTCACGGGGATGAAAGGCACAGCACAGGGAATAGAGTCACTGGAACTGGAATAGCATTGTCTGGGGACAGATGGGAGCTACACTTAAGGTGAGCACAACATAACATACAGACTTGTCAAATCACTATGTTGGACACTTGAAAGTAATGTAATATGTATGTCAACTATACACCAATTGAAAAAAGAAAGCAAAAAGGACATTGCATAATATAAAGATGAACGGTAAATTTTATGATAAAAATCTAAAATTTTAATTTTTACTTAGAATGACATTAAGTAGCAAATAAAAAACACCATCACAAGTCAAGAGAAAGAATGAGGCAGAAAGGAGAAAACTTCCTCTTTCAAAAATGACTGCTTTTATTCTAACCTCTAACTTGCTTCTAGCTATCATCGGCAAGCTATCTCTCAACCGGCTTTTCTTAAAGGAGATGAGCCTTCCTATCTACCCCCTAAAACCACCATGGACTATTTGAATATACACAGTTGAGTACTTTCTCCACCTGCTGTGATTTCCCTTTGATGCGAAGATGTACTCATTAACCAAACCTTCTCTGGATGGAATAGCAGCTCAACGCTTGAAAGGCAATTGTTTTCTGTTCCCTACAGGCTAAACCAAGGCTTGTCCAGACCAGAACCACCTGGCAACCACTGGTTGGACACGCAGATTTAAAGTTTAACTTTACACAAACAGTGCAGTGCCGTCCAGGGCAAGGTCCACAGAGACAGGCCCTGACACCCTTGCCTTTTAGCGTCTTGATGGCTCTGGATCATGGAGACCTTTATGTTTTGGCCTCCACAGGGAGATTTCAAAGAGATAATGCTTCTTGTCCCTGAAAGACCTCATGGTCTCTAGCCAGTTGGGTAACCAACACTATTTACCCTACAGAGCTCCTCAAGCACAAAGTGCCGGAGAGGGAAATATGCGAGGCAGAGGGTGCTTTTCTCGATTGCACCTGAAAGGGTGCATGATGGCTGGTGGAAAGGCTGGCATGGGAAGTCAGCCATGTGACCTGGGGCGAGCCACCCTCCATCGTCTAGGCCTTTCTCCCCTCACTTCTAAGGTGGGAGTGATGATACTTACACCGCCTGCCTCATGAGGTTGTTGTGAAAAGTAAAATGGGATACTTTTATGGGAAAGTGCTTTTTTTTTTTTTTTTTTTTAATGGTAGAAGCGTGTCCACAGTCCTAAAGCTGTTAAAGACGAAGGGTGTGGAAAACATTTCAAATGAATGTTTTCAGTGACTTAAATGATTATGAGGCACACACCATTGGTCAGATTCCATTTTAGGTGATAGATACAACAGTGAACAAAAATGGGCAAGTATCTCTCTGTATGTCAAATTTGTTGTTTGTTCAGCAGGGATAATAACTGAGAAAAAACTCCACCGAGTGGAGTGGCGACTTATCACAGGATCACTTGGCAGATTGCTCCGGTCATGACACCTGACCAATCATACTGTTATGTGTCCGCATCCTCTTGCAATGGGCCATGCTGTCCCTGACTGGTTCATCAGGAACCCAGGCCCTGAGGGGCTTCCATTCCTGACCTTAGTCCAACATTTGTGCTGGACTAGAGACCGTAAAAGAATGAGATTTCCCTGAAGAGAGAGGCCCTGTACCAGCAGCACTGGGGCCTGGGCAGGCGGGGAAGGCAATGGCACACCCCTTGGGCTCAGTCAGATGATTGCAGCTCTTCAATGATCCCAGTGAACCCAGCTGACCCACAGAATTGTGAGAAGTCATACACCTGCATTTTTAAGTGGAGGCCAGAGAAGGCCTCTCTGAGAAGGCAACACATAAACAAGAGTAGAAGCAGAAGGATGTTATACGTGGATGTTTGTGCCTTCCCCAGACTCCTGTGGTGAAGCCCTATCCCCCACTGTGGCTGTGTTTGCAGATGGGGCCTCGAAGGAAGTTGCTGAGGCTAACTGAGGTTGTGAGCATGCACCAAGGAAAGGCTATGTGAGGACACAGCAAGAAGGCGGTTGTCTGCAGGCCAGGAAGAGAGTTCTCAGTAGAAACCAAATTGGCTAGAACTTTGATCTTGCACTGACCTCCTCCAGAGCTGTGAGAAAATACATTTCTGTTGTTTAAGTCACCCAGTCTATGGTATTTTGTTATGGCAGCCCAAGCTGACTAAGACAGAAGCCACGCAGATATCTGGGGGAGAACATTCCAGCAGAAGCAACAGCTGGCGTAAAGGTGCTGAAACACAGGCAAGCTGAACACTGTAATGCTGGAGCATAGGAAATAGGGCCCGAATTGGAGGCCCCCGGGGTCAGAGAGGAAGGGGTATGCACATCAGTAGGCCCCTGAAAGGCTTTGTCTTTTACTTGAAGTTAAAAGGAAAGTCTGCAGAGGTTGGAGGGATGGAGTGATATGTTTTCAAAGGACATGCATTTCTGTAATATTTGACTTTTATGTAACAATGAACATGTGTTACTTTTGTAATCAGAAAAAACCAGACCACTTAGAAGACTCCATGAGAATGAGCTAACGAGTACAAGCTGTGTCCTTGAATGCCAACATGTGGGTACAGAGGAAACAGCGAGAGGCAGTGAGAGAGAAAAGGGGGAGGGATGATTACAACTGATGAGAAGTGCCAGTCTCATCAGGCCACTGGCCTTGGATTCTTTGAGGACTTGTCCTGTTCTCTGACTGTTCTCCCACTGGGAACTGCCCCCCTCTGGAATGGTGCTGAACAAAAGAGGGGGGCAGGGAGCAGAGGGTGGGGCAAGAACAGAGAATAAAGCATGGACTAAATTCTTTCTTGATAGGAATCCAGTACATCTGACCTACCCCAGCACTTAGCACATTGCCCCACTTCTAGATGATCTCTTAAAGAAATGAATGAACTGGGGGCGCCTGGGTGGCACAGCGGTTAAGCGTCTGCCTTCAGCTCAGGGCGTGGTCCCGGCGTTATGGGATCGAGCCCCACGTCAGGCTCTTCTGCTGTGAGCCTGCTTCTTCCTCTCCCACTCCCCCTGCTTGTGTTCCCTCTCGCGCTGGCTGTCTCTATCTCTATCGAATAAATAAAAAAAATCTTTAAAAAAAAAAAAAAAAAAAAAAAGAAATGAATGAACTGACCTGAGCAGTTTTCCTGCACCCCACTCTCCCATTCCTCCCTCCTCTTCTTTGTTAGTACAACTGAATTCTAAAGAGGATCTTTCAATCAGAGTGGGCATAGTGGAGGGTGGATCGTTGACATAATAAAATGAAGGCTTCAGCCCTGTATACACCTCATAATCTAGGTCTAGTTTAAAAAAATGTAACAAATTGAGCTGAACCTTCAAGTAAGGTTGAGATCTCACAGGGTCTCAGATAACACTTTACATCTCATCATCATTTATATCTAAGTGTGGACTGGGACTGGCAGAGTTAAAAGTGCCATGGAAAGACTGTATGAGTTGTGTTATCTTGCAAGACCTCCATTCACTTTTTTCCCCTTCTTTGGCTGGCAGAGGGATAGAAGAATAGACAAAGATGCCCAATGCAAGCCTGGACAGAGAGTGCTTTTTATATGAGCATCCTGTTTAAAGTGCAAACGTGCTTTGCTATAAGCAACAGATGCATTTCCCAAACATTACGTATAACCCACTTCTTTTTCTGAGTTCCAAAGGAGTTAACTCTGCTGAACAGAAGGAAAGATTCTTTGTGTTTTGTGAATGATCACCCCTTAGTCATTTGTTCTGTAATTTGGCATTTCACGGATCAGGTATTTTATAAAATTCTTGAAGGAAGCAGTGACCAATTATTTCTGATTATGGAGATAATTTTTTATCTTCTTGAATAGATTAGAAAAATTTGAACATGTTCCGTCCTAATGATCAGTCTTAGTGCAAGTTTCAAGTTAATGAAAAAGTAATACAAAATACTGATAGGCCCAGAGAAGAATGGGTACCAGAATATGCCATCCTAAAACATGCCACTTTGGAATAAGGAATATTTTGAGCTGAAGGCAACTGAGAAGAAGCAGATTTTTAAAAAGCTCTCGGCCCATGCTTATTTGCCTAAAAGTAGGATGTAAATTTGCAAAGGTACCCTGTCTCTTTTCTCTACCAGGAAGGACAGAAGTTAATCACTGGAGACAACTCTAGATCCTTATCAGCTCAGAGATAGCACCAGAGAAATCTACAAAACAATCTTCACTAAAATTACCCCTTATCTACCATTAATTTCCTTGTACATTTGTCTTTCCACAATTTGCCACCCCTAGAAGCTCAAAGTCCTTTTGTTTCTTTGACACTTCACTAAAAATGTATTGTTCTGTTGTTAAAATGCTATACAATCAACAAAGCAAACAGACAACATACTGTTTGGGAGATGACATTTGCAAATGACATATCTGATAAAGGGGTTAATAACCAAAATATATAAAGAACTTATACAACTCACAGCAAAGAAACCCAAATAATATAATTAAAAAACGGGAAGAAGACATGAGCAGACATTTCTCCAAAGAAGACACACAGATGGCCAACAGACACATGAAAAGATGCTCTATATCACTCATCATTAGGGAAATATGAATCAAAACCACAATGAGATAACACCTCATACCTGTCAGAATGGCTAAAATAAAAAACTGAAGAAATGATAAGTATTGGAGAGGATGAGGGGGGGGAAAGGAATCCTCATGCACTGTTGGTGGAAATGCAAACTGCTACAGCCACTATGAAGAGTATGGTGGTTTCTCAAAAAATTAACAAGAGTTACCGTATGATCCAGTAATTCTACTACTGGATATTTACCCAAAGAATACAAAAACACTATTTTGAAAAGATATATGCACCCCTATTTTTATTGCAGCATTATTTATAATAGCCAAATTATGAAAGCAACTCAAGTGTCCATCAATAGATAAATGGATAAAGATGTGATACATACATACACAATGGAATATTACTCAGCCATAAAAAAAGAATGAAATCTTGCCATTTGCAACGACATGGATGGACCTAGAGGTTATAATGCTAGGTGAAATAAGTCAGTCAGAGAAAGATAAATACCATGTGATTTCAGCCATATGTGGAATTTAGGAAACTAAACAAATGAACAAAAGAGACAAACAAAGGGGTGGCTGGCTGGCTTAGTCTGTAGAGCATGTGACTCTTGATCTGGGGATCATGAGTTCAAGCCCCACACTGGGTGTATAGCTTACTTAAAAAAAAAAGAGAGAGAGAAAAGAGATGGGGCGCTTGGGTGGCTCAGTCGGTTGAGCATCTGACTCTTGGTTTCAGCTCAGGTCATGATCTCAGGGTCATGGGATTAAGCCCTGAGTTGGGCTCCCCACTCAGCAGGGAGTGTGCTTGAGATTCTCTCCTTCTCCCTCTGCCCCCCCAACCCTGCTCACGTGGTCTCTCTCCCTCTTTCAAATAAATAAATAAATCTTAAAGAAAAGAGAGAAACAAATCAACAACAACAACAACAAAACCAGACTAAAATATGAGAACAAACTGGTGGTTAGCAGATGGGAGGTGGGTAAGGGGGGGATGGGTGAAATACATGAAGGGGGTTAAGAGTACAACTATCATGATGAGCCCTGAGTAACGTATGGAATTGTTGAATCACTATGGTGCACCTGAAACGCTGTATGTTAATTACACAGGAATTTTTTAAAAATGCAATGCCAACCTAATTCTATCTCTCCCTTTGAGTTACTCACCTCTGGGTGCTCCTGTGTATACGTACTATGCGCTTGTTAACAGACATCTGTTTGATTTCCTCTTGTTAATGTCTTTTGTCAGTCTAACTTTCAGGGCCAGCTCAATGAACCTAAGATGGGTAGAGGGAAAACAATGTTTTGTCCTCCCCTATATCAGCAACCAATTCCTTATCCTTTACGCAATTAAAATAGTTAACATTCCTGATTGAGAACCCAATAAATTAGCCCAAGACACAATTCCCTGCAGCTATTCTTCAGAAATCTGTCTTCAGGCCTTTGGCCAGATGGGTCATTGGGTCTGACCCAAGTTTAGAGAACTACTTAGAAACATTCATAACCAACCAAAGAGGGTTCCTAATAATAAGCAGTCTGGTTACTCTGATTTGCTGAGCAAAATAAACAAGTTAATGAATGTATGAAAAGCTGCTTGTGAGACATTAAGTCCCCATTGACTTGCCTTTGCTGACTTTTGAAAGGAAAGAAAGGCACAATCCGTTCCTATTTGGGCAGTGTCCATTTTCTCAGCTCTAGCGTAATAACACATTTGAATAGCTTTATTTTCCAGATTTTTTTTTTTTTTGCTTATGAACATATCCTCCAAATATTTTAGAACCTTCATTAATGAAAACCATTTAAATGTATTAAGCACTCAACATGCTAGATACCATCCTAAGTGCTTCATATGTGTTACCTCAGTGAATCCATACAATGCCATGAGCTGAATACTACCATTAACCCCATTTCACAGATGAGGAAGCAAAAGCACACCCATGTGAAGTAACTTGCCTCCAAGGCAGTTCAGACTAGCTGGAGCTCTCACCACTGCACTCTGCAGCTTCTCAGTCCCAGGGACAAAGAGTAAGTGGTTGAACTATTGGCAGAAGGCTCTGTTTATAAACAGGGAATTAAGCCTGAGGCCAAGAATTAATTTAATTTCCTAAAATTAGGAGAGTGACTAAGTTCCAGCACCTAAGGATTCAGCAGGAGTCGTTAATGGACTACGTCTTGCAATCTTCCCAAAAGCAATTGCACGAGTCCTGATTCACCGTCACTGAGCACACGCGTTATTTCCCATGTCTTTAGCTCTGGCTGCTGGAAGAACTGAAGCCGTACTTAGAATGTGTCATTGGGCTAATTTTATTCTGTAAATAATAGAATAACTGTTTACAATATTTTAAAACATCCCCACCTTTTTCCAGGCCTCCTCTGAGCTCCTTCTGATTGCTCCATCTGCATACTTTCTTGGTCACCGCTGACTCTAATTGTAGTCCTGGTGAATGAGAAGATTCTTCTGCTGCTATTGTCTGCATAATAGCTGTTTTATCTTTTAAGAGCTCTCCTCACTTTTACGAGGGGTCAAACATGCTGAACACACATGTGGCTTTCAAATGACAATTCCTGTTTTGGTTAAAATTTACTCCGGGCAACCTGAGCCCACTTTAGGTAAGATATTAGAATAAATTACAATGGATAAGGAACAATTACAAAGGATAAGAAAGGCCAAGGGAAAACAACAACAGCAACAGTCCGGAGGCTTTGAAATGTAAATCTAAAGGGGGGCGGGTTATAGGGGTACCAGCAGGGGTGGGAATGTTAGTTTCCTCAACTTTACACATTCTTTCTTTCTTCTAAGCAATTTCTTCCAGTAAAACTGGTTCTTTCTCCCCAGGGACCACAAATATCTGATTCTTGTCCTAGCCCAGATGGTGGAGTACAGTGACCGTCAACAGAAGAAAGAGATCCAGTAAAAATAAAGGTCAGGAGATGCAGGCGCCGGGTGCCGCCTGGGTTGGTAACAGCTTGAGAATCTGTCTGAAATGCCATGCTGGAAAGAAAAGTCACATCTGTCCAGAGGGCCCAGCAAATGTTACAGAGTTTTCCTGCACCCACCTTTCTGGACCTGCTGAATGCCACTCTTCACCACATTTACTCTGCATCACATAGTTAAGACAGAGCTTTCTCATTTCTGAGTAAAAGACCATGAGTAAAGACGGTCATGCCTTGAACATTTAGTGAGGGGAAATAATTACATTACCTTGAGTGGATTGCCCTTTCATGACCGTCAGACAGCCGAACAGAGGAAACAAGTCGTAACGCTAAGGACAGATGCTGAGACACATCAAGACCCTCTATTACTAAAGAATGAAGGAAAACCTTAGCTTGGGGCAGATTCACATAACCAGATGTCAACGCAGCTTTCACAACCTCTTTCGAATTGCTGACGAGTACCAGACATGTGCCGTGTCCTTTGGTGAGAGAGCAGGGCTCTGTATGGGGGCACGCTTGAGTTTGAGGCTGGTGTCTGCTGCTTACAATGTGGAACCAGACAGTTAGACTGTCCGAGTCCATTTGTTTATCTCTTCAATGGGGGTGATGCCTTTCTCTGAGTGTCTGGTGAGGGTGGAATGAGATAAGGTATGCACATTACCTATCAGTGCCCCAGTCTCCTGCTGGCTAGGTGACCCAGGGCAGGTTGTCTGACCTCCCAGTTTCCTCATCTGTCAAATGGGGATAATCCAGACCTGCCAGGTTTGCTGTGACAAGTAAGTCAAAGTCAAGTGCCCGGCTAGTATACAGTCCGAGCTATTATTGCTACTTATATGGCCCAATCCACACTCAAAGCTCTTCTTCCACCTTCAGAAATGGACGCCCGAAACACCCAATCCCCTACATAACAGCGGTTACTTAGAACTGCTAAGTGGAAGCTGTAATCTTGAGTATGCATCAGCTACTTCTCAGGCAGGAACGAAAATACTGATGTGGACTCAATTTTCTGCCTAGTGTGATGAGAAATTAATAGCAAATTGTGTTTGCTCACCGTTTATCTCCAGGGAGCTCTGGGCACAGTGCTGACAGAATCTTCACAACATCCTGGCGAAGAGGAGATGATGACTGATTTAATCACCATCTTCAAGACGATGAAGGATGAAGGATTGTCGTCTGGCTGGTGACCAGCTGTTTCCACCACAACCCAAGCCAGATAAAGAGCCGGCAGGCCTAAGTCATAGGAAAGATTTGGGTTAAACCCCTGGAGATACATCTTGAAGAGGTTTCCATCTAGGCAGTGCTTCGTTTCAAAGTACTGATTTACGTGGCTACTATTGAATTATAGTTTCCCAGTGGCAAATTGAAAACATAGATTTCTTTACAGTATATACACAGCTTGGGTTAACACCTGGGTGAGTCCTTTGGGCGGGTCTTCCCCTGAAACGACTCCAGCCAATTTCCATGCCAGGCTATTTGGCAGTTTCCCAGGGACATTCTGGAAAGGCTCAAATGAGTAGGTTATCCCATGGTTGAGTGAGCTTTAAGCAGCTAACCCAGACCCAGCCTGAAGGTGAAACAACACAATGGGGTAGTTTAGCTATCTGGGTTTGTGGTAGGGTGTCTATCACCTGAGCACAGGCATATATGTCATTAGAGTGGTTATAGGACCCACAAAAACCTCAGACTCCTGAGAGAATATGTAGTCCCACCCCCTCTTCAATCAGTCAACAAAAGCATTATGACTATCACATCGCCTTCCTATGGTTGCCACAGTGATATGAATGGAATGGTTGGCGGCAGAAGCAAAAGGGAGGCATGGAAGTTACCATAAGCCACAAGCACCAGCAAAACCCCAACTCCTCCCCAACGAGAGCCCAGCGAGACGCTGATGGGAGAGGAAGATCCCAATGGTGGTAGAAACACCAGTCACCAGCACCATCTGTTTCCCAGCTCCTGATGATGACTGGCTTGTTAGTGATAGGTGTGCTCTTTAGGACGCTTCTCAAGTTTTACCATCCCTATAAATTACCTGGCTATCGTTTTGTTAAAATAGAGATTTTTATTTTATCAGTCTGGGTAACTATCTGAGACTCTGCATTTCTGAGAAGCTCCCTGCATAGCAGTTTGAGCAGCAAAGTCTTCAGGACTTGCATGTATGAGAACCCCCTAATGAACAGGGGCTTCAACAAGACAAGAGTTTACTCCTTTATGTAACCCTGCTCTTGAAGTTGCCGGGGGCCTAGTCTTCTGCTCTAGTGCTGGGCCATACCTGGTGTGTTGCTCTGGGTCTGCAGTCCACATGGTACCCACTTTTAAAACCTGCAATTTAACCGGCAGCAATGGGGAAGGGGATGGCTTGCCCTTCCCTTTAAGGGCCCAATCCAGAAATTGCACATTTCCCTTCCATTCCCATTCTTTTGGCTAGAATTTAGTCACAAGGTCACATCTAGACCCAAGTAAGTCAGGACATATTTTATTTTATGCATATTTTATGCTGTGTTCCCAGGTGTGCTTTGAAAAGTCCATACCGAGGAAGGAGAGAAAGCATAGTAGGGGACGCTGGCAGTCTCTGCCACAGTTGGGGATGAAAATAATAGTGACACTGGAATGTTACTGAGTACTTACTCTCTGGCAGGCACAGCACCTTAGATGAATCACCTCGTTCAACCGTCACAAAAACACCATTGGTAGGTACTATTGTTATTCCCACTTACGGATAAAGAAACTGAGGCTTAGGGAGTAAACAGCTTGCTACCGTCAGAATTCAAATCCAGGCACTGTCACTCCAGAGTGGGGAAAGGACTGATGACAGAAACAGCAGGTGTGGCCAGGCAGTTTCAACCCTCAGAGGTCCCCCAGCAGCGGGAGGGCGGTGGGTTGTGACTCTATGAGACGAAACCCTGCAGGACTGGCTGCACAGAAAATCTTGTGCATTCCACCAAGAAAGACAATGCTTACCTGGGACAATTTATACATCGTATTTCCAGAGGCAGAAGGATGAAGACATTCTCCTTCAGAGCTTTAAGATTTGTGAACCAAGGAGCTTATTATTACCCTGGTGGCAGTGGCATGGTTGTCACCTCAGGCTACCCCAGTCTTGAGAGGCAATGGTCTGTGCCCCTCCTGTGGTGCAAACCGCCCCCCCCCCCCGCAGCAGTCGCTACCCTGAATACCTGGTGCGTTTGTCCTAGGAGAGCCACAGCTGGCCAGGACCAGATGGGACCACTTCTTGTGTCAGTCACAAGTTAGAGGACATTTGGAAAACTGTTTTCCAAAGTTCTCCCCCCTCCTTCTCCTTTTCATGAAAAGGGCTTTTTGTTAGTACAGCTTTGTTTGGGGATTCAGTTGATAAAGGGACCATTTTATTGGGATGAATTACTGACGCAAGTGCTGCCAGAAAACCTAGCGAGAGGCCAGCACTCTGGCTTTTATTCAGCAAGGTGAATGGAAACAGCTACTTGGGCATGGGTATCAAGGGCACTTTGGAGTTCACTGCCATCAGCAACTTCAGTTTAGTTGCTAGTTGACTTTGAGTTTAGCGGAGACAGTCAGAGAAAGTGCTAGCAATAAAATATAAGACTTTTCCCTTTATATATAAAAAATGTCAAATGGGCAGGAAGTGTTGGCCAGGGCTTATATAGAATGAACTCTTTCTACCTATTATTAAAATTGCTAAATCTCCACTACAAAGACTGGGGTCCCTGTAACAACTTCAGCTCATTCTTCTGAATCCCTGGAAAAGTCACTTTTCCTTTGAGCCAAATGAAAGCTGGGGGAAAAAAAGTCAAACAGCCAAAAGTAAACCTCAGACTTTGTGGGACTCACACAGACATGGAACATTTAAAGATTCTTTAAATTAATTGTCTTCAAATGGTGCTCAGAGGACTTTGGAAAAAGATATGAAAATACTAGTAAGCCGAAACGTGTACATCCGAACTTGTTTCTCTCCCATGTCTGGTGCATGCAGTGCCAGCGTAAACTTGTGAAGACACATGGACTGATAGTATATTTCTCCATAATCTCATCTGCTGTTTTGTTGAGACTCCAAGACCCAGTATATTTAAAGTCTGCTAGATGAATCAGCATTTCTTGAGCAACCTCTTTTAAAAGATTGCTATTTGCAAACAGTGGCAAGGAATGAGGCACTTAAATCAATTGACCGTGAACTCTTCAGAGTTCAAGGAAATCATTAAGGGCTGATAAAGTCAATACAAGTTTGGGTATGAGAAAAAGTCCCCCTTGATGTTGTCTGAAGGCATGTAACACCAATCAGTTCTAAGTGACTGAACCCCAAGTATTGGTTAGGAAACGGGTGCCCACAGGCAAGTGCCAGCTGTCCAGCTTGGGAGTGTCACACAGACTGGCTCCTGCAGATCTCTCTGAAAAACAAGATGCGCAGTGGGGGTCCTGCCATTTATGCCCTGCAAAAACAACACGCACTTGTTTTAAGAAAGGAAGACAAGTTTCCTAGTCTGTAAAGCAAGAATCATAAGATCTGGCCTGTTTATCTCACAAGCAAGATAATGAAGCATCCTTTTTTCAAAAAGATTTTATTTATTTGAGAGAGGGAGAGAGAGATTACAAGCAGGGGGAGCAGCGGAGGGAGGGGGAGAAGCAGACTCCCCGCTGAGCAGGGAGCCTGATGCGGAGCTCGATCCCAGGACTCCGGGATCATGACACAAGCCGAAGGCAGACACTTAACCGACTGAGCCACCCAGGCGCCCCTTAGGCATCCTTCGAAAAATGCTGTACCCATATCTGAGGGTGGCATTATTGTGCAGGGAGAACAGTGCCCTATGTGGCTGGTGGGAAGGAACCGTCTAGGAGTATTTACAGGCAGAATTTATAGGCGCAAAACTTCCCTGAAGCTCCTCTCTCCTCTTCAAGTGTGCCCCCTCCCAGCCATAGTTCATTCACAAAGATTCTGTACACCTTCCAGATTACAATTATAATTAATCATTTGTGTAATTCGCATTACTAATATTCTCTCCCCCACTTTGCCAACAGTTCCTGCCCATTTGACA
The DNA here is from genome assembly GCF_002007445.2 of Ailuropoda melanoleuca. Classification (NCBI taxonomy): domain Eukaryota; kingdom Metazoa; phylum Chordata; class Mammalia; order Carnivora; family Ursidae; genus Ailuropoda; species Ailuropoda melanoleuca. The sequence goes on along the minus strand of NC_048219.1, from coordinate 60,225,988 downwards.
TTTTTTATATATAAAAGGGAAAGTCTTATATTTTATTGCTAGCACTTTCTCTGACTGCCTCCCCTAAACTCAAAGTCAACCAGCAACTAAGCTCGAAGTTGCTGATGGCGGTGAACTCTGATGGAAGCAAAGTTCCAGTAGCCAAGGATTCTGATTCATTCCATCAGTAAATTCCCAGGTCCCTGGACTGGCTAGGCACAGACTAGGTGCATAATCAGTACTACTGAATACATCAGTGAATGCTGAAGAGAAATGGAAGGTGTGTACATAAGTCAATTTGATTCTGTATCCCAAAGTTGTCCTTGTCCTCTCATTTTCTGAACTTGAGATTTTATCAACTAGCCTTTTATGAAGAGACCGAGTGGCTGGGATGCAGAGCTGGGGTCAGTTTCTAATTCAGCCAGAGAGGCCAAGGCCAGTACCCCAAGATCAGTTCTGGGAGGAAAAGCAAGGATGTGAGTCCATCTTTTCACATTCTCCACAAAATCTGTCAAGTCATTAAGGTGTTGACAGGAGAATGTGCAATGTCTTTTTTTTTTTTTAAGTTTTTTATTTTTAGTAATCTCTACACCCAATGTGGGGCTCAAGCTCACAAGCTCGAGATCCACAGTCACATGCTCTTCTGACTGAGTCAGCCAGGCGCCCCTCCAGTGTCTTATTAGATGAGTCCAGTCTCATACAGAGAGGACATTACTTTGTCATCCGGAGTGCCAAACAGTCCTCTTCTCTTGAAAAAACACATCTGCAGAAAGGCTGAGAAACACCTGCTGACCAATACCTAACCAGGTGGCAGGGAATTTTTTTATTTTCTGAGATGGACTTGGACACTTTGTAGGTTAAAAAAGGAAAATCATCATCTAAAAAGTACGTTTTGCCAGCATTTCCCTGGACATGATCCCTTCTAGCCACAGGCAAACACAGGAAATATAGCCTGTCGCTAAAATAAATACAGAAAGTCAGTTTTCCAACTCAGTGAGCTACAAGTCCTCCTTTTTCCCCAACACTGAAAAGGACAAGAAATGAAGGATAATTGCTTTGATTTTGTGTTATCTTTCAACTGTTGCTATATTGGAAAGCATTAATCACCAAACCATTAAACATTTTGTCTTGTGGGGGCACCTGGGTGATGAGGTCAGTTAAGCATCTGACTCTTAGTTTCAGCTCAGGTCATGATCTGTGAGTTTAGGGGAGGCAGTCAGAGAAAGTGCTAGCAATAAAATATAAGACTTTCTCCTTTATATATATCAGGCTTCCCGCTCAGTGGGGAGTCTGCTTGAGATTCTATCTCTCCCCCTCTGCCCCTCCCTACTGCGCTTGTGCGTGCTCGCTCGCTCTCTCTAATAAATAATTTAAAAAATTTTGTCTTGGTTATAATTAATTTTTAAAAAACATTCTCTATTTATTGGCAACCTTATTATTGATAGAAAAATGTGTCTCATAATAATTCCAGACTATGGAAAAACAGCTAAGGTGAGGGGGATGTCATTTTCTTTTATTTTTTCTTCCTATTTTTTAAAAAACAAACGACTTCCCCCCCCCACCCCCAAGCTACACACCTTTACCGTGTTCCAGACCTTCGAGGGTGTAACATCACTAAAATAGGATTCTCAGAAGTGGGAGCCCTAGCCCAATGTTATAAGAAGTGCTGATTTGAGGCACTTTAAATTAAAACAGGAAGGAAATCAATATTTCAGTAAATCCAAATATACAAGCTGGGACCTGACGTGTCTTTAAGTGGTTTGAATTAAAGCAATACTGCACCGATTAGGCAAAGTAAATCAAGACACCTCCAGAAAGGTGGTATAGTAAGAAAAATGTCAATTTAATCATTTACTTTAGCAGGCAAGCAATTTGTAAACATTCAGTAGCGGCAGCATCCAAGTTACAAACAATTTAAAAAGAAACCAAGATTAGTGATTATAATCGTTCCTTCCCTTTCCCCCAAAAGAAAAAAAAAGAAAAGAGAAAAGATTTAGAAATGAATGACAGAAAACACTACAAACAGGGAACATTCAGTTATGTCTTCTATCAGCCTTCTATGCATCCTTGCTGTGTTTTAGTTTTTAAAGATGTATCTACTCCTAAAATGCATTATCTTGCAATAACTTGTACGTGAGTGTTTGCAATCTAGGAAGTTTTCCTGCACACGGATGTGCACGGATCATCTCAGTTTAAATCCCATTCGCAAAGGGAATATTTATGTCTTGATTCAATGCTTCTTTGACTTCGAGTGGCAGGGTGTCAAAAAGGTGATCTTCCACAACAAGCCCGCTTTTCTTGAGCAGGCGACACTGGCCCAGCTGGGCTGGCAGGCGGTCCAAGCAGTTCCCCTTCAGCTCTAGCTGAGTGAGCTGGGAGAGCTGACCAATCTTCTCGGGGAGGAAGGTGATGCAGTTTTGCCCCAGATTCAAAGTCCTCAACTTCATGCATTTGAACAACTGTTTTGGCAGAACGTCCACTTTGTTCCCAGTGATATGCAAATGCTGCAGGTTCTGAAGCAATCCTATTTCTATCGGAATCACTGAAATGTTGTTGTAACTTACATCTAAGCATCTGAGTTTCTGTAAACTGAACACTGCCACGGGTATGGATTCGAGCTTGTTGTTAGAGAAATAAAGTGACTCCAAGTTTTTGACGTGGGTGATGGAGGGTGGAATGGTGGCGATTTTATTATGCCATAATTTTAAACACGTAAGTCGTTTTAAATGCTGGAAACTGATGATCTCCTCAATTGTGCGTATGTTATTTGATTTTAAATCCAGTTCCTGCAGATTGGAGAGGCTGAAAATAGCATGGGGGATTCTCTCCAGCTCACAGTTCTGAAGTTCGAGCTCAGCGACATTCATCATTTTCTTAAGGCTGTTCAGTACCAAGAGTTTAGTGCCGTCATTATGAATGACTAACTTTGTAAGATGTGGAGCCACATCTGTAATGTTGGAGGGAACTTTGGTCAAATTACTCTTCACGTGGAGAATCTTAAGGTGCCGCAACTCTCGGAGAGACTCGAGTCCGATCATCTTATTGTTCTCAGAGTTCAAATTGCCTATCAAGTACAACTCTCGAAGGTTTTTGAGCAGGTACACCCAGGCAGGGATCTCAGCCACGTCGGTGAACTTCACATGAAGGCATCTCAAGTGATCTCGGAGGAAGCTAAAAGCAGTCTGTTCAACTTTTGCAGGGCAGTGGCAGAGGTGAAGCTCTTGGAGGTTAGTCATCTGAGAAATCTTAGCGGGAATTTTAGCTTCCGGAATCAGTTCAAGTTTTAGCACATCCAGGTCTGTGAGGTCAAAGACAGCGTCGGGCACACCGGACAGCATGAACAGATGGAGCTCCTGCTTGTCCTGGGCGTTTCGGGACACGTGCTGCCGAAGTTTTTCAAATGTCCACTCATGGTTCAAACTAATTTCCCTAAGTTTATTTTCACTGACTTCTGACAGGAACACACCAAAGCGCTTTGAATACAGCTGGTCATACTGGTCTACCATGTGTAGGAGGAATGCAAAATCGTTTTTGACATCTGGAATGTCACTAAAACTGCTCTCTTCCCTGACTTTTTCAAAAGAATATTCCTTCAAAGGTATCCTGAATAACCAGAAGAGAGTGTAGAGGCAGATAAAACCATAGACACAAATAATGGATATGTAACTGATGAGAAGCTTTTTCAGCATGTACGCCATATTGTGGGTGCACTCGAATACCTCATAACCAGTCAGGTGCTCCACTTTGGGCTTGCAGACGTGTTCAAAGCTGATGGCGTTGACGAAGTTTGCAGTATAGCAGAGAATGAAAATGAATTTGGCTGTTTTGATAAACGTTTGGACCACGTAGAGTTTGTAGATCAAGTCACTGTCTTCCACGTGAGCACGGAACTTCCTTACTTTCTCAAACAGGGCTTTGGCCTGTTCCCCATCTTTTTTATCCAGGATGGTCATGCTGGGGACTTCAATCACAGGCTTCTCGGCTGAGAATTTGAAGCCTGTTTTGTTGATCATTGGGGTACTGGCACTAGGGCTCCCTTCATCACTGCTGGTAGACACATGCTTTGGTAGAGTCTGGGCACCTGTTATTCTCTGCTTGTTTTCCTCCGAGTCTTCACACGCTGTCTCGGACAATGCTTTAGTAGTCCAAGGAGATTCAAAGCACTTTCCTAATATTGAAACAAAATGTTCTACTTTTGAGCATGTTTTGGGATATTTGAACCAAAAGTTGCTACTGACCATGAGAATAATAGTATGTATGAGAGCAAGGTACGGAAAGTACTTAGAATACCATGGGAGGGCCAGATGGTAACACATCTGATTAATAAATACATATTGCTGAAAATCCAAGTTTGTCTTTCGGCCTGTTGGATCTTTCTTCTCTTTCTTTGTCTCCTGATTTGGAACTGTCAAATCTGTGTGAGGATATGTGGCTCTGAGAGGTATGTCAGGTGTCACAGCAGATGCGCCAAAGGAAATGTCACTTGCCGTCCGCCTGTCTTGGTCTTGGTCAGTGGCTGCTTCCATCTTGGGGATATTGGTGGTAACGTCGGCATTTCCTGGTGGTGTGTGCGCCTTTGAATTTACAGGAGATGGCAATACTGGCAAGCAGACCACCTGATCTTTGGTAAGTTGCATGGTTCCTGCAAAGATGGCTACCATCAACATAACGACAGCCAGGTAATCCATAAACACGTCCCACCATGGTTTCAGGATTCGGTAAGTTGGTTGAATGTCATTAAGTGAAGCAACTTCCGCAAGGGTAAACATTCCTAGAATACAAGAAAGCAAAAGACATCATTACAAAGATGCAAGCGAAAACATTAAACAAAAAAACCTCTTTACTTGCTCCAAATTATTCTCCTCCACGTCCTAGCTTTTTCTCCAAGACAGGTGTAGTAGAAAATAAACTAAAAGGAACACCCATGAGAAAAATGGTGGTTTGTCATAGGAGCTTTTCCCTCCCACCCCAAGAGAAGAGGGAAAAAAAAGGGGGGGGGAAGGGGAATAAAGAATGCCTTCTAGGTGAGAAATATGTCAGTCTGCTAAAGAGTTGGAGTAGAAAGGGGGGAAAAGTTTGAGAGCTGTTTTGGAGCCAGAATTGAAAGACTTATAACTTCCAGGACCTTGAGGAAGGATATGAGAACAAGATGGGATCTGCTGTGGACTGGACTGATTCAAGGTTAAGACTTTAGGGAGAGAGGTGAGATGACTTCTATCTTGTACAAGCCAAAATGGAAGGGCCTGTGTATACTATTAAACTCTACATAAGCCTTGTGTACCAGACTGAGAGTTACTACTTACTAATGGTGTGATTCTCCAGGCCTTGTGTTTCCCATCTGTATAATGGGGATGATTACTTCTGAGAGGTATTGGAAAGCTTAAATTAAGTACTGATTATAAAGCTCTTAGCACACCCGCTGGCCACAAGTATTTGTTCATTCCTTACGTTAGCTCTTATCACTCTGGTGGAAATGTGCCATGGACAGTTAAAATTAAGGGTCTGGAGTTTAAGAGGGCTCTTAGTATATACATACTTGGGGTGTAGCTGAAACTCTGGCTTTGGATGCAGCCCCTGTGGAACAGCATGTAGCATGAGAAGAGGGCCAGAGATAAAGGTGAAAAGACACCAGATAGGTCAGGGCCAGTAAGACCTTTGATCTCTACCAAAGCAGGTGACCCCAGACGCAATGAAGGGAATCCCACTACCAGGACATCTGAAAAAGTGGTCACCATTCACTGATGGCTGGCAGCATTATAGTCCTGAAACTACTCCTACAAAGAATAAAAGTACCAAGGACAATCATCCTGGAAGAAACCAAGAAAAACACAGTGTTTATAGGGCAAGTAATGGGAATGGGCTTCTGTAATCAAATAGGTAAAATAAATGTTTATCTTCTTGAATTTAGAAGTTTCAACTTCTTGAAAAGTAACACTATCACATTCTACTTTCTTGGGATGCTCCCAGGTTCCAATATTCATATATAAAATGACTTATTTCTTTGAAAAGCGAGAAAGAAAACCAGAAAGATAAAAGGCCAGGCAAATACCTAAAGTTCTTGGAATATATTATTTCTTAAAATAAAGGAAAGAAGATAGATTTTTCTCTAATTACATACAAGTTGCCTGGACTGCTGTGTTGAGAAGGATTCTGAGACTGACTCTGGTTTCAGCAGGAAAGTGCTACATGACTGGGTACTAGTATCTCCCTTGGATGACAAAACAGAGAGCAATGGTTATCAGTACTTGGACTCTGTTTGCTCTGTTCTAGTGTAAGTCTCTGAAAGTCAGAACCATGTCTTATTTCTTCTGAAACTCTCTACATACACCTACTATTGTACAAGGCAGGAACATAATATTTCCTAATAAAATACAATGAATATCTATTCAATTGTAATAGCAACCCTCTCATCTGTAGTTTGCTTTTTTTTTTTTAAGTGAAATGTCTTTTATGTAACTAAGTAAATGTAAGCCCAAGAACTCCAAATACACCTAAACTATTCCGTTGTACTTACACGTTGTGAAAATTGCTAGAAATCACATTTCTAGACTTCCAGGCTTAAGTATGAAATGCCTAGCACCCAGTCTTTATTAAAAAAATGACCAAGGGGGGTGCCTGGGTGGCTCAGTCATTAAGTGTCTGTCTTTGGCTCGGGGCGTGATCCCAGGGTCCTGGGATCGAGCCCCACATCAGGCTCCCTGCTCTGCTGGGAGCCCGCTTCTTCATCTCCCACTCCCCCTGCTTGTGTTCCCTCTCTTGCTGGCTGTCTGTCAAATAAATAAATAAAATCTTTAAAAAAAAAAATGGCCAAGGAAGTGGGAGACAGCATCCCCACCGGAATCCCTATATTCTGAGCTCTTGTATCTTGTGTGTGTTTGGTTTTGTGAGTAGTTGTGAATTTAAGCAGGAAGCAAGGCTACTGGAATGCACAGCGGGAGAAGCTACATGAGAAACAGTTCAACCACATGTCATGTGAGCTCTTTGGTCCCTATACAGAATGCATAAAACACAGCACCGAGCCACAGGTTACAGAGTCAATCTTATTTTGTGTATAGAGATTGCAGAACACACCTCACAGGTTTCTTCCTGGCAAAGAACTTCATATGGTCACACCCAGGGACCATGGTTTTAAAGGGTCATCTATATACGTAATAGAAAAAAACAGAGTTGTTGTTTGTTGTTGTTTTGCACATAATATCTCTTTCTAATAAGATTTTTCTTTACTCTTCAAATAGTTGTACTGGGCTCTAAAGAAGTCAGGATGTTTGGGTTGGAGAACTGAGGGGACAAGGCAATTTTGAAAGTCATCCTGCTAAGAATATTAGTTACTTGTCTGTTAAGCCCTGATTATTACAACTGGTTTCTCTGCTTCCAGTCTTTATTTTTATTTATCTACTTACTATTTATTTAATTATTGTTATTAAAGTGTAGTTGACGTGAAATGCTCTATTAGCTTTGGGTGTGTAAGATAGTGATTCAACAATTACGTACATTACAAAATGCTCACCGTGGTAAGTGTGGTCACCACCTGTCACCAAAGTGATTACGATATTATTGACTGTATTTCCTATGTTGTACGTTTCACCCCTGTGACTTCTTTATTTTATAACGTGAAGTCTGTACTCCCCAATCTCCTTGGCCTATTTTGTTCATCCCTGCACCACCACCTTCCTCTGGTAACCACAGGTTTGTTCTCTGTGAGTCAGTTTGCTTTTGTTTGTTCGTTTTGTCTTTTATGGTTTCCACATATAAATGAAATCATACGACATTTGTCTTTTGCTGTCTATCGCCTCCATTCTTGACCTCCTTCAATCCATCTCCCACCTGCTGTGGGTCCTTTGGTTAAAACTCCTCATCTCCCAAGATTCTCCATGCCCTAGGCTGATAATGTCTTCCATCTTCTCCAACCAGCCATTCATTCCCCCCTGTGCACTATTTGCTCCTCCTATGCACTATTTGCTCTACTTTCCTCCCAATCACCTTCATTAGGCCACCAGGTTTCTGTCATCTTTTCCAGGAGCCCTCCCTGACCTCTAGTCTGGGTGGGGTTCCTCTTCAGTGTGCTCTCCCAGGACTCTACCTCTACCCACGAGAGCCCTTGTCACAGTGTGGTGGAACCAACTTCTTACTCGTCTGATCCCATACTAGATTTCAAATTCAATGGGGCCAGGGGCCAGGGACCATGTCCATCCCCTCGTTCCCATATAGCCAACGCCTGATGCACAGCGGGTGTTTAATCAAGGAAAGACTGTATGGCTCTCAATCGTCATCTTCAGTGTGCTCTTCCTCCTCCTCAAAATTCCTCAAGAACAACTATCAACTACCTACCTATGGCATTGGGCAGAAGAGCATCGTATTAAACTTAATTGCCACCACAGTGCAACTTAGGCCCTTACAAGAATAAAAACTCTAAGCCTGGCCTGTGCATAAAAATAAACAGCTAAAGGATCACAGAGCAAAGAAACTGGGATCCTTGTAGCCTGTGTTTCGTAGCTGCTAAAGATTCATCTGTTGTTTTAAAGCACCTTGGACTCGGGACAGGCTTTGATTCCAGGAGAGACAAGAGGAGGCTGATCACTTTCCCAGAGGAGAGGAAAAAAAAGTTAAAAGGTGGAGGCAGGGAACGGAGCATGAGAGTACTGTAACTTCACAAGGACCCTGAATGATCGCTAGCTCAGCCCCCACATCCCAGCAAGGGTGACAACATCTGAACAGAGACCAGCGTGCGAGGGTGGGCTCTTCTCCTCCAGCATGCCATCTATTCTGCCATTGCCTGCCAAGGGTTCTGCGCCCCTGCCATTTCCTCCGGCCCGCTTCCCTTTTTCCTTCTGTTTAACTCCTACTTACTCCAGCACAGCTCAAGTGCTACCTCTTTCCCCAAATTCCTATCGTGTGGTCTAATAATATCCGTTTCTAGTATCTGTCTCTTCATGTAGATCTTGAGCCCCTTATGGGCAGAGACTAGCCTTATTATTCACCTTTGATCCACTGTGACCTACTCTCCCCTCTAAAGAACAGAGAAGGCATTTAGTGATGATGATGATGACGATAATGGCGGCTATCACGTGTTGCCTTCCTGCCACATGCCAAGCACTGCAATAGGAGCTTTACATCCGGTATAATCAGCTTTTGTGCAGGATGCATTCCTGAAAATGAATGCATGAAGGTTTAGAGTTTCAGGTTTTGGGGGCCGAGGGAAGAGTTCTACTTCCAAAATGCTATACAGTATCCTAAAAGCCACCAGAATTCCTAAAATGAAACAGACAGATAACACCAAAGTGCTGGTGAGGATGTGGAGCAATGAAAACCCTTAAACATTGCTGGCAGGAGTAAACTGGTAAAACCACACTGGGAAACTTTTGGGCTAATATCTACTAAAATTGAACATGTGCACTCTATGACCCAGCAATATACCCACGAGGAATACATATCCTTATCAAAAGCCATGTACAATGACATTCGCAGCGGCACTACTTGCAATCGCCCTAAACTGGAAGCTAGCTAAATGTCCATCACTGGTAGAAAGTAAAAATGAAATGTGGTCTTTTCACAAAGTGGAATATCAGGCATCCATGGGAATGAATGGTCTAGTCACATGGGTCTGCTCCGTGTATAAAATGTGATCTGTATGCTTAAGCCTACGTGACTTTTGGGGTATTTATTAAGTTTCAAAAAGAAATGATAAAAGCACAAACACCTGCCCTATGAATGTGTGGTATCAGAAGACTGAGGCTTTGCCCTCCCCCATCCCAAGGCATGCATAGGCTGACTGGGGTCAGAGGCCAGGGACCTGCTCTCCCTGGAGTACAGAGGACTGAATCTTCCCCAGAAAAGCGGGCGCAGAGGTATGAATCTACCATGTGCAACAGCTCTGGTTGAGAGCGGCTGAACATGCACAGATGTAACGCCAGTGGAACACTGCCCAAATTCCATCGAACCCTCACAACATTCCTCTCATCTGCCACAGTGTGATTGTTTTCCCACCACAGATAAAGAAACAGGCTTGCAGGAGTTAAGTTGCAAAAGTCAAATAATTAGCGGTGGACTCTGGATTGAAAAATCTCATCTTAGGCCAATCTACATGTCCCTTCTAGCGGGCTCTACTGCCTCTCTTCTACTCCTCGTGTTGGCAGTTGGCAAACAACTTCTATGAAATGCTTTGGGTGATTTTCACAGTAACCCAGGGCATGAGGCTCTGCTCCTGCCCACCAGGATGCGGAAACCTGGAGCACAACAAGTTGAAATGACCTCCCTGGGCTCATTAGGTGGCACAGCTAACAGCATCTTTCATCTCCGTATCTCCTTCTCCATCACGCGGTCTTGTACTGGTTGTGCTGGTGTCTACAGCTGGCTGCTAAAGGCAGGAACTTCTGACCACCGTCCTTGGCTTTGAGGAGACAGAGGAATGAAATTATGTAATCATCACCTTCCTTAAGGTGACCTTTCCCAGTATCTGCTCAGAATTCAAGGAAACCATGAGCCAGGCACCATGGAGGGGAATGCTGAAATGATGTAACAGTCCTTGCCATCCAGGAGTTCCCAGTCTAATGGGCATCCCCATTAGCAGTAAGTGTGCTATTACAACACAGTAAGAAAACCGCCCTGACCGGGTTAATACAAAACACAGGAGGCACAGGACAGGACAGGACAAACCCATGTCTGCATCTGATAATGGGGGGGAGGGGGGGCGGCTCCACAGAGGGTGGTTTCTCAAGTGAGATCAGAAGGAGGCGGACCATCATGGGGTGGCTGGGAGGGTAGGAAAAAGATTTTTTTCACAAGAAATAGCAAGCACAAAGGCATGGAGATATGGGAGAAATGAGGTATTACAGAAACTACAAATAATTCTTTTTTTTTTTTAAGATTTTATTTATTTATTTGACAGAGAGAGAGACAGGCAGCGCGAGAGGGAACACAGCAGGGGGAGTGGGAGAGGAAGAAGCAGGCTCTCAGCGGAGAAGCCCGATGTGGGGCTCAATCCCAGAACTCCAGGATTACGCCCTGAGCCTAAGGCAGACGCTTAACGACTGAGCCACCCAGGCGCCCCAAATAATTCTATTGTTATCCCATTCTTAGTCTATATGCCCCTGTACAGATAGCACATTTTACAGGTAAGTCACAAGATGGAAACAAACCGAGGCATGGATGGTTTAAATGTAGTCTTAAGGAAGTGCCTGGACCATAAGGCAGGAAACCAGCACTTTCCTGCATGTCAGCCACTGACCACCTCTTATCTCAAACTCAGGACTGCAATAAATGTGCCTGCTATCCTGTTTTACCCATCAAAAACTGAGTAAGAACTTCCTACCTCCCAGGAAGTGTTTCAACCACTAACTGTCTGAAAATGCATACCAAGTATATTAAATATTCATATAATATAGTATGTTAAGTACACGATGATCCTCAAGTGATTTTCCAATGTGACAGTCCAGTCAATGAAAGACATCAGTAGCTAACTTTCGTATCCTAAGGTTTGATCCTTTAGTGAATCGGGACTCAGAATGGATATACATGGTTATCAGTGGATTTTTGTTTTTACCCAAGGAAGGCACATTTAGTCAGTATTAATTGCATACAGTCTTTGGGTTCTCCTTTATAATATGTCTGTTGCAAAGGACTTAAAGAATTACATTATGAGCATGAGGATTTCACATTCCAAGGCTTCTCTGTTTATGGTACACATGAAAATCAGCTTAACATTCCCATAAGCACACATTTCTCATGGAAATTGAGAAAGTTTTCTGTACTAGAACTGAAAGAGGGAAATTAATGGACTTTGGGTGAACAATGATGAATCAGAAAAGAACAGACTGAATCTAAATTCTTTTACAATATATGATTCTATTTCCTTATCTGAAAGTATGACCAGTAATAATGGACTAAACCAATAACCGATACCCAGATTCAAAAATTAGAAGCCATGATGGTTTGGATAACCCTGTGAATATACTAAAAAAACACTGAAAAGTACACTTAACTGGGTGAATTGTATGGTATATGAATTATACCTCAATAAGGTCATTAAAACTTAGAAGCCAGACCTCAATCTTCATTTTACTGCCTAAACTGCCTTTCAACAGAAACAGGATACTGGTTCTGGAGAAAAATCTTTAGCACTTTACTTATCCTCTCTGAGCATCCATGCCTCATCTATTAAATCTTGGTAACACAATAGGCGTGTATTGGAAACACTTCAGTTTAGGATCTGACACAAAGTAAGCCCCAAAGATGTTTGCCGAATCTGAATGCAGAAAAAGAATCACTAAGGAGAAGAGCAAGCCCGTGTTAATTTTGAATTAGCATGTAGCATTATGTACACAGAAGTAATCCTGAAGTAACTGACAGTAAAACTTTGGTTTCAATTTCTTCTCCTTCAGAAACATTTCAATTAAAATTACTTACTTTTTTAAGACTTTAAGTCATCTCTACACCGAACAGGAGGCTCAAATGTACGAGCCTGAGATCAAGAGTCACAGGCTGCCCTCACTAAGCAGCCACGTGCCCCACAACAAAAATTACTTCTATTAGGAAGTGGCAAAGTTTGATGCCAAAGAGACCTGGATTCAAATCCTGTTTTTTGCTCGAGTTCTTTAGCAGTGTAAACGTGGGGAACTTAGCATCTGCTGGAAAACTTACATTAATGAGATCACTATTAGAATACAGCAAAATACCAGTATCAAAACAGAAGACTATGGCCACCTAATTTAAAACTTTAAAAATTAATCCCATCTGCATTAGGAGGCCTTCAATACCCCTATTAAAAAGGAAGACAAATGGCTCTGAAATGTTATTTAACTGAGAGAGTTTAGAGTACAAAGTTTAGATTGATTAATCAAGGTCACACACATATTTTTCACATAGGTATGAGTTCCCTACCCAATCAAATACCAATTTTCATTTTCTTTCTACTGTGCTCTGTGAAAAACCAGCCAGTTTTCTTGGCCAAACTAGGCAAATGGGAGAACACCTGAGACTGGTGAGGATCAAATTCTCAAATCCTTCAGTGAAATAAGTTAAAGCAGAACAAATTAAAGTTCATAAAGAGGTAATAAACTGTATCATCACGACCAGTAACCCTTCCTCAACATTCAATGCACATGCATGCCACACCCAATTCAGACATGAAAAACTCCTATGATTAAAGAAAATAAATGCTTCAGATGTAAAACGAGAGAGAAGGAATGCTACAGTTTTTTCAAACAGAGCTCTGTATGACTGGTATTACGTAAGTATTGACTGTTACAGACGTATGTTATTTATTAATATGTGTTAAGTGCTATGGATATTATGTAAGATACTCTAGCCGATATAATTCTATATATAAATATATATAGATATTATATATATGTAATACATCAATATCTAAGATTATATATTATCTAATTATTAAATATTATATTATAATTATATAATTAACATAGATAATATACAATGATATATAATACAACACATATATAATATATATTAATACATACCATATATATATAAAAATATAAATCACTTAGTGTTACTCCTTAAAAGATTGTAAGAAATTCTCTTTTATTTATTTTTTTACGAAGGTGGGAGGGGCAGAGGGAGAGGGAAAGAGAGAATCTTAAGCAGGCTGCATGTACCCAGAGCATGACACAGGGGAAAAAAAAAAAAAAGAACTTAATAAAGATGTGAACCAGACCAGAACGAATCTTGGTGACCTATAACAGCATTCTAGGAGCGGGCGTAGAACGCACGGAGCCTGTGAGCCAAATACTGATGCTGTTCATTACAGGAACATATGAGGTCACTATCACTTGTGGCAAAGTTAAAATGATCAGCTCTGACAGGCATCCTTCAACATCCAGATGGACGGTACTATACAGCTCTTTTTAACAGGTTATTCTGAAGGTGACTCCTATTGATAAACCATTTGCATGCAGTCTGGCCTTTAAATAAACATCCTACATGAAAACAAAAAGACAAAGGTAAGTTTGGGCACACCCTCACCAAGAGATAAGACCGACCTCCTCGGATTCTTGATCGAGGGCAGGTGATAAGCCAGTGTGAACTCTGCGACAGAGGCAAAAGAACACCATTTTCGCACACACCCAGGTGACAGGAAAAAACCAAGCAGGAAGGAGCTCCGGAGAGGCAGATTCCCGGGGACAAGGAAGCTGCCAGAACCTCAGACTTTCCTCCTCCTTGTCCTCATGCCGTTTTCTGCCCTTCTGCGCATGTACTCGATGGAGATGTTCTGACTGCGTCTAACAATGTGTGCACAGTTTGCTGGAGTCAATAAACACTTAAATCAGAATACCTTTTCAAAGTGTTGAGTAAGTACCCAACACATGGTAAGTGCTGGGTGAAAGCTGGGGTTGTTATTCACTGTGTTGTATAAGGCATTTTATAGAAAGAACTCTATAAAAATTCTTTACTACTAGGTATGAAGAGAAGTTCGCCTTTCATGATGTACTAATATAAGAGAAATGGAGTCTGGGTGTTCTCCACTTAGCTGCAGCTTCCAAGAAAGTCAGCTACATTTTATAAAGGCATTATAAAAGCATTAACCCTTAGCCTGAATCTGTTTGCTTATTCACTCCCTCATCCCTCCATCCATTAAATGTATCTGTGTACTCAAGTGTTAACATGATGCAAATTCCTGGGGAAACTCTGGTGAGCAAATTCAGACATATTTTCTCTCTCACGGAGTGCACGGTCTGGGAGAGAGAACTAGTCATGACTGAAGATATAAAATGGTCAACTGAGAAGAGCTACCAAGAAGAGGACCACTCAGAGGAACGTTTACTTTGCAGGGAGAGAAGTGTAAGCTTCAGGACCCCTCGCTGTCACGTGCCCCTTTCAAGGCCCTGCGCCTACTTTCTATATCTCTAACCTTGTGCTCTTTCCTAAAAGAGAGCTCCCCTGTGTCAGGATTCCAGAAGACCTTGACCTTCCCCTGCTTGCACGGCATCATGAAGGCACATAACAGGGGCTTTTCCTCCAGCCAGCAAGATCAGAGAAGTCACGACTGGGGTAGGGTGTGGAGAAAAACTGCAGAGGGGCTGGGCCAGAAGGTCCAAAAGCCCCGCGTTATAGAGAGACAACGAGGAAAGAGCATCTGAGGAACTGAAGGGTCTGCAGCCTGGAGCTCAGGGAGGGAGAGTGTGCGGTGTGAGGGGATGCGGTCCTGTGAGCCATGTGGAAGTTTCTGACGTCATCGAACTAAGGGCAGCAGGGAGCCACCGATGTGTTTAGAGCTTGAGATGGGAGGCACGTGACAATCAGGGTTGTGTCTCTTCCGAGATCACTGTGGGTTGGGTGGACAGCCTAGTGAGGGAAGATGGGAGATTAGGAGAGCAGTTACTGGGTACTATGGGCAAGGGATGAAGGTGAAGACTGGGCTCTGAGTGGAGAAGGGAGGGGTGGGCAACACGGAGGATTTAGGAGCTAACAGGCCCACGAACTAACAACTGGACTTAATGGACCGGATGAGGAAGGCAAAAGAGAGGAAGGTGTCAAGGGATGACCCCCAGATTTCCTTTAATTCTCTACTTCATCGTTCCGTTCCCTTGTTCTTTTATGTCCATTTACAGGATTTCACTGTAACTGAATCTTTTTTCCTAAGCCCTTCAAATCCTCCCTCTAGCCCCTGCACACACTTCTTCCAGAATCCTTTATTCCTTCTTTTCCCCCCAGATCCTTTTTAAAAGTAAGCAGATTATATATAATAAGTGAAAAGAAACTAAGTCCTCACATGTTAGGGCATGAAATCTATAAGCTTAAGTTAGTTTGAAAAACATTACTTTAGTGTTATCAACATACAGATGATGGATAACTATCTTTTTGCAGTACTTCTGGGGTGAAGCACAATTTTAAAACCAAAAACAGTTCTGCTTTCATCTATATTTAGAGAATGCATACATATAATGCATTGCACTGTACAACATTATATGCAATATAATCAAAAGAACGCCAGCATATAACACTGTAAGAAACCTACATACAGCCAAAGCTTATAATTTTTCATGCTAATAAAACCTGGTTTCTGAAATAAACAGAAACTAGTAAAAAAGCAAACACACACCTTCTTTAGATCTTTCAGGGAAGACAGGGAAAGGCAGCATAGTTTTGTTCTTCACTATGTTTTCTTTAGGTCGATATTAAAATGAGTTTATATTTTATAAGTATACAATAGCCAAGCAGTGGGGTGGCAGTGAAGACGGGGCAAAGATATAAGGGGTAACAGTATGAGAACACAAAAAAATACTTTAAACCTATACAAAAATAATTTAAAAATGGCATAATTTATGCACAAATTAATCTAGAGTCTCCTTTTACTGAACTAAAAATTTAAAACAGAATTTTAATTCTTATAAGTTAGTAGCATAATGGATAAGAATGTGGCTTAAGGAGTTAGCCTGCCTGAGTTTTCATCCCGTTTCTACCTCTTACCACTTCATCTGTAAAATGGACACACAATTAATGTCTCACACATCACTAGCTGTGTAAATTTGGGCCTTCATTTTCCTTATCCGTGAAGTGGGGATAAAATACCACTGTGACAAGATACACAAGACATCCACTATAATGCTGAACACACAGCAGGCATGCTCACTGAATGCTTCCACACCAGTCACTCCAAAATTGGTTCTAGATGTTCAGAAAAAATTAAGGAAGGTAGAAGCCCTTAACGAAAACCCTAAAGAATGTAGTGGCAAGAGAGAGAAAAAAGGACCATCAAAGATTTGAGGGGGAAAAAAACAATGAAGAGAAAAGAGAACAGAAAAAAACCCCAACCAACAAGATAAGAAGGAGGGGACTTCAAGATAATAAAGGTATAAATCAAATACCACAAACATGAAAAACAATCAAAATTGTTAAAAATCATTAGTGATATTTGACAAAATCATCTACATTATAGTGGAACTCATTATTCACATTAGAAGCCATCTTAACAAAAAATTCTCCCAAAGGGTCAGCCTTCGAAAGTAATACGAAGCCTCATTCTAGAATTAGTGAGAAAACGGTAAACTTGGCTGAATATCACTTTTGTCCTATAAGGATTTGATTAAAAAAGGAATGTTTTATTCACATTCAATTTACTTCATCTTGTTTCTCAGTGCTTAATATCTACTTGCGTAGGTCTTGTGAAAACTACGTATCATCTCTAGAAAAGTGGGTCTGACAGGCTGTTTAACTGGAAGCCCCTCACTAGCTAAGGTGTGCATGGAGTTAATGGTATTTTCCCTCTTCCCAAATTATGATGAGTTAGTGGAGTGTTAATAGAGAGTCACAATCTGATGATATAATTTATAACATTTCCCCTAGTTATAAATTATTAGTGGAGCTGTAAAACTGAAGCCCAATGGAACGGCCACAGTCTGTAAAAACTCCCGAACCTTTTTGTATTGGGAAGGTACGATGACCTTACCTATATGTACATGGCTACTTTACATATAAATAAGCGTAATTTCTAATTCAGTACGCTGCTACTTATTTTAGATGAGTTGCTTCTTTGCAGATTACATGAAGATCCTTGACTTTAAAAAATCGGGGGTATTCACTTTCTGACAAAGCATGACATCTATTCCACTCTGAAAAAATGGCTCAAGATAACATTTTTTGGGGGGAAAAAAAGTGTTACATAGGCAAGTGCCAACGTATTTATTTAAGCATCTGCTATTTTAACTGTAGAGATCATTAACAGTGTTCCTCAACTCATTTCATGTCACGGTCCACAGAAAAAAGGACATTTTTACAAGCCCTTGGGTAAACTGAAGACAGTGAACACAATCAAACCCTGGGCTTTAGGCTCCACCCCAATCAACTGATTTCAGCCATCTGGTACCCATGCCTGGCACAGACTGGGAATTCCAGACTCAAGTATAAGATACTGGATGTAAATTAAGGTCTAAAAGCTTCTAAGTGATAGAATTTATCCATCCGAGATCTGATAATTTTTGGAATGATTAGATGTTATTTTCCTTTCTTCTTCATGAGCCAAAACCCAGTAAAAACAGATCATTACAACCAAGAAACAGTTTGCTCATTTGTGTCATTTTACATGCAACACATTAGAACTATAATAATGACGTGTACTGTTTTGATGTAGCGGTATCATTAGGTAGGCGCTGCTAATGCTGCAATGGAGCGTGGCTGTTCAATCACCCATTGAGTCATCGTCAAGCACTGCATTCTCTGTGAAGGTATTAGGGATTTGTAGCTGAAGATAACTTTTTTTTTTAAGATTTTATTTATGTATTTATTTGACAGAGAGAGAGAGAGACAGCGACAGAGGGAACACAAGCAGGGGGAGTGGGAGAGGGAGAAGCAGGCTTCCCGCGGAGCAGGGAGCCCGATGTGGGGCTTGATCATCAGGACCTGAGCCGAAGGTAGACGCTTAACGACTGAGCCACCCAGGCACCCCTGTAGTTGAAGATAACTTATCTTCAGGAAACCTTTATTGGCATGAAGCCATCAGGCTCATATCATTACACATTATCAAGAAATATTTAGCTCAGGTAATGGGACAGATGCAGAGAATATGTATATAATAGAGCAAGATAGATACAGTCCTTGTCCTCCCATAGCTTAAAGATCTGCCCACGCTTACTTTATGTACTCTGGAAAAGATGAAGTATGAACCACTACCACCGTTCTGCCCAGAATTATTTAGAGTAAACCGTCCTAGCACATCTAAATCTTAAGTGACAACAAAGTATATGACTTCTTAATGACATCTGTGAGAGCTGAGACCAGTAACATGCAATAAAAGTGAAAATATAGGGGCGCCTGGGTGGCACAGCGGTTAGGCGTCTGCCTTCGGCTCAGGGCGTGATCCCCGTTATGGGATCGAGCCCCACGTCAGGCTCCTCTGCTATGAGCCTGCTTCTTCCTCTCCCACTCCCCCTGCTTGTGTTCCCTCTCTCGCTGGCTGTCTCTATCTCTGTCGAATAAATAATAAAATCTTTAAAAAAAGAAGGTGAACTATATTTTCACTTTTTTTTTTTTTAAAGATTTTATTTATTTATTTGACAGAGATAGAGACAGCCAGCGCGAGAGGGAACACAAGCAGGGGGAGTGGGAGAGGAAGAAGCAGGCTCATAGCGGAGGAGCCTGACGTGGGGCTCGATCCCATAACGCCGGGATCACGCCCTGAGCCGAAGGCAGACGCCTAACCGCTGTGCCACCCAGGCACCCCTATAGTTCACCTTCTGAACCGGAAAACCTTTGAGAGTGCTAAATGCTGTACAAAAGGGGAAGCCAGGATAAGGTATAACTGGGACTCTCCCATGAAAACCAGGAGTTATTGTCACCCTTATAGGCCACCTAAGCTAGAAATATTTCAGGCCATTATGCAAGAATGATGTATAAACACAAGTCAAGATTTTTTTTCAAAGCAAATAATCTGTAGACACATCCTATCTTTTTAAAAAGATTTTATTTATCTGTCGAGAGAGAGAGAGAGAGAGAGAGAACGCAAGCAGGGGGAGCAGCAGGCTCCCCGCTGAGCAAAGAGCCTGCTGCGGGGCTCCATCCCAGGACCCTGGGATCATGACCTGAGCTGAAGGCAGACACTTCACCGACTGAGCCACCCAGGCACCCCTAGACACAGCCTATCTTAAATATTTCACTCTATAGCAGTTGGTTCAAAGTAGCTGATGTCTCAAGACAGTCTTTACTACTTTATAAATGGGAACTGACCTTTTATCAGGGTAGCATATAGCATATTACAATTATTTTCTAGTAAGAAATCTAAAATTTTTAGAAAGATGAAACTGACGTAAACCACCGAAACAGCATTTTTTACCCACCAAGATATGTGCAGAAAGTGATAACATTTGTACCATACAAAGCAGACCAGCACTGAGGCTGCTCATAACTGGGGTGTCCTGCCACGTGAGCTGAGAGCATCGGTATTTTGGCAAACATATATGTCATTCTGTTATTAGTGTGCCATGGCACACCTCCTGAAAAACGGACCCAAATGATGCAACACACTGACAGATGTTGTCTGCTTAGACATCTGAGATGAAGAATCCAAGGGGGCAGGATGAATGATACTTTCCCTTAGAAGGATAATGTATCAACATTACCTTTCAGAAAATGCTCTGAAGATGGAGATGAAATGCTACCAACGGTTGTACTAAATGTAACCAACGTAAGTGCTGAGACAAAAGTCTGGAGGGACATTCCATGCTATTCGTACTCATGTGTCTGGTGCCACCAACTTTTACCACAAAGCATTAGCTGAGAATGAGAGCTACAGACTGCCCTTTCCATGTCTATGCCTTTAACCCTGGATAACACAATGTTTTGGAAGGAGAAGGACATAAATAAGAGGTGTTGAATCCTATTACCAGCATATGGTAACTGCTAAATCTTCCAGGGTAGGTCCGGATGGGTTAAACAAAAAAATCACAAATTTTCTCCCAGTTTGACTTTTTTTTTTTTTTTTGATTTTATTTACTTATTTGAGAGAGAGAGAGAAAGAGAGAGCAGAAGCAGGGGGAGCAGCAGCCCGATGTAAGGCTCGATCCCAGGCCTAGCACCATGACCTGAGCAGAAGGCAGTCGCTTAACCAACTGAGCCACCCAGGTGCCCCTCCCCAGTTTCACTTCTAATCAACATAGTCTTTTGTTCCTGTGATAAAGGCAAGTAAGTATCCTCCAGAAACCATTCTCCCTTTCTCCTTTTTGGTAACAGACACCTGCTACCCTCACCGCTCCATTGAGCAGGGTAGAGACTGTTGCCCAGCTAGAGGTAATATTTCTTGGCCTTATTTGCAACCAGGTATGGCCCTGTAACTGAGCTGGGCAAATAGGATGTGAGAAGTGATTACTCACTTCCTGGTAAGCTCCATAAGGACAAGCCTACCTGCTTTGGCTTTCCTCTTTCCTTTTTCCTGCGGGCTAGAAAATAGGGAAGCAGGCACAACCCCAGAAGCTGCGTGTAAGACACAGCAGAGCAGTCCTTCAGCCGCAGGCTGCTCGCATCTGGACTGCTGTAGGAGATGGAAACGCCTTGTAAGCCATTCTATTTGGGAGTCTCTGTTACAGCAGTTTAGCTGGTACCAAAATTAACAAAATTTTGAACTACTCAAAAAACACCTCTTAAATACAAGGATCCAGAAATAGAAAGATTTAGATAGACTCATTTGTGAGTACTTCTTTGTGGTTTCCCGGAACATAAAAATGTAGAGGCTTTTCTAAGAGAAGGGCTCATGAAGAGCAAAACATGGTCGGATCCAAGTTAGAAAAAGGGCAATAAGGAAACCCCCTGAAGGGTCTGAATGGGGAGGTGGGCAATGAGATCAGCACTCAGATTTAGAAAGAGTATGGAAGTGGGACTGGAGGTAGAAAAGGCTGGAGGAGGGGAAGTGAGTGTGAAAGTTGTACCAGTCAAGGTGACTTCCAGGTAAATTCAATTTTTCAGCTTGAACAGCTAGGACCTGTGTGTATTACATTTAAGTAGAGATTACTAGGAGTCATTTGACCTAAATCTCAGGGGAAGGATCCAAGATGGAATTATTCATTTGTGACAAATCAGGATATGGAAGATGAGAGTACCCAAGGGGAGTACATGCGGAGGAAAAGGTCAAGGAATCCTGGGGCTCTCTACCATTTAGGGGGCAAGTGAAAGACAGGGATTCAGTGAAGGAGGGTGGGGGTGAGAGAACGAGGCAGATAATTGTGTTCTGGAAGCCACAGGGGGCAAGCCAAGGAGGTTAAGGAGTAAAGAATGACTGCTGGGTCTGGCAGTTGAGGGTCACTTGAGACCTCAGCCTAAGCTGAGAAGAAGTCTGGCTCAGTGAGGGTGAGGAGTAAGTGGGAAAGGAAACGACTGCTTCTCGAATGTCTGCTGGGGAAAAAAACCAAAGGTTGGGACAACAGCAAGAAGTGGAAGCAGGTTAGATGGAAGGGTTTACTTTTTAGGATGGGAAAGGAGCAGGGAGTTAGCAGTTAAAAAGAACACGGTAAGAAGGTACAGAGATGTTTTTTATATGGCTGTCTGTTAACTTGGAACATCAAGTTAAAACAGATGCAGTAAACACATTTCTCTAAGGAGCGCTAGCTCAAGTATACAGCATGTTGTTATGACTCAATAAATGTATAGATTAAAGAGTTCGTAATTCCACAGAAATTCTTAAGCACAGTTTGGACAACCATTGTTTGCTTTTCTCTCCAGTAAGTCGGTAAACATTAACCTTGCTATCCACCATATTATTTATCCAGCTGTAAAACTTCAACGATTCCTTTCTGGGGAAAGTCAAAAGAGAAAAAAAAGGTGACTTGCAATAATAATAATAATAATAATAATTATTATTATTATTCTACGACTCCTATAACTTGGAAAGAAAACACAGCACACAGACATAGGAGCGAGTAGGTCTGTGTACATTCAAGTTATCTAAACAGTATCAGGCACTCTCACCCACTGAAACTCCCTGCTAAGGTCAAACGATTAAAAGAACTCAAGTCAGATTACACGGAAAGGAAGAAGGTGGTTAAAGAAATATTTATTATTCCTAAGGAGAGTGTTAGTCACCTAAATCAGCTCACTTCACTTCTCATTTCCTTGGCCGCAGTATGGAGGGGAAGATGGGGTGAGAAGGCGGTGGTATGCACTGCCGGCATCTGTAAATGACAAGCTTGGCCTTGAGACACCATTACAGAACAAGGAGACCGCTCACACACACCGGCGACAGGAAGAAAACCGCACCCTCAATAACGAATCAACACACACTTGAGTTCATGAAATTGTCCCACACCACCCCCCACCCCCGCCCGCAGTGGCATTCCTGTTCTAGTTCTATAGAGAAAAAACTGAGGTTTAGAAAGTTTGCAATGACCACGATCAAGCAGCTAAAATCCACAGACCTGGATTCAAACCCAGATCTGACTGACCCCTACACCAAGCCCATACCTGCCCCGCCTTGAACCTATTTTAAATTAGAGAGTAGCTCTAACTCAAGTCACCCCCCGCCCCACCCCGGGCGCATGGGTGGCTCAGTCAGTTAAGCATCTGTGTTCAGCTCAGGTCATGATTTCAGGGTCCTGGGACTGAGTCCCTGGCTCAGCAGGGAGCCTGCCTCTCTCTCTCCCTCTGCCTGCCGCTCCCCCTACCTGTGCTCTCTCCCTCGCTTGCTCTCCCTCTCTCAAATAAATAAATAAAACCTTAAAAAAAAATTCCCCCCAAATTTACGAATTGTTAGAAAGAATGCTTAAGTAAAGGAGACACAACCCTGTGTTCAAAGGCTGCCTCAGGACACAAGGAGCAAAGTCTGAAAAGCGAAATGACAATTTACAACCTGACTGCCATTTAATAATAGGATTACCTCATGTCTTTATCATCATCTCAGCTTTTAAAACCACTTGCATGGATTCCAACTACTCTGATCCTTACACACTGCTAGGAGACAAAGAAATACGGTCAGCTTCATTTTTTTAGCCAAGAAACTGATGCAACAAGGTAGTGGCCAGCGGAGACTGGAAGCAGAGAGCTCTGGAACCATCAAGCAGCGCACTCACTAGAACAGGTCCCGACACGTGCGCGACGGTCTCACAATTTCACGGATCTTCAGAAGGAGTGGTTGACGAAGTCAGACCAAACAGTCTCTGTAAACCCTTCTCAAGGGTAGCGTAGGAAGCTTTCTTTTTTATTCTGAATTCATTTACTATAAACTGTAACTGTACTTCTTAAAGAGTAAATAACTCACTTGGGCCAGCCAGTTCTCGGTGCAAAATCCGTACTGATTCCCCTGTGTGCACAGAGTACTGTTACAGCTGTGACTCTAGGAATACTACAGGAAGGTTAAGGACTTCAATCTGAGCTAACATTCTTACTCGGTAGGGGGGACGGTCCACATTTACTATATTCTTATAATTCTACTTCACCAAATAAAAATTTCCTTTAGCGCTTCTGGAAAGATGCACCATTGGCACCCCTATGACATTCTCAATCTCTTACATGGGGCAATGAAAAAAACTGGTATTAGAGAAAATATTTCTACCTACTACTCTTAATTCAGTGATCACACAATCAAACCCAGCGAGTGACATCCTAATAATCTGTACCTAGTGGCTACTTTCCATAAACTACGGCACATTGAGCAGGTAGTGTGTTTCTTAAATAACACGGGTCTTCATTCACTAATAACACAATCACAGGAGAAGAAAAACCAGACCTGAACTGCACAAGCATAACTGAGAGATGGTAATACCACCGATACAAATTAAGGCCTCCTCTGAATCAGACGCTGTCCTCAATCTCACAGAAGGCTTCCTGCCCAGTAAAATCTGCCTTAATTGGTTTTCTTTCTGTTGCTGCTGTTGAAAAACAGAGAGAGTGAGAGCCAGCCTAGGCAGCATCCTGGGAATTTCAGACACACACACACACACACCAGGCAGCGACATGGGAATTTCAAACATACACACATACCCTTTAAAGCCCAAGTGAGTACATCTAGTTTTTAAGGAAACACTAATAACAAGGAACAGGTTGAGGGTATTTTCCACTGGTTTAAAAATAAAGCATCCAACCCTTTAAAAAAAATAAATCTTAGAATTATAGAAACAGGAAGCCGCAGCTGGATTTATCATCCTTCATTTCCTCTGAGTTGTAGTAAGGAACTCCCCATTGAGACAAAAGCCTTGGGGGGGGGCAGCCTCCTCCAGCCTGAACCCACAGCTACATGCTGCCGCTACCTGTCACAAGTCTGGCTGGCCGCTTCAAAATCAAACTGCTCACTTTATCTTTGAAAGCTTTCTGTGCCCAGGCCCTACATTTTGGCAGTATGAAAAATCTGACTAGAATGGAAACACACGTACGTAATGTCCCCAGTCCTGCAAGAGCCCAGCTCCCCCCTCTCCCACGGGTCTCTCTCCAGGGCCCACTCCCTGACGGACTCCGCCGCCTAGTTCTGGTGGCTTGTGTTGGAAAGCGCAGGAGAGCTGGACTCAGCTTCCCACAGCCACTTGTGAGTGTGGTTGACGTTCTTTCTCTCTCTCAGATTCAGTTCTCTCATCTGTGAAATGGCAACAAGGCCATCCAATTTCACATGGTTGTAATGGGCAGTCAATGGGATGATGAATGCCAAAATACCTTGCAAATTACACATAAATCGCAACACCCAGACTAACAGCATACATACCCTGGTAGAAGGGGTTTTACCAGTTCCGAAGCTTTGACAAATATTACCTTTTCGTTTGATCCTCAAAATGAAGCAGTGGCTTAGGTGGTGGTGGTGGCAGTAGCAGCACCCACACCAACACTGTTATTAGTACTGTTTCATAAATGCGCTAGTCTATAAGAGCATAACAGGAAAATGCGTCTTAACTCCTTAGCAGCATCCAAATCATTTGAAAACATTTCTGGCAGTACATGAGAGATAAGTACTAAGCTGGGAGTTAGGAAAGCTGTTCACATTTCAGGTCTGCTACTCTGGGCAAGTCCCTTAACCTCTCCAGGCGACATGATTCATCCATCTGTCACCAGGCTGGTGGGAGACAAAAATAAAATGAGACCTGATTCCAGCTCTTGAAGAACTCACTTGGAGGCAAGGGTGGGGGATGGAAAGAAGTGACATATAAACAGATTAATTATAAAATGGTATTTACTTAAAATATGGAGTTGAGCGAAGTGCCCTGGGATCACAAAGCAGGAAATGACTAACTTTGGGGACTCATGGAAGAATTCCTCTCATTTGTAAACTGGGAAAAGAAGGAAATCAGACTGTGCATAAATCAATGTCTCTTTTGGGGCGAGAGCTCTCAGAAAACTAGGCTGAGAAAGATCATTGGCAGTATTGATACGCACCGCGAGGCCGCTTATACACCTGTGCATAGCCAACACATCATTTAAAAAATGTCGTTATCTTAAGTGCTAGAAAAGTGTACTTCAGAAATCTCTGAGCAATAAGATTTTTCAGAATATGACTCAAATACAAATCATACTTGGAAGTCTGTGTGAGTCTATGGGAGCTGGGTCCACAGTTAGCCCTATTTGTACTAATGACGGGATTTAGATCCTAGAGCCAGATTATCTGGGTTAAACTCTTGACTTGACTAGTTACTAGCTGTGTCACTAGCTAAGTTACTCCATCTCTTTGTGCTTCAGACTCCTCACATATGAAAGGTGGTGGGGGGCGGTGGGTGTAGTGGTAGGGGTCGTAGTAACACCGCCACCTACCTCATAGGTTTGTTATAAGGATTAAAAGTACTCTACATGTACTTAGAGCAGTTCTTGGCACACGATAAAGCCTGAGTTAACTACTGTCATGATTTGCAAAACTGGCATTTTGGGACTATTCTTCGACAGATACTCTCTTACGCCTGAAAGTTTCCAATTTAGTCTCAATCCACAATTTTCATTTTTCAGAAATTTATGGAACATTCACGTTATCAATAATGAAATGTTGGTTATCTGCTTCAGAAATATATTCCCCCCAATTCTGCCAAAGTGAAACATCCTGAGTACGATTTAAAAAATTCATTTCCAGGGGTAGATAGGAAATGAACACAGGCAATACAGGTTTACGGCCATGGAGATACTTGCACTTCGGAAAACTGTTCACCTTTGAAGTGACTACATAGGAGTTTTGGAAGATATTTTGGAATTACAGAAAAGCAGAAAATGAAAAAGGAAGGATGCCTATATTCCCACAATTTTTTTTCCTATTTAGCTTTATATTTAAAACATCATTTATAGTACTTTAAAATTATAAACATTCAGGACACCTGGGTGGCTCAGTTGGTTAAGCGTCTGCCTTCAGCTCAGGTCATGATCCCTGGGTCCTGGGATCCCATCCTGCATCAGGCTCCCTGCTCAGCGGGAAGCCTGCTTCTCCCTCTGCCCCTTCCCCTGCTCATGCTGTCTCTCTCTCACTTGCTCACTCTCTCAAATGAAAATCTTTAAAATGAAATTATAAACATTCAAAGTAATATTAAATATGCAAATTTAACCACCCACTGAAAAATATAAGCATTTAAATAACAAAGTTTTTTTTCATTTTTCTCACTGAATTCACACAAAATTTTAGGAAATTACTTAGGCTGGTAACAGTATTTTATCATTATTGTTGGTAACCATCAGCTGAAATGGATTGAATGTAGATAAAATTAAACTTCTATAAATCAAACTGCCATGTTTTAATTGGCAACATTAGCAACACTCACCAAACCAGAAGATTCTGCATTTAATATTTAATATATTAAACATCATTATCTCATTGGCTCTCAACCAACATCAATACTTACTGACTCTTGGGGCCTGCGGTTTTCATCTTAGTCAATAATGCTTAGGTTCAGGCCTCAAAATTAATCATTAAAACCTGCTGACAAAAAGTGTTCACTAGAACCCCAAAAGAATAGAGAGAGAGGCATGGTATTTACCATACTTATGTTCTGGAAAGAATGGGATACTTCTTCTCAATACAAAACAGTTTTGTTTAGTGACTCTACTTAATGCTTTATAATATATCCCTAGGAAATGAAGCAAAATACTTCAAGTTATAATTTACTCTGATTGAAGTATGTGTTAGGCACATTTGGGGAAGGGTCTTATGAAGAGTATTTAACTGGTACAACTTCTTGAGGCAAACTGAAGAAACTTATTTCCTTAACTTTATAGGTGGGGAAAAAAAAAAAAGCTTAGAAATGTTAGGTAACATTCTCATAAAGTCACAGTTAAAAACTGATAGGCCAGGGGGTGTCTGGGAGATCAGTCAGTTGGGCATCTGACTTTTGATCAGCTCAGGTCATGATCTCAGGGTCGTGAGATGGAACTCCACACTGGACTCAGAGCTCAGCTTGGAGTCTGCTCGAAATTCTCTCTCTCCTTTCCTCTGCCCCTCCCCCCTGCTCACTCCCTGGCACTTTCAAATAAATAAGTAAGTAAATAAAATCCTAACCCCCCCCCCAAAAAAAACCCAAAACCAAACTGATAGACCAGGAAGCAAAACTAAACTTAAACATACAAACATACACACTTTTTTGTAGGTTGTCCAGGTAATCATTTTAGAAACATACAAGGAAGGCATTCAAATGTTTCTTAATGAGGATACTAGATGAATCTGTTTAATTCTACTAGTCAAGAGTTACAAATGACATAAAATGAACTTAAAAGTGCTTTGTGGACATATGGTAAAAAAGTTAGGACTAAACCTTACAGGAACAGAAATTTTAGGTCCCCTGTAAGGTTAAAAGCCCACTCTCTCAACTAACCAATCCTTATAATCAGAATTAATTAAAAACAAAAAGTACAGCGATATTTTAATCTTATAGAAAAGGTTTAAGATAGTGATCAACATTCAAATAATTCAGTGCCATTTATTAAGTGTCACTTATGTACCAGGAGTATGCTCAGAAAATAGATGAATAAGATTCCTTCATCCTTTCTTTTACCTGCCCAATTATACTGTGTGACGTTCTAGTATATTTGGTGCAATGATTTAGAACTCCTAGATTACCTGAGGGCCACAAACTATTCCAGTTAGCAAGTTTCCAGACTGCCCTGCCTTTAACCGTTTTGTAATAAAATATTAAAATAATGCAACTAGTTTATGTACCAGGACAGCTGTTACTGGAGGCTGACACAAAAGAGAATTTAATAGTTAATCAATCCTTCTAAGACAGCTTTATGATAAAGGTGACTCTAAAAATACCAGGTTGTTCTAGGAGAAACTATATTGAAAGTTGATCCCATTTTCCCTAAACAGGGAATTATTTGGGTATTCCAAGTTCTATTTCTAGAAGCAATAGGAAAGTTCTCATAGGATTCTAGTTCTGGTGCTAACTGGCTATTGGATCCCAGCAATCTCTAGGTCTTAGGTTCTCCATCTGTAAAACAGTTAAGACCGTATTAGATTGTCTCTTCCTTCCTGACATAAAACTTTAAGATTCAGTTCACACTCAAAATCCAAACTCAAATATGTCCTTCCACAAAAGCCATCTGCCTCCCATCCTCACCCCGAGGCAGTCAGTTGCTCAGAGTAGCTGAGTCCCCACACTACTTTATTCACTGCTCGGTAGGGTAATCATTAGGATATAATTGTTTGTTTACCCAACAGAGTGGAAGTTATTCCAGAGAAGAAACTATGTCTTATTGATCTTTGTTTAATTTGTCATATAACAGGCTTTAATTGCTTGGTATACAAAAGGTATGCAACAAACATTTAAAAAAATAAATTCTTTGAACGGCGCTATCAAGCAAGCATTCATTTGGTACCTCCTTTGTTTGGGCTCTAGACCACATTCCGGAGATGAACCAAAGTTCCCACCCATAAAGTATTTGCAATTTAGAAACAGGGCAATCGTGGGATGATAAATAATAATACAAGTTTCATACATTTTAAGTCATAAGTTTAAGTGAGTTCTGTAGGAAAAAACATGCTCTTGGAATTTAAGATATCTAAGACCCTTAGATGCTTTAACATTTTACGGCCGGTCACCTTGCAGAGCCTTACCATTTTTCCCTCCTCCACTCCGCCTCTATATGATGGGCATGAATCTATGTCATGCTCATTTTTAATGATTCAACTGTTCAAGAGAAAAAGCGATCTCAAAAGAGTAGCGACTGATTCAGAGCTGGAAAAGACTCAGACACTTGAAGATAAGCAGAAGGAAAAAAAGTTTAGGAAAGATTAATAAACATTTTTAATGGGGTGGTGAAAGTTAAAGCATGAGGTTACCTCAGGCCAGGAAACGGAAAAGAAAAGAAGTAAAAATATATGTTTTTTGGCCTGGAAGTATTTAGCTTTCATGTTCCCAAACAAAATTTCATGTAGTACTTGTCGGTTCTCTGGTATTTATTTTTCTTGTTCATGCACATCCCTGGCGGTTAGCAACAAAAGGGAGTGAAGGCTGCTGGCACTGGTGCATAAAGGCTGGGGAGAAGACAGGAAGCCAGCACCCGAAGGATGGCCAAGAAGCCCTTCGGGACCCTTTGCTGGCAGCTCACAATAGCCTTTCTGCAGGAATAAATGCTGACAGGTTTGCATGGAAGAGACTGAGTGATCCACTCTTTTGCATTTTTTCTAAAGTAACACCCAAATCAAGATAAGCTGGGGTACGTATTACGAACCCAGATTCCTGGGCTCCACCAAGACCTATCCCTTTCTACATGAGCACCACCCCTGCAACCCCCATCTGTGACAGAGCCTCTGACAGGCTGAAATACAATGAGAAGTAAAGTAAACTCAATGCAGCTTGGAAACTCTCGCCAGCAAGGCTGAGCTGAGCTGACTCAGCAGGTTAGAGCTGTGACCCTTTACTTCTGGACTCACTACTCTGGTTCTTATCCAGTGGCTACTACAAATGCACAGGCACAGATTAGTCTTACTCCAGAGCCCATCTGAGAACATGGAACGGCTAACACAGCTCAGCACGGCACATGGGCAGGTTTTCCCGAAAAAAGCCAGACCCGGGTCCTGGTTGACAACCAGCTCCCGAAAGTTTGGCTGAGAACACTAAGAAAAAGGTCATGGTCGACCTTAAATTCTGTAAAATTCTACTCTTTAGAATGGCACAGAAATTGGGGAAAGTAGAAAAGAGAAGTTGGGTGGGTGGTGGGATTGCGGGGTTCTGTCCCTGACGTGCTACAAATCAATTTCCAAAGCTGTGAAATTAATCATGGTAATAATAATAAAAACAGTAAAATTCTTTCCAATGACTATTTTTTTCTGTTCTTCAGCAGCTGCAATGCACTTGCTTCTATTTGAGCCTAGTGTTGCCACACAAGGTCCTTTGTCTCCTGCTTATTCACCTCTGGGCTAAGTTATATACACCACCAGAGTATGTAAGGCAATACTGTTTGGCTCTTTATGAAAAGGAATTAGTCCTTTCATTATTTTTTTTTATCAAATGAGAATTATTTTTTTAAAGCCTGAAAGTGGTGCTTGAAAGAGGCTTCAGGTGTAGGAACGATCAGAAATAAGAAGGGATGGGGGCCAGTTAAAACAACGGGCGACGATGTGGCAGCCACATAAAATGTGCTCCGACTCCACATTTAAAGCTTCAGCTAAAGGGTGAAGAAGGGCAAAGAAGGGCAATCTCAGGTTCAATCACACTGACAGACCTTATCTCCCTTCCTCACCAAGTGTCCCTGGTGAGCAGGGCCGGGTCTCATCTACCCCTGGAGACGCCACAGCAGGCGTTGTAAGAGGACTTTCATTTACTCACCTCATGTTACCACCCGGACAAAATTCCCCACGATAACAAATATGGCCTCTCCACCTTTTCCTTCCCCTTTCCTCCCTTTGGGATCTGCCTGCCTGCAGAGACGATGCATTCTAGACTTCTCTCCTGCTGGGTGGTAGGAGGCTTCACCTGCTGGCTGCCAGCTTCCGCCATCCTGCTCTGCCCGGGAAAGAGTGGGTAGTCTAAGTCAAGAATGAAATTTCAGAAGATCCACTTGGCTGCAGACCCAAAGCCACATTCTCCAAAAAGTGTTTTCAGTAATAAAGATGGCATCTTGCTGTCCATCAGCCTGACTCCTTTATCTTTCTCAATGGCTTTTTAATTTGGGCAATGGAGGAGGGGTTATTTCTGGGTCCCCTCAAATCTCAAGAGTGGGTAGGTCACCTTGCTTTGTCTATGGTATAGTTTTTAGCAACTATTTACTGAAGATGTGTCTATAAAACTGCGGTGAGAAGGAAATGAAAATAATCTATCTGGTCTTATTTGTTCGTGGGGGCTTCTGTGACCATATCCCAACCCACCAGTTTCTTGGGAAGGTAGTCCAAAACATGGTATCCAAATATATGTGAAATCTCAGAGCGAAACAATCAATCTAAAATATACTCAGAAGAGAAAAGCTCTATCAAACATATTATTGACAACTTAGCACATGGGAATAGGTTTTTGACCTATGAGGAGCATGAACCACCTGGAAACTTTCTTCCAAGTATTTTACAAGCCAAATGACAAAGGTGAAAATTTAACCCTTAGTATGATTTCTAGAACCCTAGCAAGCAAAGATCCCAGACAGCTAACAAAGTGATTTTTAACATGTGTCATGATTACAATGCATCTCCACAAACACCCTGTGAAATAAGTATTATTCTCAACCTCAAATTAGGGGAGAAAACTGTTCAAGTGGTTCACCTCTCTGCCCACGATTACTCAGCTAATTAACGGTGGCAGCACTGAGACCCAAACCCAGGTCTTCTGATGGTAAAATCTAAGTGCTGTCTATGATGTCATGAGGCTGGAACCAGGATGCTAAGGTGTCTACACCCTCCCGGCAGCAAACACCAAAAGTAACCTGGAGCAGAGAGAAGAGCAAGCTAGCTCACTGAGGTTGATTCCCCTGACCTTCTGTATTCCTTCTCAGTCTTTTTAAGGAAGAAAAGTAAGTGAACTCATTTCATTTTACTTCCTTCCTTCCCTTCCCTAGGCCTGACCCACAAAGACACAGCCCAGGAACCAAACCAGTGGGAAGCTGATACCTCTAAAAACAGTTTCACATCCGTTAAATTATAGGATGCTCCATTAATTCCAAAGAGAAGCCGAGGGTCCAACTTTCTCGAATTCCCCAGTGGTCAGATGGTCATTACAGCTGTGATGAAAACTGCAGCTGAGCCTGGGGACTCTTGAAAGAGCCAAGCTAAGGGTGAAATGCTTTTGGCTTTGAAGGAAGCATGGGGGGAGGATAAGAGAGCTCCTCCAGAGTGTTCCAAAAGACCTCTCTCTCTGTTTTCATCCTGTCCCCTCACTTGACTTCTCGAGACCCCACCTTCTCTAGTTTGTCTTCAGAAAAATAGCAACAGGCTTGAGTCCTGAGAAGGCGGAAGTTGGGTGGTCTCAGGCTATACTGGGAATTCCAGGATGATAATTACTCTTTGGGACAAATACAATGAGTAACTGGAGCCTCCCAGGCCACTAAATAAATAAATGACTACTGGATGACAGATACCAGAGTTATTAAGATGATCTTAAAAGTATACTTATGTTTGGAAGAAATCAATTCAGAGGCAACTATAAAATTTCTGGGCTCAATTTGAGGCATCAAATTAGTCTTCCGGGGGCGCCTGGGTGGCTCAGTTGGTTGCGCATTTGCCTTCAGCTCAGCTCATGATCTCAGGGTCCTGGGATCAAGTCCCACGTCAAGGCTCCCTGCTCATCGGAGAGTTCTTTTCTCCCTCTCCCTTGCCCCTCACCCCTGCTCATTCTCTCTCAAATAAATAAACAAAATCTTTAAAAAAATTAGTCTTCAGAACTCCATTTGAGGGAAGTGGCAGATTGAAATGTTCATAAAGTAAGAAAGTCCTTTTTAGGAGTCACAGTTATCACCACTATTAATTATGTCAGCCAACACCCCCAAAAGTCAGTGGTGGTAAAGAAACAGAGGAAACAGTGTTTAGCTTTTGGAAGGAAACCCTCTTTTTAAAAACAAATCAATCAACAACACCAGAATGCTGAAAAAACACATCTCAACGTGTGTAACTGTGCTTGAAGAGTGAGAGGTAAGATACCTAACACCAGCCCTTCTGGCTAATCCTGCCGTTTCCCTCAGTGGTGAGAACAGTGTCACCTGAGTGGAAATTACACTTGGCAACATGATACTGTGTACCTCATTGAAAAGGCATCCCTATCAGACAACTTTTATTTTGATCAGATACAGGGTGGGGGGAAAAAAAAAAACACGAGGAGGAGAATGAAAAAGATGGTATTACAGAGAAAAGATACTATCTAATATATTTAAGAGGAAGCTCTTTCTTGTCATCAACTCAAACCATCTTCATCTTGACGCAAAGAAACTCAGTATCAGCTGTTCCTCTCCTCCAACAGAAAGCACCACCGCTTCCCCGTGCTTCTCCCAGCCCACCAGACCTCCCCAGCTCCTCTGCCTCTGCACACATAGTACAGTGTCAGAGTTCAGAGCAGGGCTCAGAAAAATCCTACAGCTAGAGTAAACATTCTGGCGCTGCCATCTATTAGCTGTGTGACCTTCAGGTTGGTTACTTAACATCTCTGTCCCTCTCTTTCCCCTCATCAGTAAGATGGAAAACACAGCACTCCTCTGAGGCTGTGGTGAGGAGTTAATGAATCCGGACAGGAACACCATAGCATGGTGCCTGGTACATGGTAAGCACTCTACACATATCACTTTGATGATGACGGTAGTGAGGGTGACGATGATAACAGGGACATGTGCTTAACCAGACTGCGGTGAAAACAAGGACCTGGGGGCCCCACAAGTCCCCCAGGGAACCACACAGAGTGCATTAGAAAAAAGCCTTCTATTCTGTGGCCCCAGGGGACTCAACTTGATTCTTCTCGGTGGCTCCAGTGGCTTATCAAAAGGGGCAGGCTCAAAGGACCAAAGCCAGGGCAGGAGAGATATGGGAACAGAGACAGAGTGCTTGAGTCTGGAAGAAACTAGTTTGGGGCAGCTCTGAGGAGAGGTAGCAGCCAACAGTTGACAATCATGGGATTTAGAACTTAGAAAGAAAGTAACAGGCCAGTCAGATAGGCACATTTCGTTAATAGGGCAAAACTCTCCACCACTTTTCCTTCAAGGTCCCTTCCGCGGGGAGCATCTTCCAGAAACTGCTCTGTCTCTAAGCTCCTATAGCACTCCTCCACATTTTTATGGCTACTTTTTGCGTGTAATTGTTCTGGAGAATAACTGATGTCTCAATTTGATTGTAATTACTGGAAGGAGGTATGTGTGTGGCTTATACTCCTGTATCTCTCTCCCTGGCCTATGTCTGTCCCAAGGCCGAACCCCCACCGTGGACATCTTCACCTGGAAAGTACACAATTCAGTAGAAGGCTCTCAGTGAGCCAGTGCTATAGAGATACCTGGTAGGATACCAAAATAAGCACACAGGTGGCTAGTCCAGAGAAAAGGGCACAGAGCAAAGCAGAGTGCTTGTCTTTACGTCTCTGAGGCTTTGGTGAAAAGGCTGAGTCCCAGAAGTTTAGAGGCAGAAGATGAAGCCTTCAGTGATCCTAAATACTGAAAAGATTACAGAGTTCCCCCAAGTAGAATTTAAATTAAAATGACAAACCATAAAATACTAAGGACATCCAGCAAAAGTCCGCTTTTCCCCCATGATGATCACTTTGATTTTTTTTTTTTAAAGCAGTGAATATCAAATTCTTTTGAAAACATTTTCTAGTGTTGTCTTTGCTTTGCAGGTGCCCTAAACGCATGTTTCACCTGCCTACCTGGTAATGTAGCCCTACTTGGGCACCAAAGGATTCCCTCCAGACACTGAGATGCAGGCCTGAAAGGGAGTCGGGCAAGGGCAGGTGGGTGGAGAGGGAAGAGTGAAGAAGATAGTGGGAACTGAAGAGATGGCAGATAGAAATGGGGCAACGACACAGCTCAAGGGAGGTCTGCGACTTCGATTCCTGCCAGCTTCCATCTAGAGAGAACTGCAGAGAACCTTCTCCTTTTAGGGAGAGAAGTTACAACCCACTGATGAAGACTTACTCAAGGCCAAAGCCGCCAGTGTGAGGCGGAGCAGGAATGCGGGTCTCCCGCTGCTTCCTGGGGGCTCTTCCCACGTCGTACACCCCCTCCTCTGTGCGCTCACACGCATGGGGGATCAGGGTTCAGACAGGCAGCTCAGAACTCAAGCTGCCATGAAAAAGCGCTGCGGTCTCCCCTGCCTCCATGCCACGTGCTGACAGTTAACAGAAGAGGCAAGAGACAGTCAGCCCCTGTGGTTATCACAGTTTTCTGATGAAGCCACTCGCCCTTCTGATAGGACCCCCTGGACTAGAAATGCACAGGCACACTCTGTGTTCCTGCCAGGAGGAAGTCTGGCCGGATTTGGTGCAGGCTCGACAATGGATGGCCTGAGAGCATACAGCCCAAAAATGAGGCCCCATGTACATTCCTGACACCCCTACTGCCTCCACAGGTCCTCACTGCTGGATACGTGGCTTCATGGTGCCCTGATTCCTGAGGGGGTACAACTGCGAGGGATGCAGGGTGAGGATCGGACATGCAAACCGAATGAGGCAGCTGCTTCAAGAACAGCCTTGAAAGGGGTAGCACTGTGGTGCTGCTGGCTGTAAAACGGGGGCAGACACAGAAAATTACTGTGAGGCGCAACACATGCTCTTGCGAAGAGCTCTGCGTGGCTTGTGGACCATCTCTCGGTTTAATTACAATCCAGACCTCCCGAGCTATAAAAAGCTTTCTTTATGAAAACCAGCCTCCTTCCTCTGAGAGAGGCTTTCTGTAAGTACCACTGTGCTTCAATGCCCACCTCGAGTGCTCAACATGTATGTGGCACGTGACCTGGACAAAGCGTTCTTTTTCATGTTGGGGTTTCGCTGATGTACATAAATCACTCAGCCTCCTTCCTGTTCCATATCCCAAACACCTACACAAAATCAGGAAAAGGAAGAGGAAAATAGATGACTACATCTCTTGCCTTCTTTCTTCCTTTGAACCCTCTCAAAGCACTCTATGGAATAAAAAGGTCATTTCTCCCAAGGGAAAGCAAGTGAGAACTGAATGAAAACCTCAGGAGCCTTAGCATCACGACATCCCCCTTCCTGGTCCCCATCTACACGCCTCCGCCACTCTGTTCCCTCTGCCGGGAATACCAAGCTTTCTCGGACTCACCTTGACTTCCCCTTTGTCACCCATCAGCGCCTGTGGGAAGCCCTTCCTGAAATCTCTATGCCAGTAACCCACTCCTTCTAATCCTTCTTTAAGGCTCTCAGAGTATCCTGTGCATTCTGGAACCTTTTACAATTACCTGGCTTTGAGTCTATCTTCTTGACTGAGGCGTACGATTCTCCAGGGCAGGAAGCATTACTTATTCATGTTTGTTTCCCCAAGGACGAGTAACAGCACCTGGCACACAGCAAGAGTGCAACACATCCGCGTTGCAAGGCATTCTCACACACAGTCTTTAACTGGATTCTTAAAGTGACACGTAGGCAGGAATTGCTAGTCTCATTTTACAAAGAAACTGAGGTGCAGAAGGGTTTCAGAGGCTCCCTAAGGCCACGAGTTCTGGTACCCTCTGGCTCCAGGCTAGATTTGCACTGGACCACATTACAATCAGTTAACGATGCAAGCTCTGTACAGAAGATAAAAGAGAAAGCACTGATCCTCTGATGTAGGCTTATATGTGGTGACCTGGACATTTGAAGAAGAGACACAAGACGTTCAAATATGGATAAAATCATTGTTCTGAAGGCAGGAATACTGATCAGATCTGGAGATGGAATTCACACGTATTCTTTTCTCGAAGACCTCTGCAGAAATGTCTGGTGGATGTGAATTAGAGACAGACAAAAGTTCATCTGATTAAAACGTCATGAGACAAACCGTCTCTGGTTAAACTGCCAAGGGGGTCTCCGACCTCTTGAAAGAGCGGGACGTAGGATGGTGGTAGCAGCTAGAACGTGCAGGGAGGTGGCTGAGTCACCATTAGGGCTCAGAGAAGCAACTACAGGTAGGAACTGTGGCTGCTGGCAGGACGGGGCTGGTTTGGGTCTTTGACCCTTCATAACCCTCTTAAGTGCACTTGAAACGCCCCCCAGCTGAGGAGAGCAGTTTTCAGCACAGCTGTACCCTAGGAAAATGTGAGGGAGCCTCTAAAGTGTGGTCAATGCCGGGTCCCAAGCACAGAAGGGCTGACTTAGCTGGCCCCGGTGCGTGGCCCTCCTATCTACATCAGAAGTGTTTAAAAGCTGCTCTGCAGGGCACCTGGGTGGCTTAGTCGGTTAAGCATCTGACTTTTGGTTTTGGCTTAAGTCCTGATGTCAGGGTTGTGAAATGTGATCTCAGGGTTGGAGATCAAGCCCCACATTGGGCTCTGTGCTCAATGCAGAGTCTGCCTAAAACTGTCCCTTCCTCTCTTTCTGCCCTCCCTGCCATGTCTCTTCTCTAAAAATAAATAAATCTTAAAAAAAAATTTAAAAAACTAAATCTTAAAAAAAAAAAGTTCCTCTGCAATTCTAGTGCACAAAG
This sequence comes from Ailuropoda melanoleuca, assembly GCF_002007445.2. Taxonomy (NCBI): domain Eukaryota; kingdom Metazoa; phylum Chordata; class Mammalia; order Carnivora; family Ursidae; genus Ailuropoda; species Ailuropoda melanoleuca. The sequence continues at coordinate 60,188,089 of NC_048219.1, read as the reverse complement.
TGAAGATGACAAGCGCAACTAAAACGTCTTCTGGGCCCTTCCTTTTTCACGTGTCCATCAAAGTTTAAGACACTGATGTGAACAGCCAGCTGCTCGGCACTCTGGGGGTAGCGAAACCATTTCTGCATTACTTAAAATCAACAGAACATTCCTCTACTATATCCTTCACTGGGACAGTTTCCAGCCTCTTCTACTCAAATGTTTTCAATGACAGGAAACTCACTACTTTAAAAGGCACTTTGGAATTCTACGCTTAGAACAGGTGAATGTTACAGTATGTCAATTACAGATCTTCCTCAATTTATGATGGGGTTGTATCCCAATAAGCCCACTGTGAGTTGAAAATATTATAAGTCGAAAATGCATTTAATAGTGGCACCTGAGTGGCTCAGTTGGTGAAGAGCCTGATTGTAGATTTCAGCTCAGGTCATGATCTCAGGGTCATGAGACCAAGTCCCCACGTCGGGCTCTGTGCTGGGTGTGGAGACTGCTTGGGATTCTCTCTCTCCCTCTCCCTCTGTCCCTCCCCACCTCTAAAAAATAAATAAATAAATGTTTTTAAAAATGCATTTAATACACCTAACCTACCAAACATCACAGCTTAGCGTAGTCTGCTTTAATCGTGCTCACGTTAGCATACTTCTGGGCAAAATCAACTAACATCAAGCCCACCTTATTATCACAAAGGGCTGAATATCTCACGGCTGTGTGGGTACAGCATGGTTGTCAGTACATCGGCTGTGTACCCTCGTGATGCTGTGGCCGACTGGGAGCTCGGCCCACTGCCCAGCATCATAAGTACTGCTAGCCTGGGAAAGATCGAAATTCACAAACTGCAGCATGTTTTCTACTGAACGTGTATCACTTTTGCACCACTGTAAAGTCAAAAAATCGTTAAGTCGAACCACTCTAAGTCAGGGGTTGTCTACGTATTTCAGTAAAACGGTGTGTGTGTGTAAGTGGCCCACAGCAAATGATCTCTAAACTTCCACAGTGTCCTGATCCATAGCAAGTGAGAGCATTTCCTTTGTAGGATCTGTGAGGATTGGAAAGCATCTAATATCTGGAACATTGTAAGTTGCTCAATGACTAATGCTTCCCTTTCTCTCCCCGTAAAAGTGGAGTGGGAAGTCTTCTCCCAAGGCCCTGTTTTGGGCTAAGCTTCACTAGAATGGGCTAAGCTAGAATGCACGGATACTTAATGACTCCTCATCGGGCTGTGGTTTTTCCATTCCTTTCCATCTCAGGTCTCCTGCTCTAAAATCCTTAGATTTGGTTTTGTTTTTCATTTGTTTACGTAAGCTCTCTGTCCAAGGTGGGGTTTCATGACCCCAAGATCAAGAGCTGCATGCTCCCCTGACTGAGCCGGCCAGCTGCCTCTGAAATCCTAAGATTTGACAAATGGTGGTGGTGGCATCCCACAGAATCAGTGGATTCTGGTACACAGGCGTACCATCAGCTGCTTACTTGTGTAAAGTATTTTACAAGTTCTAGGAGCCCGAGACCTCCCTCCCCACATACCCAGTATCCGTTTCCTATGGGCACTACACCATATATGCAGGCTCAGCAACATTTCAGAGAGATAACAAGTCATCTTTACTTACCTCTGCAGAAGTCAGTATAGGGATGAGGTGGGAATTCCTTCTGCTAACTGCTGAAGGTGAGGTGGCTTGCAATTATCCCATGACTATGTTGTTACCTCGCTATAAACCTCCAGGACCAGACACACACCATGCTGCCTCTTACCCCCTCTCCCCATCTCTGACGCTTGTCACATCTGCCCAGCCCCTTCTGATCTGTGATTCTGGTGTGGCAGCATAACACTGCCAAAATTAAAAAGATGTGGCTAAGACAGGTTCAAATCATGTCACACTCTCTCATGGCAAGCTATGTGACTTTGGTCAAGCGGTGTAACTCTGAATACCAGCACCCTCCTCTGAAAATGGAATACACAGCACCTTTCTACTGGGGTTACTATGAAAATTAAGCACCTTTCTACTGGGGTTACTATGAAAATTAAGTGGTATGTTACAATAAAACACACAGCCCAATGTCTAGTACTTAACAGGTACCCAACAAGTAGAAGGGTAATTATTATCATCAGCACTGTGGTATGGCAACTTCTCATTTTCACACTGGACTGAGTCCTGAATGCTAATCTATTTGGCTAGGGCCCCGACCTCTCTGCTTAGTTCTTGCCATCTCTGTCCTCCAGGGGAGGTAAAACCTGGTCCCCACACAGGAGCTTCCTCCACCCTCCACCCTTCTTCACAGCCCCTCTCCCCACAAGCCCCAGAGTGTAGACTTGTGGACTTTACAGCTCCTAACAACACCTCCTAGTATATAAATTGAGCTCTGGGAATCAGGAGACCTGGACCCTAGGTCCTGCTCAGCCACTAGCTATGTGACCTTGGGCCAACAACATAGACTTCTTGGATCCCTGTTTCCCCTTCTGTAAGATGATGGCATTAGACAACATGATCTCCAAGGCCTCTTCCTGATCTGAAGTTTTATGATCCCCCCCACATATCCCTCCCTCTGGGCCTCTTCCCAGCTATCCTTTATCACTCCTAATTACCCCTCTGCCTTCCCACCCACCAAGGGGAAGTCCTTGAGTAATGACCCTCTCCCCACACTCTGACTTCTGCCCAAGCTCTGGAAACACACTATTAGTGCCAAAGAATTTATAACAAACCACTTAAGACATAGATTTCTGGAGGCTAGTCTGGAAACTAAAACTCATATCACATTACGTTTATTAGAGAATGTATTCATAAACTACATTGAGATTATATTAAGATTATAATCTCTAAAATGATTCCAACAACTGCCTGTTAAAAGAAAATATAATATATATACTATGTAAAATGTTTCATGAACATTTTCTGGAACACCTTTATTTTCCTGGTGTTTCCCATGGAAATTGACACCACCATCCCACCCCCACCCCAGAGCTGGAGATGATACTGTGCAATGTCAAACTCAGAGATATTCTATCCTGGTCTCAGAAATTACACACAGATGTAAACTGCTTCCAGAAAATATGATAAAGAGATCACTAAGATTACAGAAAAATTTAGACGTGATCACACTTTTCTTTATAAAGAGCTCTTTTAGCGGTGTCTGGGTGGCTCAGTTGGTTAAGCATCCAACTTGTTTTAAATTTAATTTTATGATTTTATTTATTTATTTGAGAGAGACAGAAAGAGAGAGCACGAGTGGGGGAGGGGCAGAGGGAAAAGCAGACTCCCCGCTGAGCAGGAAACCGAACAGGGAGCTCAATCCCAGGACCCTGGGATCATGACCTGAGCCAAGTCAGATGCTTAACTGACTGAGCCACCCAGGTCCCCCAAATGTCTGACTCTTGGTTTCAGCTCAGGTCATGATCTCAGTGTCTTGAGATTGAGCCCCAACACAGGCTCCTCCGTGCTCAGGAGTCTGCTTAAGACGCTCTCTCCCTCTGCCCCTCTCCCCGTGCACTATCTTTTGCTCTCAAATAAATAAATAAATTTTTATTTATTTTTTTAAAGAGCTCTTTTAGGACATCTAAAAATAATTTCACTTTCAAAACTTCAAGGCCTCAACAACTTTTCAGAAGCTCAATTGCTCTATAAAATGGAATAGATCATATGTGAATAGAAACTTGTGGATGGAGACACTGTAAATAATTTTAAAGTTACAGAAGTCAAACTTGTTCACATATAAAATCAGAAACTAAAGATAAACCAGAAAAATGAACAGCTCCATCTTTATATACGTGTTTTTCAAACCAACATGTACGTTATCCAGAAGATACATGCACTACATAGAAAAATTTCACTATACACATATTTATATACAGTTTCTGAGCTTGCTAAGAGCTAACTCAAGTTGCCTTTGAAATGATCAGACGTTTGGGATAAAATTACCTACCTGTGAATTTTTCTAAGCTGTTGCTTGTTTACAATGAGCACCTGAAAAAATATTCCAAGTCTGCCAAGTGTGTAAATACACAGAGACTTAAAACTTTTTCAAATAAGAGAAACAAAGAAATTTAAATGCCATCTAACAGATGTTTACAATGTATTCTATGAATACAGAAGGCTTATCTTTTTGGGGGAAGTAACGTAAAAGTCCTCATATGCTCCCAGTATGCTCAGTTACATATTTAGGAATATGTAATAATTCTGCTTCTCAAATTTTTCACTATGTTATCATCCACGTTGTTACTAATTTCTCAGCATACCTATCTGTCCTCAGACAAGCACGTACAGGAGTTATTCAGTTACTGCTCACTGTAGCCAGTGAAGCACCAGCCTGTGAGCTGAGTGATGATGGGTGGGCTGGAGGACAGAGCTGGCTCCTGGGGATAGCAATGAAAGCACATGAGCAAGTTGCAGGGAATACAGTTCTTTCCTCTTCTAAATGCATGGTTCTTTCTGAACGTGATAGAACTTTCCATAACCTGTAACCCAAGAGCTTCCTCACCTACATGGGACAGCTTGTATCCTGAGGGAAGGAAGGAGACAACTCTTTAAATGGTTATTTATCTTGCCTTTAGGAAATATACTTACATCATTCACATCCAAATAAGGATAAGTACCAATTATTGTTCTACACTTCAGCTTACTTACTATTGTGCTGCTACTGCACGTGAACTTTGTTAGCATTATAAATAAAGTAAGAATAAACAGGTGGTGAACAAGAGCCTGAGATGTCCTCCCACGCCAACCTATGAGGAAGCCTTGAATGCCAGGGCACAGGGCTCTCTGTCCTGTTCCTGTCTAGGCCCACATTTAAATCCGCGATACGGCTGCAGAAAAAGTTTTGATTGCACAAAACTTAAGAAGACAGCAAAAGAGAATAAGCAATAAAAACACCTCAACGGGCTGAAAGATGGACCAAAACAAAACAGGTTATATTTAGTAGGAATCAAGTCAAATTAATTCAAAAAATTTCAAGAGCACAGATCAGGGTCAAAGAACTGTCTTAACTGTTACCACACTTATGAGAAAAAGACTTTGACGTTCTCATAGATTGGGAACTTAACAGGAGATAAAGATGAGACTGGCCACCGATCAAACATTACCAGACGGACAATGACCGGGACAGGGAGGAGGTGGTCCCACTAATCTTTGTGCTTGTCGGATCATGCCTGCCATTCTGTGTTCAGTTTAGTTCTGGGCATCAAAGTCCAAATGCAGTACAGCTATCAGATGAACCAGGGTTGTGAAGGGTCTAGAAAGATTAACTCAAAAGCACTTAGTGAGTATACAATTTGTATAAGGTATTACAAAGTGTGCTAGTACCCAGGGGTGATAATGAATGAAAATGATAAGAACGCAAATAACTAGAGCATATCTTACCCCAAGCATTGCTCAAAGCACTTTCTAGGTGTTAATTCATTTAACCAGACAACTGACTTTGCTTCTTGGTGATCTTCCAGATAGCTGAGGTTTCCCCATTTCTGCACAAGTGAGCCACCCCTACATTCAACATGTTGTATTTAGTCACTTATTCTTCCATATTTTATACCATGTTTCCCCCCATTTTCTTTTGTTAAAAATAACATCTAAATAAGCACCAAACTGATATACACCCATCATCATCTGCTTTTTTAAAAGTGGTGTTTTAATTATCAAGTTAATAACACTGAGCAAAGAAAAGTCGGAGAACACAGACACAAAGAGAGAAGTAACAGAAAAACAAATCAGATGATTTTCTGACCTTTGTTACTACTTGTGGAGTTCCCCTCCACTTTCTGCTGTGAATACGTTTGTGGTTTTCATTTTACATTGAAGTTATCATATTGCATATGCACATTTGTATTTGACCCGGTTAACCTGACAAGCATTCTTCCCTTTTACTAAACAGGCTGTTACCGTCAATTTATGGGCTGTGAATATACCATATGTTTGGAGATATAAACCAAGGAAAAATGTTTCCTCCCTCGCCCCACTTTAAATCGCTCATTACTAAGTGCTTTAAGATTTCTGAAAAGATGTCCTTGTCCTTGGGAATGAATGCTAACAGAAAAAGAGAAGTAGTCTCTTAATTGCTGTGATTTAATGAGCACTTATTGGATAAGGAGAAATTTTACTGAGTGAGCTAGACTACAGGAGTTACTAGATCCTTTTTCCACTACTTAAACCTCTAAGAAAAATCCTGGGTGAAAAAGAAAATCCTAAATATACCTGCCGTTTCTTCGGCAGTGACAAATCACTTCCCGTCTTGAGGCTCTTGAGAAGAGAGCCTCCCGTCCTAAGGCAGTCTCTCCTATTCTGAAATGAACTGGCAAAAAGAGAAATCTTAGGCTATTGAAGTTCCTACTACCTGCCATGGATGAGGCACTATAGTCCTTAGAAAATGGGAGAGAGAACTTCAAAGACTGATGAAATTCATCATGGATGAGGTATGACAGGGAACAGATTGTCTCATCGATATCCCTCTCTCCTTTCCTGCACCTCTTCTTACGGAGATAAAGGGACAGAAGGAAAAATGCAAGTCAGTTTGTATGTCCAAAAAATATCTGGTTCCACCTAAAGAAAAATAACAGAAAGGAGTCTGGGAAGTGAATTTAAATGCCTTTTTGACTATTCTGCTTCCACAGCTTGAGATCTGAAGCCATAGCTTGAGGTGCTGGCGTTCCTGCCACTCTTCCTACGAAGGGCTTCCTTACACAAGGTCCTCCCTAATGCCTGAGGGTGATCTGCTTATTGCAGCTAAGGACAAGGTTAAGGAATGGCAGTCAATCTAGCAATAGTAAAATAATGATTCTCTGGGAGGTTTAGGAAAATGTTTCTCAGTGTTATAAACAGGAAACTTATTATTGCCTTGTTCTTTACAAACCCCCTAATTCAAAAATATCTTCCTCTGGGCAGTTTAATACTTTGGTATTAACCTTACTAGGATGTACTGACGCCATTAGGAAGGTAATATATCCCAAAACTGTCAGAAAATTAATTATCAAGGCAGAAATGAAATGGAAAGCAAAGGGCTATGTGTCAAGGTATTAAGCTCCTCATCATTTTTTAGAAGAAAGAGGTCTTTCTGGGCCCTCATATTTCTTTTATGACTAATGATGCATGCATATGTTAAAATAAAAACAATGCTGTATGTGCATTTTAGGCCAAAGGAACAGCATAAGCAAAGGCACAGAGGCAGGACTGAGTTCATCACATGCCTAAGGTTAAGACACCAGTGTGAATGGAACACAAAATTGTACTAGTCATACGAAATGAAGTCAAAGGGTTAAGGTTTAGTTAGATTTCAGAGGACACTGAAATCCACGGGAGTTTGGTTTTATTTAGTAGGGCAACAGAGAGACCATGCAAACTCATAATAACATGGAACAGAGCTTTAGAAAGCAGAGTCACACCATGATACGTGAGATACAAGGTAGCGGAGATGCAGGGGGTATTAGAGACACTGGAGCCTGGCTGTTGGGTTGTTGCCATTGTGTAGTTGGAGATGAGGTCAAATCTGGTATCAGTGGGACGGAGAAAGAAAGAGCAGGCACCCGGGTGGCTGCCTTCGGCTCAGGTTATGATCCCAGGGTCCTGGATCAAGCCCCAAGGGAGTATGCTTCTCCCTCTCCTTCCTACTTGTGCTCTATGTCTCTCTCTCTCAAATAAATAAATAAAACCTTAAAAAAAAAAAAGAAAGAAAGAAAGAGCAGATGTGCAGTCTCAACAGAAGAAACATAGGTGGGAAGTGTGATAGTGTGGCCAGGAGGAACAGAGGTGAGGACAGTTCAGTGATGCCAGGATCGGACAACGTACCACCAAGCTAGCCATCCTGGCTAGACATTATCAGCCACCGTGCACTTCTCTGCTTCAGGCCGTGCCTAACAAGTTCTGCAAACCCCCATTTCTTTCTATTGTCACACCAACTCTGAGGGGAGACATCACTCCACTTTACAACGAGGAAGGCTGGACTTAAAGACACTGAGTGCCTGCTCAAGGCCAGTGGCTGGCAGAGCTGGGGTTTGAACCTCTGTCTGCCTACTCTGTGGCTCTTACTCCACTGCTTCCCCCGTCCAGGTTTCAAGAAACAGAAGCCGCCTGCCCTTCACCACAAATCCTTACCTAACTGAGCACAGTCTCCTATAGACTCAATCGCTATAATTATTTTGCTTTCATTAGTTTACAGTATAACATCACCTATACGATTTCTGATACTTGGTTGTGAATATATATGGCACTTGGGAGCTCTAAAGTGCCTAACAGATGTTAGGTATTATTTTTATTATTATGTGGGCGTTTTCCTTCAGTGACTAACGTCAGGAAATAGAAAGGGCTCCATTACACACACAGTGTATCTCGTCTACAGCCCTCCCTAAACATGAACTTATTCAGGCTTACTGTGAGGTCGTTTTCCTTTATACCAAGATATATAGAACAAATGAAGCATCTGTGTTCACGGGCTCAGGATTCTCACAGAAAGGCCCATCTGCAATTTTAGGTACAGGCTGTAGCACGAGCAGACGCCGTTCAAACAACATGTCCTACTTTCTTCGGCGATGACAAAGAGAAAAAAGGTGAACGTGAAACACTGAACTAGCTGGTTTGTTTTCCTATAAACTTTACCTACAAAGTATCAGTAATGAGTAAGCAAGAAATGGATCAAAGTGGCCACACTGTGCCAGACTTAGATGCCCACACCCCCCCCCCAGCTGAGTGCCGGCAGAGAGTGGCTGGCTGGGCTTTCGGAAAGCACCCCGCTTTTCTCCAGGCCCTTCTGTCTCCACTGAGAGTCACAGGCTGCTAGTGCTGAGCAGAAACTGAAAAGTACTGACAAAGAAGGTCATTAAGGCCCTGAGAGATGAACGTACAACATTATGCATTTTTTGCCCAATTGTCAATATCCAATGGCACCACCTGAACGTGTTAGATGCTATGGAACATAGAAGGGGTGTAGAATTAGCCTCTTCTGGTTTCCTATCTTGTCCCCGTCCCCAGCTGAAACCCCACGGTTAGCCATTTTATGCATGGCCTCAGAGGCCTGGAATCTGCAGCTTAGGCCAGCTCCTCTAAGAGCATCTCTCTCCGGAGGCAGGAGGCAGGGTATGGGGGGGGGGCTTTGCTGAGGGTGTCCTGCACCTGTGCTCACAGGGCCCTCCAAAGGCATACTGCTCATCTCACCCTCCCTTAGCAGCTTAGCGTGACCCTGCACCCTAGAAAACGCTCCTTCTCCCACGAGGCCCTTCTCAGCCTCCAGTCATGCCTGCCCCCCCGCCCCCCGCTTCTAAAAAATGCAACCCTATTTTGATCCTGCAACCCTCCAATTTTCCCATCAAACTGCCAGCAATGGCAGTTTCTGAGAGTACCCTCTGGAGCAACCCTTTAAAAACTCTGGGGCCTACTAAATAAAGTCGAAACTCACTTGACTGGCTGTCGATGTCCCACCATTACCTGCTCCCGTCCTTTCTCATCTCTCCACATTTCCCCATATGCCCTGTGCTCATCAACAAACAGAACCCCTGTTGTTTCCTGGGCTTAATGAGCGGCTCCTGTCATTTCTGAAGTTTGGAATATGGCTTGGTTCTCATGTGGAACTGCCACCTATTTTCTCACGCCTGGCTCAAATGTCACTCCTTCTGAGAATGGCTCTCTATGTTAGCAATAAGTTAATTTCTGTCCTGCAAAGCATATTTATTGATTCATTAATTCAACCAACACTTATAAAGCACTTGGGCACCAGGTACCTTGCTGGGAATACAAAGGCACTTAGAGTCGGAAACACAAATTATCAAATAACCGTATGTGCTTCTTGTGGGGGAAACTGTGGCTTCCCTTCTTCTCCCCCTAGACTGTACACTCCCTGATGTCGGGAATGAACCCTCTCCTTCAGTATCTCCCACAGCACTTAATACCATCTGTGGACTCACAAAACTCTCAAGCTCTCTCAATTACACAATGTACATGTACTGCAACTTATCTGCTTATCCCTGAGCAGACCGACGGTAATTTTTGTACATTCCCAACAGCCACTCCAATGTGTGCCATGTAGTAGTCTCTCAGTAATTCTGAAGAGTAAATGAAGGAAGGAGGCAAGAAGCAAGCCACCATGACAACAGGAATGTCTGCCTTGTTCACATTTGTGTCTGTAGGGCCGAATACAGGGCCTGGCACATGTGGAAAATAACAAACATTTAGCAAATAGCCATGGCCTCTGTCTGTGAAGAACCCTTCTCTCAACCAACGGTCAGGTTTCTAGTCTCCTCTCCCAGCACTCAGCCAGAGCAAGCTTCTAACAAGAAACAGAAGTCCTGGGTCCGATTCCCATGGGAGTGACGAGCTAGCTTCATGACACCCTCCCTGCCAGTTGCTCTGCAGGGCAGGGCTTTAGCAGCCGACCCTCCTGAGACATTCACCTAGGCAGAAGTGAGGATGAACTGTTCCAGATTGAGGCCCATGAGAGCAGCTCCCAGGAAGGCGCAAAGTGACCAGGGCCAACTGCATCCCTGAGCTCATGGCCAAGGGGTACCCCCTCAGCATGGCCTTGCCACTCTGGGCCAATGCTTCTTCATTCAGTTATCAGTTTGGAAATGAAAAGCAGAAGCTAAAAATAAAGTTCAGTGAAACCGTTCAAGGTTAATGGGATGGAAACCACAAAGAATTCATGCCGGAGGGCAAGGCCCGTGGTTCTGGGAGATAGCACACAATCAGCACTACGCTGGCCAGAGCTTTGTAACCTCGCATGGGGCCCTCTCCATGTGTGGCCTGGCCCACACAACTCAGCACCCGGTTCGCCTCCACCTCATGTGGCTTCAAATTCTTTCTTAAGATGAAGAGGCAGCTTCACGTACACAGATCTTATTTACCGGACAGAATGTCCTCAAGGGAAGAAATGGTCTGGGGTCTAAACACAACTCACCGCTGTTTAGCTAAGAAAAAAAAAAAAAAGGTAGTCAGCATTTATAAATTGAGAGATCGTACATTAAATACCTGACTCTATTTTAAAACTGGAGGCTCTAGCGGCCTGGGATCCACACACTCCACGGTAATAACAACTGCAGCTGGGCTGTCCCCTTTCAGATGGACCACGTGTCTGCCAGTGTACAACAGCCCTTGCCCACTCCTTGTTTTTTGACACTCAAAGCTGCCTGGCCTGGTGAATACCTGAGCCTGGAAACCGTATTTATCCAGTCAACTCAAGCGAAAGCCTGAACACCATCCCTGACTTCACTCTTTTCCTCACTCTTATATTTAATGAATAGAAAGTTCTATTCATCCTTTAAACATTTCTGAAACTCTTAATTTTCCAATCCCCTCCCTCTGGTAGTCACTCTAATAATCTGTTAATCCCCCGGGACTAAATTCCACGGAGCCTCCACTTTCTCAATGTCACGCAGCCTCTCCTCTCTTTCCACAGGATTATAAACCCCGCCTCCCACCTCAGCTCGCCTGCCTCTCCTTCCTTTTTCATCCTAGTGATCTGGCGAACCATAGTTCTTGTTCCACATACAAGTCTCTGCTTGCTCGGCACCTGGACGGGGCTGCCCAATGTGGCTGCAGAGAAACAGGGAATCATGCTGACCAACGAGATCTATTTTCAATTCAGGACCACTGATCCCTGGAGGGTTCTTAGTGTAGCCTCAGCAATATGACCGCCTTTCCCTACTCCATGACTCTTCCTCTCCCCTAGGTGATTACTTCACACATTCTCCTCTCTTTAGAAATCTCCCCCCTACCGGCAGCTGCAAAACCCTGTGCCCTGTGTCTCACTGAGAAAACAGAAGCAATGGAAGGAGAATTTCCACACACTTCCATTTCCACATTTACCAATCTTCCTGCATTTAGACCCACACTCCATCTTCCTTTCTGCTTCCACGGATGAATGGTCTGCCCATCTAAAGCAACTCCTGCCTTGTATTCTAGAACCCAACTTCTCTGACTCCCACACCATCATCACTCCTCCAGCAACTGTCTCTCTCTCAGGTCACCGGCCTTCCCCTCGCCACTAGGTTAGACTGATCGGCAAAGCGCACGTTGCAATTTTTCCCATTTTAAAAACTGCCCCTTTTACCTCACCTCCTCCTCCAGGTTCTCTTTTATGCCTCTGCTCCCCTTTAAAAGGAAATTCCTCAAGAGATGTCTACATTCATTACCATTCTCTTTATTATTAAGATTTTATTTTTAAGTAATCTTTATACCCAACATGGGCTTTGAGCTTACAACCCTGAGATCAAGAGTCACATGCTCCCTCAACGGGCCCAGTCAGGTGCCCCTTTTCCCGTTCTCTCGAAAAGCCACAGAACCAGGCTTTCATCCCTTCCACTCCATCAGAACACTCCACACCAGCTACCCAAGCTGATCCTTGGATGCGCCAAGCATTCTTGTGTCTTGGAGCCTTTGCCCAGGCTGGCCTTCTGCTTGACACACTCCTCTGAGGCATCTGCAGGAGGCTCATGCCATCACCTCCCCCAAACTTTCCTGACCACCACCTTCTCACACATACATCTTGACAGCGCCTAGCCTCCATCCTGTGTTTTTCTCCATTGTTCTTATTGACATGTGTCCTTATTGACACGTGACCTATTGTATCCATCTCTCTCCCTCCTCACTGGCTTTCTCATTATGAAGTTCTGAATATGATAATGTGTGTGGGTTTTTTGTTCTATATGACCCGTGGATGTTCTAAGATCACAGAATGCTCCTTGGATTATCATCTGAAGTATGTAATTTGCATTCTCTAGCAGTTTCCTTTCTGTGGGGAGACATGTCTGCAAGTCTCGATGGGTGGCTGGGAAGGCTGCTAGGAAGCACCTGAGGTGTGACATTAGGATCGGGTCAACACCTGTGACTCACTGCAAGTCTTCAGGCATCCCGATGTGATGGGTTACACATAAACTTGCCACTTACTAAGTCACATGAAAGTATGTACTGAGCATAAAACTCTATTCACTCAGATGCCTGTCAAAATGTCTTCAACATTATTTCTTTTCCCCCTCCCCCAAGGTTATTTCTTGAGCATTCAAATGCTAAAGTCACTTGGTGGACATAGACATAAAATTTCTTTTTACCAACTCACTCAAAGCTGTGGTCAATGTAATATATTCAAACCACTGGTTAAAATGGTGCCATCCTTTCTTCATCTATCATGCAAGGAGGTGATAAGTAAAACAAGTCTTGTGTTTCGAAAAAAATTATTCCATCTGATGGTTCTGCTGTTCTTTTTAATATTAGAAAGAGGAGAAGAGCCGTTTTGGAAACCTCGCCTAAGGAAATATGTCAAAACCTGGGAAAAACTATAAGCACGTGATAATCAGCGTTACAGGTTGTAGCACTCTGCATGACAGTGAAGCACTTGATCTTCCCACCACAGTAAGACAATAGTATGCCACTAAATGGAATATTATATAGTCATGTAACAATGACAGTTAAATATTAATATGAAAAATGTAGTTATCTCAAACGTTCTGTATACTACAACTTTAAATACACTTTTAGAGACACAGAATGGAAAGAGGTCAAGATGTTTATTATAATAACTATGTGTAGATACTTTTTCTTTTCTCTATTTGCCAAAATGTATCATATTGCTTTTATAATTTATTTTTTTGCTTTTATAATTTACATGTGCAACTAAATTTTAAAATTAAGAAAATGGACAACACGTACGTATTAACAGGAAAAGGCTCAAACGCACATGTTATTTTGCGAACTACCAGGTCTTGAGATTTGAGTCCACATCCTGTTCCAAGTCTCCACTCATTCCTAACTTCTTCTTTCAACAGTTTCAGACAATCTTCTCTACGTGGTACGTGGTTTTCATTCCCAACTAGTTTAGATTTCTATAAAAACTTAAAAATATGTACAGAAAAAAATATATACCGAAGGTACAGACACCTTAAAATGTTCCCTCTTTCAACAGACTGAATTACATACAAATACCTACCAACATCACTTTGTGCATGAAGAGTCCAAAGAGCAGCTATTTCTTTTACTGCCCATGTTTTTAATCATAAAGGAATGATGTACTCATTTTGTAAATGCAAAGACTGACAGTGTGTTCACTGTCTCACTAAAAATCCCACACTGTATCCAGAATTTCAGACAAGAAATTGGAATAATTTTGGAATTTGGAATAAACTAACTTAAATTCAACCATTTATTCAACAAAATTTACATGTCACTAATGTAAGATGCCTAGAGCTATATAGAAATGTATAAATACATAACTTTAATCCTCAGGGAGCTTGTGGTCTGGAAGCAGTGGTAAGATGTGCACACCTGAGAATATCATCAGGTGACTGAAATGGGGATGTGACTTATTCACCTGTGTGTCTTCACCACAGGGCAGAGTCTGTGACACATATCAGATGCTCGATAAATGTTAGCTGAACAGATAACTGAATGAAAAATGTTGCAAGATATAAAAAGCAATAAAGAAAGGAGAAATTAGTTTGGACTAGGGGATGAGAAAGACATGGAGCTGGAAATGAGAAGCGGCCAAAGACAGGCAGGCAAGAAAGAGGTTTATGGTGGAATAGTTGGAACCAGTAGGTAAGAACCTGTTCTTCCTCCTGCAGGAGATGAAACGCCCCTGCAGATCTCTGAACAGGGCAATAAAGTGACATACGTTATACTTGAAAAAATTACTGTGACACTCTACATTTAGGAGAGCAAGTGTGGAAATTGGTTCAGAGACTCTTATAATAGTCCACATAACAAGAAATAAGGTGCTAATAAGACAAAGAGGTTGAAAGGGGATAGAAAGGAAATATATTTAGTATGTCTGGCTGGCTGGTCAAGAGCTGCTGCTTTAAATCCCATTTTCTGATTTAGATTCAACTGTTATTTTATTAAGTTCTTCACAGATATATATATATGACACCAAGCCTAGACCTGTCACATACTCATGGAACAGTATTATTGCCCCTCACAATATGGATGGAGAGACAAATTTTCCACAGCACACTCAGCAAGAAAGTGGTAGGGAAAAAAGAAAAAAAAAAATCAACCCTAGGTTTTCTGGGTATTCTTTCTGGTCATGACAAATGTTCAACCTAGTGAGATTTCTCTGTATTACAGTCTAGAACCGAAATCAAAGGTCATCATTCCAACACCAATATATTTTGCAGGAAACACTTTACTTGTGATGGTCCTAGAAGTGACTCTAGAAAGTCAACTTTTTCATTTGGATTCGATAATCTGCCTCCAGTATACCTTTCCCCCTGTCTTATCCAGTTCTCTATCTCCACAAACCCTGCATTCAGCCACACCAGACTCTCAACATTCCTTCCCTCACTTATCCTGCACGTTCTCTTTTACACAACCAATTTTCTGATCTGTAGAGTGAAGATAACAGTGCCAAACCTCACAGAGAAACACAAAGCACATCTAAAAAGTCTCACACATACCAGATACCAAAATAAATGTGAATTACTATATCTGCCCCTCCAACCTTATTTGTTTTTAAAAGTTCAGTCCACATCGACTCCTTGGGTTGAATTCTCCTCGGAAGAATTATACGGCTGCCTCTTTGCTCTTCTTGCAATTTGATTTTAATATTTTTTATAGTCTCCTTTATGTTCTGGCTAAAGAGCACATGTCTATTTCTCCAATTAGAACACTATGGCACTATCTTATTTATAGTTTTATCCTCCATGAGACTGGCATAGTGTGAAGGGTACAGCAGGTCCCAAATAAATAACTGCTGAATTCATCCATGTATACTTTAATTAGCAAATTGCTAATTAATCTTAAAATGAACTTGCAGGGAAGATGACTATACAACACACTTCATTTGAACAAATGTACTTACTAGAGCATCACATTTAATAAGTTAGTCTCACAATTTAGCTAAAAAGAAATAACTCCATCTATACAACACTTTAAGGTAACATCACAGATTTAAGTGGAAAATATTTATTTGTATTATAGTATCTTTGGCGGGTACAATATCACAGCAAACAATATCATGTCGTCCAGCTTGCTATCCATTCCCACATCCCTCACAGAACGGTCTGATTGAGCACATCTATGGTCTGTTAATAGCAGATCGCTGGCCAGCTCTGGTGCTTAACAAATGTGTCCTTATACTGAGCTTAAGTCAGCCTCCTCAGAACTTCAACTCATTAATTCTAGCTCTGCAATTTACATAAATAAGGTTTCCACCCCAAGGAAATCTATAATTGAAGCCACGGTCCTCCAAACTGCAAACCACCCCCCCCTACAGTTCAAACAAAAAGGGAGGAAATTATTGAATTTATAGCAAGAGAAAAGTTTTTATTGCTTACTCTCCTTCAACCTGAGGTGATGCAAATGGGTGTCAATGGGCTATAGAGAAATGTGCTAGAAGAGCGCAGATAAAGTCCAACAGGCAAATGCAGTGGGGTGATATGGAGCAGGGAGGTGCACAGAAGTGCCCACAAAAACAGAGCCTGCAAATCAAACAGCCCTGCTTACTGGGCAGCCTCATCCCTCAGGGGCCACAAACATCAGAGACCTTGATACTTCCATATCCTCCCTCCCTAAGATGACTGAAGTGTCAGGCTACACATGACTTCGAGCTGGAAGATATGAATAGTTGACTATTTTCTCACTCCTTCTGCTCTCTGCAAAAGGAGTCCATGAAAAGTTTCAGTAGGTTCAATGTATCTCAGATACATTCAAGCACAATCTAGAATTTGAAAGCAGAAAAACAGGACACCACAGCCTACAGGATGGGATCACTACTTGCACAATGAAGCAGTGGCTGCCATCCGGACAAGAGATTGTCCTTCTATTATTTGCTTACCGAGGAGTGTTGCAACATGGTCTTACAGATCAAAAAGGCAGCCTTGGAGAGCAACTGCTGAGCACATACCATCTGCTGGACACTGTCGTTCCAGCCTTGAAGAACAGATCTAAGGACTGAAAAGTACTGTTATGTCTTCGCTATCTCAGAAAGCCTAAAAGTAGATTTCCAAGAGGCCGCCTTCACTGGCTTCTGGAAAGTCTTTAAAAGCGGTATTGTTTAGCCATGGTAAGTATATACACTGGATTATTAGTAGGGAATCCTGAAGACGAGAAAGTTAGCAACTGTCAATTTAAAAAGCTCACTGTGATTGTATTCTGAATTTTTTTTCACTTTCAGGTTTCTACTACTTTCATCATTTACACACACAATTGCCAACTCCCCCCCCCCCATATGTTCCTGCTGGCCCTGCGCATCCTTCTATAACAGGGAAGACATCAACTTTACTCATGTTAGGAGACTCTGACATGTCTCCAGATAAAACAGAAACATACTTCCTTTCAAATATTACGAGGATTTCTTCAGCTTAGGAACAAGCAGTGACACGAAGAAGTATTCTGCTTCTAGTTAAATATGCCTAATTTATTTGTGAAGAGTCTCTGCAAAATAATCTGGCCATCTATCAATGTTCACAGTGACCCATCAGTAAAACTCAGACAATAATCTTGCCACATATGTCACCTGCTGGATCCACCCGGGTTAACCTTAATGAACCTACATGGAAGCACAGGTCTCCAAATCTGAAACAGACTACATTAGCCAGAGAAGTGTACAAATTGTCCTGGAATTCAGAATCCACTTTCCCTTTAAAAAAGGGGGGGGAGGGGAAATAATAAGGATTATATTCCTAAACTAGGCCACAAAAAACTTATGCAATAATGATAAAGGGCAAAAAACACTTATAAAGTGTGCAAGACACACACATACACACACAAAAATGTATGCAAGACACTGTTTAAGCACTCAAAGTTCACAGCAGTCTTACATGGTAGGTACTATTACCATCTCTTTTACAGATGAGAAACTTGATGCAGAGAGAAGCTAAGTCACTTGACCAATGCCAAAAAGCTGGTAAGGGGCAGAGGCAGATCCTGACACAAGTAGCTCTATTTATTTATTTATTTGTTTATTTATTTAAAGATTTTATTTATTTGAGAAAGAAAGCAGGAGAGTCAGCACGAGCGGGGGGGGGGCGAGGGGGGGACGGGGGAAAGGGAGAGGGAGAAGCAGACTCCCGGCTGAGCAGGGAGCCCAACGCGGGGCTCAATCCCAGGACCGTGGGATTATGACCTGAGCCGAAGGCAGACGCTTAACTGACTGAGTCACCCAGGCACCTCTAAATTTAAATTAATTTTTTAAACTGAATTAATTAAAACTAGACAAAATAAAAATTTCAGTTACTCAGTCTTCAAGTGTTCAATACCCAAACTGCAAGTGTTACTGGTTGGCAGACGGAGGAGAACAGACAGAAAAATTTCCACCTTTACAGAAAGGTCTATGGGATAGCTCAGCTGCGTGACAGAGCTCTTCTGGAAAGGGCCAAACAGTAAATATTTTAGGCTTTGGCGGCTGTACAGTCTTTGAAGCGATTACTTGCCTCTGCCATTGTAGTGCAAAGCAGCCACAGACAACACATAAAGAATGAATGTGGCTGTGTTCCAAAAACACAGGCAGCTGTCCCACAGGCCAGTTTCCTATCCCTTATTCTAGACGACTGGGGAGTTTTCCCGTAGATCTGCCCTTAACGTTTGGTCTCCCACCATCCTGCAACTTCTCTTAACCAGCAGAGACCAAAACTGCAGTTGGGTACAGGATCCCTTGCACTCCGTGGAGAGGAACTTGGGTCATACAGCTCTCCTAGTTCATCTCTTTCCCCTCAGAAGGGCAGGGACACATCTTCTGACCCAGTAGCTTTTTTTTTTTTAAGATTTTATTTATTTATTTGAGAGAGACAGCATGAGCGGGCGGGGCGGGGGGCAGAGACAAGCAGACTCCCTGCTGAGCCAGGAGCCCAATGCAGGGCTCGATCCCAGGACCCCCAGAACATAACCTGAGCTGAAGGCAGAAGCTTAAGCGACTGAGCCACCCAGGCACCCCTGACCCACTAGCTCTTAAGAAGCCTAAAATACAGATTTGGGGGCTCCATGTGTACAGACAGACTTAGTGGGTCTGAAGTGCAGCTGAGGAAGTCGCATGTTAAACGAGCTGCCTGGTGGTGTTACTCCAGGTGCTCTGTGCTTCTCAGTGTGAAAAATGCTGCCTTTTAAACACTGGATGGGAGAAGAGATGGAGAGTTAGGTGGTAAGTTGCCCTCTAGAAAGTGTAATTCCCAAACTGCGGAGAGAAGCTAGCACTTATCCCCAGCAGACCCAGGAAAGTCCAAGTGTCAGCTGGGGAAACGAGGCAGCAAACAAGACTCCCAGTGGGCCAGCAGGAAAGAGCTCTGGGTGGAAGGAAGCCTGGGTAGAGTGGAGTTGGCCTGGCAGGGGTGGCGGGGGACAAAGAATCTTTCCCAAGGGACCTCAGGAGGGGACATGCCCCCTAGCATGTGGACTCCCACCCTGTTACATTATCTTTTTTCTTTATAAATGGATTCATTCATTATTAGCTGTGACTGTGCAAGTCCCTCAAAATCTTGGTGTCTCAGTTTCCTCCTAAAATGAAACACAGTATATAGAGGGTTTGTGAAAATCAAATCAGTTAAGTATGTGCAATGGGCTTAGAACAGTGGCTCAGAGTAAGTGCTCTAGAGACCTTTGTTAAATAAAAAACGCCACTTAACATTTAATAACCACCTCCTACCAGTCAGGTACAGTGTTAGATGCAAAGATACAGAAATAAAGAGAACCTCCAAGGAGATGGAAATTGAAACACTGTTGGATATGCTATGCGTATAAATAAGGGAGTGCTGTGAGAACACAAAGGACACAATTCCAGAGCTGTGTTGCCCTGCAATGTGCATATAAACACTACTGCTGTACACTGAAAAATGGTTAAGATGGCAAGTGTTATGTTATGTGTTTATTACCACAATAAAAAAAAAATCACAAATGAAAATGAGAGGGAGGGTGTGAGGAGAAAGGGGAAGAAAAGTTGATAGGGGTAATTTGGGATTGGACAGAAGCAGGAGGGACGCACAGGCAATGTAATGGGAGACCCAGTTCCTAAACGAAAGACTAGATTCCCAAGCAGGCTGGGGACAGAGCTCAGACGTGCCACATGGGAAGGACAGGAGTTAGGCTAGTGTCTGAGATGGTGGTTAGTCTATTCAGTATTAAATCTCCAGCAATCACAAAAAACCAAAATAAAAAAAAACCCAATAAATCCTGAGTATCATTTACTGGGAATTAATATTACCAATCAGAAAACAGAGTTGTTGTTGTTTTTTTTAAGGAAATTCACTATTTGACTCTCATGTTATAAACTAGTCATTTTGCTTCCATGATATGATGTTCCATGAAGACTCTTTAGCAATGACTTTCATTGTGGATTTATGTGGATGGTGTTTTGTGATATGTTGCACTATCTTCCTAGATAAGGATTTGTCATCTTATTGAAAAATAAAAATTGTATCACTGCTCTAAAAAACAAATACACAAGGGGCGCCTGGGTGGCTCAGTAGGTTAAACGTATGCCTTTGGCTCAGGTTGTGATCTCAGGGTTCTGGGATCTAGCCCTAGCCCGTGTCAGGCTCCCTGCTCAATGGGGGGTCTACTTCTCCCTCTCCCTCTGCCCCCCACCACTCGTACTCATGTGCTTGCTCTCTCAAATAAGTAAAAAAAAAATCTTAAAAAAAAAAAAAGTAACGAAAAACAAATAGACAAAAAACAACAACAAAAACCCAAATGGAGAGTGTGTGTTGTAGCCCAGAAGACCCTGGGTGGGGCATCCGCTGTCTCCTCTGCTCCCCGCCCCCCCTCACCCTCAGCCACACAGCTGTCAGAAGGTTACTGTACTTAGGTTTTCTCTGCCTGGAATGTTTGTTCTCCTGATACCCTATCCGGCATGTACCTTCACTTCCTTCAGGTCTCTGTTCCTATCTACTAACACCCCCTTCTCCCATTGCTCTGTCTCCTACCCTGCTTGATTTTTCTTATTAGCACTTACTACAAGATAGATGCTGTGTATCAGCCCCACCCACTTCCCGGTCTCCTTGAGGATAAGGACTTTGTTATGTTCACTACTGTAGCTCTAGCTTCTACCACAGTGCCTGGTCAAAAACTACTTCTGACATGAAATAAAGTGTAGATGAAGAACATTTAACAAATCCTTACTAAATTATGGTGTTTTGTAAAGGTCTGGTAGTCAAATATTTTGGAGCCCCTTACTTTTAATCACATGCATATTTTAAAATGTATAATCTAGGAAACACTTCCATGTTAAAAAAAACAAAAAACAAAAAACTCAAAACAGCAAGATCTGACCATCAAAAGGACATGTGTATTCTGAGCAAGCCTAAAGATTCTACTTGGTTAACATATAAAACAACACTGTTATATAGCTTCGCTCAGGTCTCTTGTTTATCCTTATAAAGTTCTTGAGGAGTAAGGATGGGATAGGTATTTCCCCCACTTAATAAGGAGCAAATAGTCCAGAGAGGTTTCCTTGTCCACACACCCAGACCAGCAACAAAGCTGGAAACATGGACACCTTCCTCTCTCACAAGTTTATTAAATCATTAGGACTAAATGATTCGAATTCCACTTATGAGATACTCCTATTATAGAAACTGCTGAAATGGCAGTCATGACAGTCTTAGAACTGAGAATTTAATGGATATATGAATAAACATTCTCCTTACCAATTCAGCCAGTCTCCTCTACAAGTCAAATTAATCATCTAGACTTCAGATTATTGTATACTTTGTCACTACTAGATTCTACTGGCATTCCCATGTCAATACATACTGAGTGGAGAGGAAGGCAGGACCCACAGACAAACGGCAACATGTGACCCCAATCCTGAGTGAATTTTTTTTTAGGTGATAAAGTCATTGCAGTATAACAACGAAGCTCACTACTCTTGAAATAATGAGAAACATCCAGGCACAATATCTCTCATTAAAAAAATAGTTTCAAGTTGAAGGAACAATGAAGGAAAACAGATTCATCACTCAGGGGTCATGGAGTCCAACTCTAGCCCGTTACAGCTGAGAAAATTGAGACCCAAATAAGCTAAAAGATTTGTCGAAAGCCACACAACCAGTTTTTTGCAAGAGCCAGACCTAAAACCCTGGCCTCCTGCCTCCCAATTCAGAGTTTTACACTTACAAACTTGATAATCCCCATAAACTGGGATCTTGTCCTCCTAGTTTTTCCCTTTGTTTTCTATTTTGTGTAGAGGAAAATTAGTCATTTAACAAGGTACCCACAGACATTTTGATCGTTAAATGCTCCTTAAATATTTGAGTGAACTGAACCGAATCTGGACATGACTTATCCCCATAAGAAGCAGAACGCTTAATACTTAAGGCTATCCCATTTGTGATTTTTGGTTTCCATAGTGATACATAACATTTACTGCTACATGTGGTCTGGCTTACATCTATGAACAAGCATTTCCTGATGAATGGCAACTCCCACAAGATATAATTTCCGAAATATTTTAGACAGCTGATGAAGAAAAAGCATTCCCCATAGAAAAGATTAATAACCTATTAGGTCATTCAGCACTGAAAGGCACTCTAAGTTTGCCATGATATAGCTAATATTCTGCCCTTATTTAGGCACATAAGGGTAGACATTTGGGCTGCATTAACCAACTTAAGAGACAGGGTTATAAAATTTAGAACTGTAAGAACCATACCATATATAAATTTGATTCAATAGTCTAAATCAAGATAATTTCCAATCCTACGCAATGACAAGGATGTGTTTCATATTTTAATTCTTCAATGATTAGTGTTAGCTGTACAGAGGGTCTTATTTTATAGGATAGTGAGGCCCTTCTTCTGCTATATCCAGCATATCTGCAACATAACAATACTGTCACTTCCTTCTGGACATAAACACGGAGCAATGTACAAAGGAGGAGCTACGGAAAAGAGCCAGGAGCTTCAATAACTGCCTAGTCCTTCACTGCCTCCAGCTGCTTGCTGTGGGGTGGGGGTGGGGGTAGGACAAAACTTCATAAGGACAAAACTTATCAAAATGTTCAAGGTTAGGTCACTGAAAATACAAGAGGAACCTAAGAAGGGTATATATGAAATGATATATTTAGAAATATATATATTTTTTTCTCCTAGCATCCTCTTCCCAGAACGCTGTAACACAGAAACTGGTTTTGATCTCTTCCCTATTTTGCAACTTTGTGTTGACAGCTTTGAGGGGTTGTTCAGTTAGAGGGAAGGGGTCAAATATTTTCCAAAAAGGACAGGTTGAGTTAGTATCTTGATGTTCCCTGGATCTCTATCTCTCCCCTGTATGATTACAGAAGCTGTACACATTGATTCTAAGAACATTTCAACAAAATTGCCTTTAGTGAGAACAAGACAACTGTTCACAGTCTGGACAGAATAAAGCGTTTGTACTAGAAGCCTGGCTGTAATATGGCTTTAAAAATCCATCTTTATTCCTCTTAGGTCATAAACTCTTCCCACCTAAGATCCCCAAGATTCTTTCCCAGTTTCGACTCCAATTAATCCTCTCCCAAACTTGTGGAAATTAAGCAAAATATTGTTAATTAAGAGTTAAACCTCTTAAAAACAGTCATTCATGCAAGCTTTGAACAAACATCATCAGCGCTTATTAGGTACTTGGCACTGCACAGGAGGGCAAGTGGGGCGCCCCACATGGTTAGTGCATTCACCTCAGGGGGGCGGGGCTAAGCTGGGGAAGGGCACAAGAACACACCAATGCTGACTTCAGGGAAATGCAGCTGCATTAAGTCAGCAGACAGAACCCACAGCAAAGTGAAAATAGTGACATACAGATACTGCTTGGTTTCTCCAAAGGACAGCATAGAGGCTGCCCTTCAACATCAATAGGCTAGATTTTTCAACAATCGCTGTCCTTACGGTAATTCTCAGAGATGTGGAATGAAAAAACAACACAGAAGCTGGGAAAAGCAGAACAGACTGCTAATGTCTTCGTACAGAATATGACTGGGTTGGTTTGTGTCTGGCTCGCTCTGTAACAAACAGCCAAATGGAGTCCTGGTCACTATAGTGGAAGAACCCCCATAAAGAGTAACGAAACCATCGACAGCTGCCTCTGCTCCCGCCACCCACCTCTCAACTGGGCAGTTGCAGACTTCATGTCTTGGCAACGAGTGGTTTGGCCTGGAATGGATATGCAACATCTCTGAAAGCTGCTAAGAGAACACTCTCTGTGTTCCACTTCCAGATAATAAGGCTGTCTATCACGCATCTATCACGCACCCAAAGCAGCTCATTTCAATGAGCACTTACCCTGAAAGCACCATGTAGTGAGCTCCAGGCTAGTTTCTGTCAGTGGATAATTTACATGTAAACTACGGTACTTGCCTCAATAAACAAACAATAAACAAACAAACTATAGTACTTGTCCCAAAAGAACTTGCATTTAAGTTGGAGACAGAATATATTCTCAGGAAAGCCATATTCCAAATTCTAAATTTGAAATTCTGCAAGATACTGCCAGCTAGTGAGGAAGAAATCATTAAGGGACTGAGCTATATAGGCCAGGTTGAGAGAAATATGCCAAATGACGGTAAAAGCCACAGGTGCCCAAATGGAAAACTGGAGAAATATAAGGTAGCATTTGAAAGCAAACAATCAAAAATAAAGACAACAAAATAAAAGTACACATGTACAAAACCACCTCACAAAATAATTTCAATGGAGTTTTACTACGGAAAAGAGACATGGAAGGTACTGAAATAAATCTGTCTACCACCTGTATCAAACCAAGCCAGATACTATAGGTCACCAACATTTTCCCACTGCAAATCACCAGGACGTTTTATAATGCAGCTGATTGACATAAATCATTAACTCTTGAGATGATACTTAAGGTATCTTGTTAGTATCCCTGTAAGCAGCATAAAGAAACAGGTGTTAATGAAAAGAGTGCAACTCTGTGGCTATCAGAGACCTAAGAGTAATTATGCCCTATGTAAATTAATGTAAATGCAAACAGTCTAAGAACTCTTAAGCTTTCAATTCTGTTCAAATATATTTTAAGTCTACGAGTAAACATACTTCTTAGGAGGGGTAAGAGGATATCTCTTGAATATTTGAACCCTCAGAGACCGTTATGTACAGATACTTAGAAAAAAAGCACTTCTGTATGTTTTAAATTAATCATTAATGAGGCTCCAAATACCAATTCAACCTCAGGTAATCACCTACTCACTTTCTTCAACAAAGTACAAACCAGAAACTATGTTACACTGTATTACCCATGAGACTACGACATTTAACCCTAGATATGCATAAGATAACTTGACCCTGTAAACATAAGACAGCTGGGAGAAGAGCCCAAAGGGGTCTGTACCTTCCAGCAGTGGCAAATGAACTTTTCTTCACTAGCATTTTGTCTGTAAACAACTTACATAACTTTGCAACCTTGAGGCATGAATGGAACAACACAGGAAGTAACTGCATCCTCCACCACTTCAATGCTGTATTACTAAGTATCTCGTCTCGGAAACAGATTTGAAGTAGAATTAGTAAAGCTCAACTCCATGCCCAAATGGAAGGTATGGAGTGTCCTATAGACGTGATCTAAATGTTACTTCTTCCCAGAGCAAAATCCTGAGAATACTACTCGCTTAATTCCAAATTATCAAACCGGACCAATGCTCACTGAGCTGAATTGGGAGGGGTGCCCAGTCCCAGGAGGTCACCACTCCCTGCAGTGTCTGCAGCTCTTCACCCAGAGCTTAGTCTTGAGGAATCTTACAGCCAGGGATGGGTCGGATGCTGGGAGCTACAACTGTGAGAGCACCTACACCACAGACTGGATTCCTCTGGGGAGCGGCGGAATGCAAAAAGTCTTTCATCTCCTGACAAAATGGCGTTTCTTGAGTTTCCTTTCTAAATGCTCCTACTTAAAAGAAAATTTTGAAAAACTGTAGTCAAAGTACAAATTGCTTAAAACCCTTTCCTTGCCTTTTACAACCACATGAGGCCAAGAGAAACTTCAGTGTTCATCAATTTTCTAGAAACACCAAAAAGGCAAGCAAACACAATTTAACTTCTTTTATCTTCTAATTAAGTTGACCAAAGCACCCAAGCTCAAGAGAACCACTAAGGTTCTCACAGTCAGTGACAGCAGAGCCTTGAACCTGAGTCTACAGCTGGCTTTGGTATCCCTCACCGCACCTCTTCCCCAATCCTACAACTCTGTATCGATTCAGCACCTTCTCCACGTCCCCCAGCTAGAATTGTTGAAGCCACCTTCAAGCCAACTCTCTGTCAACTCTCCTATCTAGAAGGTTGCTAAGCCCTAATGATTTCAGCTTAGAAATCATTCAATCTGGCCCTCCCCTCCCCACTGCCTAAATCTAGGCTTTAACCCCAACTGGACTCCTTGTGATCCACCTCTATCTCCAGCAGCCTATTTTCTTTAGAAAAGAAAAAGGAATTCTAATCGTAACTTTCCCCTGCTGGTTCTGGGATCAAGTCCAACCTTTGCAGGTGTGCACAAAGCTGCAATGACCACTTCAGGTGCCCCATGGCCACACACCCTGTGAGGTTCCTGCCACACTTACCTGTACCTGCAGTTAGCTGGCCAAGAGAGCAGTGACAGAACTGCCCGCAAAATAATACTTTGGCGATATTTATACTAAAGTTCTTGCTCTACATCGTTCCCCAATTCCTGTTGCAAAGACTCAGAGGGGTAAGAAGGACTTTTTTTGTACTGAGTACAGTGGCTGAGAGCATTGGCTGGAAGCCTGGAATCCTCCTGGCCTGCTTCTTTAGAGCTGGTGTGATCCTGGGCAAGTTACTTAAGCCTGCTGAGCCTAAATTTCCTTTTCTGTAATATGGGCAAAGGGGACTGACCTCACCTCAAGTGACACAGGAAGTGTATGCTGCTTAGCATGGTGCCTGGCACTCAGTTACAGCTCCACGACTAGCCTCACCACCGTGAGAGTTGATCTGCTTTATATGGGGAGGAATGAAGTGAGGCCTATTTACATAAATAAACCTCACTGGCATCATGGAGTTCACAAACACCCTTCAAGTGCATGCGGTGGCGTGTGCAGGAGTCGTGGGCGAGATGAAGCAGATATTTTTGAAGAAATCTGTGTGATCTGAGGAGGCCTGTCAGCTTTTAAGAACTTAATCTAGGGATGTTTTATTTTGCAACCCCAACCCCTTTTTAAATGATGTAAAGTTCCCTGCAAGGGATCAACAGTTTCTAATTCTTACATTTTATGATTCTAAACTCTTTTGATTTGCCAGCTCCATTACATCTTCTTCGAAGTCAAGAATAAATACTTTGCCACATACCAAACAAGGTACTAGGAAATATAAAGATGGCTTTCGTATTTTCCCACCATTTGAAGGCTGTTCTGTGGCTTGGTTGTGCTGGTAATCTAGCACCTTGAAAAGAAAACTCTTCCGGGGGCGCCTGGGTGGCACAGCGGTTAAGCGTCTGCCTTCAGCTCAGGGCGTGATCCCGGCGTTATGGGATCGAGCCCCACATCAGGCTCTTCTGCTATGAGCCTGCTTCTTCCTCTCCCACTCCCCCTGCTTGTGTTCCCTCTCTCGCTGGCTGTCTCTATCTCTGTCGAATAAATAAAAAATAAAATCTTTAAAAAAAAAAAAAAGAAAACTCTTCCGTCTGGGCCCATCTTCCACCTTCTTGGGCTTCCTTTGCTTATCACAGGCAAGCCTTCCACTTGATAGGTTATTGAAGATGAGAGACTGCTCAACGGCTTCCACTTAAGTTCTAACCTGCCAATGGTCAGCTCTGACGGCGAGCACAGCTATTTTCTCTCAATCTTCCAATCCCTGAAATCACAGGGTCATAACTGGGGTCATAATTTGTTTCTTTTGAGAATTCCCAAAGGGTGTATTTCTTAAGTGTATTAGAATTCCTGAGAGCCTAGGAAATCTTCATTTTTAAAAAAGATTTTATTTATTTGACAGAGAGAGCGAGAGAGCACAAGGAGGAGGAGCCCGAGAGAGAGAGGGAGAAGCAGGCTCCCCGATGAGCAGGGAGCCTGATGCAGAACTCGATCCCAGGACCCTGGGATCATGACCCGAGCTGAAGGCAGACACTTAATGTACTGAGCCACCCAGGCACCCCAGAAATCTTCATTTTAAGGAAAAATGTTTAATTAAATATATTTACATGAAAAGATGCTCTACATCATTAGTCACTAGAGAAGTAAATGTAAATCACAATGGTACACCATTTAAGCCCTACTAAGATGGCTACAATCAGAAAGACAGATAATGACAAGTGTTGGCGAGAATGTGGCGAAACTGAAACCTTCATGCATTGCTGGTAGGAACGCAAAATGATGCAGTTGCTTCTTAAAGTCTGGCAGTTCCTCGATAGGTTAAATATAGAACTACTGTATGACATATCAGTTCGACTCCTAGGTATATACCAAGTAAAATTAAAATATAACACCCCCACAAAAATGTGTACACAAATGTTCACAGCAACATTATACACAACAGCCCAGAAATGGGAAACAACCCAAATGTTGGTCAACCAATAAGAATGGATAAATAAAATTTGGTATATCTAGTTTCAGTTTTGTAAGATGCAAAAGTTCTGAAAATCTGTTTCACCATAATGTGAACATAATACGACTGAATGGACACTTAATAATTTTTGGCATGTCTATACAATGGAATATTACTTGACAATAAAAAAATGAAATACTTACACTACAACAAGGATGAACCTTGAAAATATTACGCTCAGGCAAAAAAGCTAGTCACGAGGGTCACGTATTCTATGAATCTCATTAAATGTTCAGAACGGGCAAATCTACAGAAGTAGATTAGTAGTTGCTGGGGGTAGGGGGGTTGGGGAGAATGGAGAAGGACTTGTAAGGGGTACAGAGTTGGGATTTTTTTTTAATGTTTTATTTATTTAAATAATCTCTATACCTAATGTGGGCCTTGAACTTACAACCCTTAGATCAAGAGTAACATGCTTTTCCAAATGAGTCAACCAGGAGCCTTAGAGTTTCTTTTTAGGCTATGAAATATAAAATTGATTGTGGTGATTGTTGCACAATTTTGTGAAAGGACTAAGCACCACTGAATTGTACACTTTAAATGGGCCAATTGTATGGTATGTGAACTTCACCTCAATAAAGCTGTCAAAAATATATAAGTTGGGGCACCTGGGTGGCTCAGTTGGTTAAGCGTCTGCCTTCAGCTCAGGTCATGATCCCAGGGTCCTGGGATCGAGCCCCACGTCAGGTTCTCTGTGCAGTGGGGAGTCTGCTTCTCCTTCTCACTCTCCCTCTATGCTCGCTTGCTTTCTCTCTCTCTCAAATAAATAAATTCTAAAAAATCTTCAAAAAAGAATATATATAAGCAAAAAAAAAAAAAAAAGTGACTTGCTAGGTCCTTAGGCCAAAGCCATGACATTTTGTTCAGCTTAATAAAAGGCCTTCAGGGGCGCCTGGGTGGCACAGCGGTTAAGCGTCTGCCTTCGGCTCAGGGCATGATCCTGGCGTTATGGGATCGAGCCCCACATCAGGCTCCTCTGCTATGAGCCTGCTTCTTCCTCTCCCACTCCCCCTGCCTGTGTTCCCTCTCTCGCTGGCTGTCTCTATCTCTGTTGAATAAATAAATAAAATCTTTAAAAAAAATAAAAATAAAAATAAAAGGCCTTCAACTTTGGGGTCTGTAATGGTAACATTTGTACCAATTTTCCTTTCTATGTTAAATATAAGGATCTGATATGCTTGAAGTCCTCCCGGCGTTCCCTAGCTGCTCTGCTGTATTTTTACTACCCTCCTTCCTCAACAGGTACTCCTGAGTGACAGGGCGACAGGGTTACCTGGGGGAAATCTTACTATTTTATTTCATGTTACCCAGAGAAACCAAGCGACAACAACAGAGAGCCTATAGCCCATAGCAAGACAAGAAAACAAGGCATTGTAAGATGCAGACATGGTTTAGGAGGCTGGAGGGGTAGAGAACCAAGGGAATGACCCACATGAGCTAGAACACCTTTGGAAAAACAATGATATGGCACAATGGTCTGTTTGTGTGTCTGCAGCCTGCTATGAGTGCTATAAGCAAATGTTCTCAAATGGGGCTCTAAGGAGCTCTGGAGGAGCAGAGACATATTCAAGAGTCTGTGACCTCTCTAAAGTAATCTTTCAATTTTGTTTTCATTTCCCTGTTAATCTAAAATAAAGTGATATAAATACACACTGGACCATCTGAATAATCCCCCTACCAATACAGTGCCCAGGTTTGCATTTCTGACTGCCTTGGCTTCTAGTGACCCTCATCACTAACAGCACTAAGAATACGCTGGCAAGCACACGTGGCAATGATAAAGGTCAATGTAAGACACTTATTGAATAAGACTTTGATTTCATGACACCATGAAATAAACAGGAGAGTACTGTACTATATTGCTATAGGCTAATAAGGAAAGGACAGAGGTAGACTTGATATATAACAGATGCAGTCACACTAAGTGAAGGCCAAGTGATATTAATGCATTCATAATAATACCTTCATAGTGGCATGAAAATATTATAGAACAAATGTTTTGTTTTAGTGGTTAAAAAATTACAAAGAGGAGGCAATTATCAGAAAAAGAGCCATGTTCAAGTTGTTTTCAAAATAGTGTGAATGAGTCACTTCTATTATCTATTGACTTCCTTCAGCAGTCTGACGCTTGGCCACATGCTAAAACTTAAAAAATTTTCCACATCTACAAGAACTAAAATTGACAAACATATCCCTGTTCCCGGTTTTAGTAATAGTTGAATTAGGTAAATGTGTGATGCTGATTTCAGTAATTCTAGAATGCTAACTTTATCTTTACATGTATAAGAAATTTACAGCACTAGCAAGAAAATGAGAAATCATTAAAATCATCGAACTGCTCACTGACAGATGTGGCCTGATGACGTCTCACGGTTCTGAGACAGTCAGCAAGGTCTTCAAGTCCACAATGGGGTTCTGAATAACATATTTACTACAAATAAGTATTTTCTACATTACTATTATCAAAATCAAAAGACTTATATGCATTAAGTAAATATTAGGACCCAAGGCAACAACTTTATGTTATTTAAAAAAAAAATCAATATGGGGCACCTGGGTGGCTCAATCAGTTAAGCATCTGATTCTTGATTTCGACTCAGGTCATTGATCTCAGGGTCAGGAGACTGAGCCCCACATTGGGCTCCACGCTCAGCTCAGACTATGCTTAAGATTCTCTCCCTCTCTCCCTAATAGTCCCTCTCCCCCACTTGCAATCTCTCTTTCTAAAAAAATTAAAAATAAAAAAATCAGTATAGGTGATTCAGTTTCAGCAAAACAGCACTCATCATATGAATATTTTTCATTTAAAGTTTAATGGTTTCAAAATATAGTTTGCATTTTTTTGTGATTGTTCAAATGTTCCAATAGTTGCCTGAGAGCTATTAGCATAAGGAGTACATATTTTATTTCATGTTTGTACATAAATAAGCAAAGCTAATTTAAGTCAATAAAAGGAGTTTACTAAAAACTCCTTTAAAGAAAAGAGATTCATGCATGGGCTGCTGGATAAGCAATATTAAGTAGTAACATGGCAGTGATTTGGAACATGTTCATTTCATTCAAAGGACATTTGAGATCCTACTATATGCAAGGCACTATGATACAGAGGGAAAAAAGAGAGACGTCTCTATGCGCACATGGAGCTTGGAATCTATTAGAAAAGACAAGTAAATGTAGTAAGTGAAATGTTGGGAAGATACGAGTTATTACAAAAACCAAACATCAGGGGGACCTAATTTAGGTTAGGGGTTAAAGAAGGCTTCTTAAAGGATATGGTTTAAGGAAAGACAAAAGGAAGAAACAGGAGTTAGCCAGACAAAAGTGAAGCAGCAGAGGGGAGTGCTCAGGCATGAGACACACCCTGAAGGCTTGTTTTCAATGAAAGCATAGCAGATCTGAAGAACGGATAGATGTTCTCTAAGGCTGTAAATGGAGTGAGTCCCGAGTACAGCTGGGGATGAGGGAAGGCAATACCTACAGACTTCCTCATGCAAGGTTTTAAAGTATTCTTAAGGAGTCTGGTTTTTAACTTCTTACGAAGGAGTTTTGAAGGCACAGAGAAGTCACTGGAAGGTTTTATGCAAGTCATGGACATATTGTGTTTGGTTCTGTAAAAGCCTCTAAGTCTTCAATGAGAAGAGAGCACTGGGGGTCAGAGGCAGGGAGGAGCTGGAGGTAGCTTCAACAGTCCTAGCAAGACCTGAGAGTGGGCACACTGGGGTTGTGTACTGGTGGACACAATGAAGTTGTGGACTGGAGCAGTATATTGGAGTTTCAAGGGATATCAGATAAACTTTAAGAATTTAGATAGAATTGAGACTACTTGACAACTCATTGCAAGATGAGAAGGATGTACTAAGAAAAATGGCCGAATGGAAACTAGTAGACAGTGGTGTCTTTCCCAAGATGGAGGAAGAATTGCAAACCCTTATGAGCTGAGGACCACCTACATTCAAAGACTGCTTTGTACAAGCTGTCTGAAAAAAAGTATTTTGTTTTTCTTGCAATTTCATACCTCTAAATCTATTATAAATAGTTTTTCTTTTTTTAAACAAAAATACTACTGACTTGCATAATCACTCACACCCAGGGGCGGCAATATTCAAAACAACTCTGTGTTCTTTTTGGAAAGTCTTGGTTCAAAGACAAAAATCAGAGAACAGACAAATCTTTTGATCCTTACTACTGACATGGCGCTTCAATGCAAACCCAAACACTACTTAAGACCTTTCTTTGATGGGACAAAGGGCCACAGCTCAACATAGGCACTCAGGTTTAAGCAGCTCACTCTATAAAAAGAAAGGAGGACTTAAATATCAAAAGAACTGGAAACTCAAGTTCAAGTGACCAATGCACCTGGCAGAATTTAGCCCAGCATTAAACCTCTCCATGCAAATTCTCAATTTTCTAGGAACAAACAACTCTGGGAAAATTTTCCCATGACCCACCTCCTCATGAACATTTTTAATATTTCAAAAATGCTTAAAAACCGGAACAAAGCAATTTTGAAATCTCAAAGGGTCAGAGGAACTGGAATTAGTTTAAGAATGCATTATACATGAAAGACACCAAGGCTCTATAAACAGGGCATCTTCTTCACAGCAAAGCACAAGAAAACAAAGGAAGAACTAAACTAACAACAGACCGCAGAAAATATCACATGCAAGGAAATCATGTCTGGCCTAGCCTGCAACAGAAAAGTCTCAAATAAACAGGCTTGGTTTTCATGGGCTTCCTGAAAGCAATGCATAGAGAAAGTAGGGTCACAACCATTTGGAACATCTTGAAAGTAGGAGACAGAATTTTAGTATTACTCCAGGTCATTAGGATTACTAAGGAGACAAATAGAAGCAGAGGGTCCAGGGCCACCCACCCTGTCTGGTTGTGCAGAGCTCAGCCCATTACCCACTCACTGCACTGAATGATCTACCTTCTGGGTCTGTCTCTATCTCTTCCTCCAGACGCCAGCGCTGGGAGACTACAGCTGACCCTTGAAAAACATGGATTGGAACTTTGCAGAGTCCACTTGTACCCAAACTGTTTTCAATAAATGCAGTACATTATAGATGTACTTTCTCTTCCTTATGATATTAATAACATTTCCTTTTCTCTAGCTTACTTTATTCTAAGAACCCAGTACATAATACATACAACACACAGAATATGTGTTAATCGACCTTACGTTATTGGTAAGGCTTCCAGGCAAGAGCAGGCTATTAGTAAGTTATGGGGGAGTAAACAGTGCCCCTAACCTCCATGTTATTCAAAGGTCAACTGTATTTACATGGGTGCTATTTTATTATGCTTTTTTTAAAAAGTAGGCTCCACACCCAGCATGGATTCCAACGTGGGCCCTGAACTCACGACCCAGAAATCAAGAGCCAGACATTTTACCAACTTAGCCACCCAGGGTGATTGCCCCCACGGGTGATCATTTATTTTTATTTAATCAAAATTTGTGTTGTACTTACTGTGTGCCAGACACTGTCCTAAATGCTTCACAAATAAGAACCCGTACCTAACCCTCCTAACAACTGTATGAGAGGGGCTCTAGGATTATTCCTGTTTTACATGCAGAGAACCGAGGCATGCGAAGGCGATAAAGTTTGCCAAGAGTCAAACTGCTAGTGAGTGATACAGATGAGATTTGAACCCACTCTTAATTACCTGACTATGGGGCGCCTGGGTGGCCCAGCTGGTTAAGCGTCTGCCTTTGGCTCGGGTCATGATCCCAGGGTCCTGGGGTCGAGTCCTATTATCAGGCTCCCTGCTCTGCGGGGAGCCTGCTTCTCCCTTTCCCTCTGCCTGCTGATCCCCCTGCTTGTGCACACGCACACACTCTCTGTCAAATAAATAAATAAAATCCTCAAATAAATAAATAAATAAATAAATCATCTGACTATGGAGCTACAAAGGTTATTTTAATTTTCTCCTGTATTTCCATTTTTTTCTTTAAATGAGGATTTATTACTTTTACAATAAGGAAAAGCTAAAAGATCATTTCTACTTTGAAACAGAAAACCAAAAAAAGAAATAAAAACAAGACCTCAAATACCTCTTCTATGAAATCATAGGAACAAACACCTTATCTGCTGGAAGCAAGGAGCTAGGCCAGATGATCGTCTTTGGATTACCTGCCATAGATCTTCAATTCCGTGCCCTCTCCCCATTACACAAGCAGCAAGGGGAGCAGAAAATGTAGAGAAGAATAGCAATGAAGAACGTGTTGTCTGGAAAGCTGGCCTGGGGTCTAGCTCCAGTTTACAAGCTGTATAAACCTAGAACAAGCAGCTTAAGCCCTATAAGCCCATTTTCTGATCCACCAAATGGCTATAGCTACACCTGTCTCCTAAAATTCACTCACATAAACCACGTAAGAACACGAAAGTGCCTAGTAGAGAGTAAGAGGTCAAAACACTATTAAACATAAGAGAACCAAACTGTCCAAATATTTGTCTATTGAGATGATTCCTGGGCCAGAGCAATCGAACCCACTAAAGATCTCATAAAATGATCAAACATGGACAAAAGAAAGAATCGGAGTAAGAACACAGGAAGGTTTTCATCCGTGCCATTAGCAATTAGCAACAGTGCTAACAGCCTGGAGATCATCTCTGAGCCACAGGGAAATGACTCGTAGGTCTAAAGGCTAGTGTCATGGTGCTGCATTAGAGTCTAAGAAAATCATGTCTCCCTGATTTGCCCTTTTTTAAATGTGAAGATCTATGTTTCAAGGAACAAGTTACTTCACCTGATTCTCCATTTATTATTGATACAAGAAAACTATTGAATTGAGTGGTCCCAAAGATTCCTTCTAGCTCTAACAATCCGCATTTCTCTAATGGTATAAACCTGATCTCTTTTAGTCATAAGTCTGGACTGATGAGATTCTATCACGTTTCTGAGTGATACCACTCTGTCAAGCAAGTAGGTCTTCAAATAGCTTGTAATGAATAAATTTTTTATGTTGCCCATTTAGTATCTACAGAGATTCCCCAAAACGTTATGTTAAATGTTCTCTCTTAAAATAATGCTTCTGGCCCTTCTGGATCTGATATTCTTCTCTCTCAAATGCATCATCTGCAATCAGGAGCCTGGCTCCAAAAAAAAGAAACTTAAATAGAGGAAAAATTAAATGTTACCGACATAGATTTCTACATCCATAAGCCTTTGTATAGTAAGATTGCTCTCTACCCATATCCAACTTCCCTTAGTGCTTTCGTGACCATTAACGATGAAGCAGAAAGTGCAAGAGTAAAAGCTCATAGGAAAGCTGAAGCAGCAATGGATCTTGGCTTTATCAAGGGTTTTCGGTCTAATCCTTGTTATCAAATCCAAAGGACGCAGAGGATGGGTAGCTGTTCACTGACTTGCCCAGGTATCAGACACTGACGGAGATGCTGCCCAAGGAGTTCAGCGTGTCCCTGGGCACCACTGGTAGACCCTAAGGTATTGGTACAGAGAGGAGGATGAGAAAAGAAGAGAAAATAATTAAAAGGTCTAAAAATGAATAGAAGGACGGAAAAGGAAGAACAGAGAGAAATGAAAAGGAGCACAGAGTGAAAAGCTTCAGAATCACGTTCAACTGGAAGGAATAACTATACCAAGTGCTTTACATACATTAAATTCACATGGTAAGTCTCATGTTATTTTATCCTCATTTTAAAGAGGAGCGAACTGAGGCTTAGAGAATTTAACTTAAGACTGAATGGTATGTGTGCACTCTGTAACCTCAGAGAGCTCACTCTGTGACCAGAGGACGTGTTGGGCACAGCACAGGGCACTTCGGGCCAGCTCTGTAGAGCTTTGAAGGAGATTTCTTCCTCATAGGAAGCCAAAGTCTGTCTCCCTGCAACTTCCACCTGCCTTTATCCCAAGAGATCAACACACTTGCAGCAACAAGGCTTCCTGTCAAAGCCTCCATTAATAACTAAAAGGTGGGATGGAAAATGTAAGAAAATTTTCAAGCAAAATCTCAAAAAATCCTATAATTTTTTAAAAAATAAGATGTATAAGATAGGAGTTAAGAGCCTTGGGATTTGTAAACTAACTACAGAGAAGGTTGAAATTGGGACTGTCTTTGATTAGGTACCTCACAGAGGATGATGTCCATCTATTTCTACTAAGAAAGGAATCACAGTTGCCTTAAGCTCTATCGTAAAAGATTTAGTTTAAAATATTACTGACTTGAGATCAGAGAGTGCAGAGATTTTTATTTCTTCCAGAAAAGCTTAAATTGTACATTTCCTTTACCCTGGAATGGTTCAGGTAAAAGCCTGCCTTAAGTAAGAGATTTGTAAGCTTTCTTTCCCAGTACTGATGAAAGCTTACTTAAAAATGAAAAGCTCATCTAATGTGTGACCTTCAACTTAAACTACTTGGCTTTTAAGTTCCATCCATAAAGTGGGAATACTACTTGGTAAATTGTATTTTAAGCCTGTTGTAAAAATGTTGCCTTTTGGTCTTACTGTCCTCCAAAATATATGAATCACTCATCTAGAATTAAACAGTAAAAAAGGCAGGGAAACTTACTTTAACAAATATAAAAAATACTTCATATAGTTGACATATGCATTTACAAAACATATTAATCTGGCAATTATATAAATATTATTTTAACGTTCAGTATTTTTACAGGGTACTGCCAAAAATCATTTTTTCAATTTTTGAATTTTCACTTCACTGTTTGTAACCACCTCCTGAAGGTACAAAATGGGAGTTAGCCTCTTTGTCAAAGCACTGCTCTAATATCTAGATCTCATACTGGGCATTTGTGGCAGCGCTGATCACAAGCTCACACTTCTTTCAAAGAGCAAATGATTAGGAAAACACATAGAGGAATCATCACGGAATAAATGGGTGATAAGGCAGACCCAAAATTAGTGCCTACTGATTTTTTCCTAAGAGTACTTATTAAAGCATTATGGTTTACATTTAGAAAAGCAAAGATAACCTATTATACTATCAGTTCTTTTGGGGTGAAAGCTCAGAGTTGCAGATAATCCTCTTTCCTTGTGTTTAAAATAATGAGAGGATTATTTCTTTCTTCCATTCACACTTCTTACCCCCAAACCATTTCCCACTTAAGTAATTTTCACAGCTGTACCTGAGGAGCAAAAAGGCAGACAGAATGTTACAACATAGATGTTGACAAGTTAAAAACTGAAGGGACCAATGGCAGCACAGGTCAAAGGCACCAAAGCCAACACAGGTAATGCTTAGATAAATGGGTAACATAGTAACAACCCTTAGAATTCTCATCATTGTTTCTCCACTAACATTTCCATGTATCAAGTCTCTCATTCAGAAGTGAGTTTAAAAAAGAATCAAATTACTTACCCCTACTCCCAGACCTACTGAAGAGTACTAATATGGTTTATACCGCAAATCTAAAAATTCGCTTCATTTCAAGCTCAACTTAATAAGCATCAGAAATCAGAAACTTGATTTCTGACCTATTTCTTATAAGATATTTAACATCAAAATAATATAAAGAAAATGTATTAAATTCTACCTATTATCCCTTAAATAGCAACATTTATTTTTGTATTCCCTTCAAAATTTGTATATATCTCAACATAGTTGCAATAATCAATGTGCTGTGAATGAATTCTCTTTTATGCTTATTTCATAATTTTTCCAATTGTATTTGTATATACCAAAATGTTTAATTCTATCAGCTTTAAACAGAATATGAAGACTAATTCATTTCTTACCTTAAATGAAATTTCCTAGCTCTAATAATAACGTATATTAAAATGGAGACCTATAATTTTCACCTGGAAATAGAGACATAACTGATTTGCTTTTTAAAGATCCTCTTCTGATCAGAAGACACAAAAAGCTTCACTGGTCTTTTGCTTACTTGAATGCAGCAGGTAAGCAGCAAAAAATAATGATCCCAATTTTACAGGCTAACAAACTATGGTATTTATAAAATCCATGCCTTTCTTGAAAACACCTGCCAGGTTAGTTGGCACTAAAACCACTTTTTAAAGAAAATCTACATTTCACCTGTTTGCACTGAGCTATGAAAAGTTTTTTAAACCTTAACCTGGGTTTGGTTTACATGCAAACCCAAATAAAGTCAAAGGATATAATCAACATTGCAAGAACAATAATGGTAATTTTCTCTAAAACTGCATCAAGGGGGGTTCTCTAAAACACAGACAGCAATGACCCCACATTACTTACAAGCTCTTCACCTATGACCACAGGTACCACAGGTACCAGCTCCAGCACTCTTGCCCCGCCCTGCCTAAGACGACAGCAGGTTTCATACCAGCAAACCAAAGAACTGTTACAAGTTTTACAGGGAAAGCTATACTTTAAACTTTTTCAAGTGTTCCTACTCCTCTGCTCATTATTTTCTGAAAGACAGTGAAGAGCCATAAGGACGTTCCACGCAGAGGAAAACTTAATTATACAGAAAGAGAGGGGTCTGGTTAACTTTGTATTAGGTGAGAACCGTTTTTATGTCAAACCACATAGTGGATGGATCCTAAGTCCTTAGGAGGGTTTGTTCTCACTGTGAAGGCAGAGGGGGTACAGGACAGGAGCTGACAACCTTCCCAATGCAAGGTGAGAAGTGGCCAACCCCTCTTCCTTTTTCCTCCCAGTGCAGTGATGGGGGTTGTAGGACAATGTGGTTATGTCAAACTGGAAGACAAGAGAGGGTGTAAATTGTAGAACCATAGGAGACTTTCAGCTTGTTTGTGCTGTGAGTTACCCTCTCCTTTCTCTTCAAAATGAAAAGAGCCTTATTGTTTCTGATTATAAAAGCAATGCCTGCTTGCCGCTAAAAGAACCAGATAATACGGAAAACTAGAGAAATGAAAGTAAAGATTATCTATAATCTTTCCACCCAGAGATTAACTACTCTCAATGTCTTAGTACATATCCTTCCAAATTTTTTTCTTTGCGTATGCACACAAACATGTTTTTGCTTTTTTTTTTTTTTTTAAGAAAGTAAAATCAGGGGCGCCTGGGTGGCACAGCGGTTAAGCGTCTGCCTTCAGCTCAGGGCATGATCCCGGCATTATGGGATCGAGCCCCACATCAGGCTCTTCCGCTAAGAGCCTGCTTCTCACTCTCCCACTCCCCCTGCTTGTGTTCCCTCTCTCGCTGGCTGTCTCTATCTCTGTCGAATAAATAAAATAAAATCTTTAAAAAAAAAAAAAGTAAAATCAATTGTAAACTCTAGGGTAACCACTAAAATTTTTTTGTAAAAAGTATAACTGACATGCTTAAAGAGGAGATAAAATAGAATCATATAAAATGTTCACTTGAAAACCACAGAAGGAGGGGCGCCAGGGTGGCTCAGTCAGTTGAGTGACTGACTCTTGATTTTGGCTCAGGTCATGATCTCAGGGTCCTGAGATTAAGCCCTCTATCAGGCTCCGTGCTCAGCAGGGAATCTGAGGGTTCTCTCCTTCTCCCTCTCTCTCTGTCCCTCCCCACTCTGCGTGTGCAAACACACATGTGCTCTCTCTCCCCAAAAGAAATAACTCTTACAAAAAAAAAAAAAAAAAAAAGAACCAAACACACACACCACAGAAGGAAGAAAAGAAAGGGGAAAAAGAAACAAAGAGCAAGTGCAACAAATAAAAAACAGTTACAAACATGGTGGATATTAAGCCCACTATATCAATAATCACTTTAAATGTGACTCGTGTCAATACACCAATTAAAAGACACAGCTTATCAGATTAGATTTTTTAAAAATAGACCCAAATGCACATGGTCTATGAGAGACCCACTGTAAACATAAAGGCATAGGTTAAAAAGAAAGAAAGAAAGAAAGAAACTGAGATTAAAGCTGTATGGTGGGGGCGCCTGGGTGGCTCAGTCGTTAAGCGTCTACCTACGGCTCAGGTCATGATCCCAGGGTCCTGGGATCGAGCCCCGAATCGGGCTCCCTGCTCAGCGGGAAGCCTGCTTATCCCTCTCCCACTCCCCCTGCTGGTGTTCCCTCTCTCGCTGTGTCTCTCTCTGTCCAATAAATAAATAACATCTTAAATAATAAATAAAGCTGTATGGTGCTCTGAGATCTGTTCTTCTACCTTTTCTGGAAAGGTGTGTATAGAAAAAACCTGGTCTACTGAGAAATTCTATACAGTTCTCAATGTATATATAATTTCCTCAGTACATATAAACAACGTCCAATATTTCAAAATGTTGACATACTTATACTATTTGAAAAATAAAGAATTGCATATTATTTGAACTCCCAAATTAATAATAGCTGAATATTTAACACACATATTTCTCCCTAATCTTGCCTATATCTCACAAACAAAAATCTGCCGACCATAACGCAATTTATTT
Organism: Ailuropoda melanoleuca; assembly: GCF_002007445.2. Classification (NCBI taxonomy): domain Eukaryota; kingdom Metazoa; phylum Chordata; class Mammalia; order Carnivora; family Ursidae; genus Ailuropoda; species Ailuropoda melanoleuca. The sequence continues at coordinate 60,147,351 of NC_048219.1, read as the reverse complement.
CCTTTCTTTAAGATGAGCTCTCGCTCCTTGCTTCTGAAAGTAGAGAAATATTAATAAATGTTCTTACTCCTACCTGAGAATGTGTGTGCGTGTATAATATATATAATCACTGTAGCAGATTCCTTTTTCCATGTAGTTCAATGACCAATATGAGCTGCTAAACTTTTCTTACTAGCAAACCTATGAAATAATTCACTGAGCCAGCATGTTTAAGTTTAGATGCTATATGTTTATAGAAACTCAGTTGGTCTTTCTCAAATCTTCCTGAATTGAATACCCAAAAAAGACATTTTCATTGCTGCATATTCAGAATGCCTATATTGATCAAATACATCTTGGACAAGGGCTCTCCTAGACGGATCAGCCAGCAGTGAGGCTATGACAATTTCACATATGCCAAAGGTATGTTTCTGAATTTCACATACATATCCTGGCTCCTCATGTTAAAAGTGAAAAAAGTAGCATTCGATTTGATTTTCAGAGGTTGGAAAAAAAATGACTGAAACTTTCCCATTGTGTGATGATGCTGGAATCTTTGATCTCTATTACTCTTAAATTCACAGTCAGGCTACTTAGTTTATTTTGAGAAAGCAAATCCTTCCTGTTGTTTCTCAGGAAATGGAAGAACACATTTATAGACTATGTTTCAACTTCACATTTAAATGGTTTTAATTTTTAACTATGTTTCACTTTAAAGAATAATTATATGGAGAAATTTAGACTTTCTGAAAGAAACTAGAGCAGTGGGGTGGAGAGAGAATAGTATTTTCAGACTTAAGCTAAAAGGGTGAATTAAAAAAAAAAATGGTCTCACGCAAACTGTTACACCCTGTTTCTTCCTGTGAAGAATTTTCCAAGCATTAAGTTGTGTAATAGCTTAATGAGGAAAAAAGGAAATGCCCAAGTTTCTCTCCAATATTTAACAGCACAGAGAAAGATTAGAGACTTAATTTTTAAAAAGGGTCCTATTACCTGTCTCGGCTTGTTAAATTATTACAATAATCTCTGGAACCACTCACCTGATCTGGATTCATTTTTTAATGCCAGCCACACCTCTAGGGTTTTAAGATATCATCCCTGTTCTTAACGGGAGGCAGAGACAGTTTAAATGGCTTTGAAAAGTAAACCTTCCAGGGGAAGAACATACCCAACTGAGCCTTAAGCGATGAAATGCTTCAAACTGTTTCTGGTTTTTCTACCAGCAAAGAAATCAAGGTGTAGGGAAGGAGATGGAAAGGAGAAAAGAAAGCCTTTTGAGGTAAGATGCCAGAAATAATGCTTAACCTTCTTCAGCTGCTGAATTCTCTTCTATAGTGCTACGGTTTTGATGAGGAAGGAGAAATAAACCCAGCAAAAATAAACTGCAATCATACAACGGAAAGAAACAGAACAGATGATGAATGCAAGGAGCACCACCACCTTTATGAAATGACCTGTGATGTCTCGGGGAGCCAGCACACACACCCAGCAAACACGCCCTGCCAACCCCTCACACAACTTGGGTCACACACCACTGCTGCTTCCCTTTCCTGACGTGCTACCCGGTGCGGCCCGGCAGTGGACACGTGGCATGCTCGTCTGACAGCTGGCCTGGCCTCGTGCTGTCAACTCCCCAACGGCACCGGGAGAGCTGCTATCAGAGGAACTCATGAATGATAAATGACGGGAATCTAGCGACTCTCACTCTTCCGTCCACCATTTTTGTCTACTAATGGACAAGTCTCGCAGACATTTTGGGGCTTACAGGAGTCTCAGGAGGACACAATTGTAACGTCCTCCCCTGAAAGATGAGGACAGTGAGGCTCAGTGAGATTAGCGGACTTCCCGGAGGCTGTCCCCTGTGAATGGAGAACTCAGACCAGAACTCACGCTGCCTAACTTTCAATCTCTTCACTCCTTTTGTGCTCCTTTCCCTCCCTTTCCCTGAATCCTTAAATGTCCTTAAATCACCACTGAAACCTAACATTGCAGGCAAGACCTTAGCGTTTTATTTTAAAAGACCAGTCATGATACTCATTGTACCCTATCAACCAGAAAAAGACTCCATCTGCACCTAATGCAGGTTGACAAAGCCCCAACTGGTCCCTCAATGATTACGCATCCTACCTCCATCAGTGGGCAACTTTCTCCAAGCTTACTCCCAAGGCTCCTTCACTCCCAGCAGATTGCATCAGCTCCTACTTTACTGAAAAAACCCAAACCTTCAGGAATGAACTTTCTCAACTTCCTTCTCTACCTGCACACTAATCTTCAGGCACACATTATCTTCTCCTCCTCTCCTGCCCCAAAGGAATGAATGTCCCTGTTCCCTCTCAGTCACCTCCCTTAAAAAAAAAAAAAAAAAAGATTTTTATTTATTTATTTGACAAAGACAGAGACAGCAAGAGAGAGGGAACACAAGCAGGGGGAGTGGAAGAGGGAGAAGCAGGTTTCCCACTGAGAAGGGAGCCTGATGTGGGGCTCGATCCCAGGATCCTGGAATCAAGACCTGAGCTGAAGGCAGATGCCCAACGACTGAGCCACTCAGGCACCCCTTAAGATACCTCCTTTGACCATGCTTGCACTCTAGATCTTGGCTAGGCCTCTTTTTTCTGGAGCCTTCCTCCATCAGTTATTCTCTCTTCTACATTTAGTCACTCCCTCACACTCTTCTCAAACAAAATACAAGCTCTAGACATGACTACACACAAAAAAATATTCCTTCATGAACAAATGTGTACATACACACAGTCCAACTGGTGCTTCCCTTCTCAACGCCCACTCTTTCCTCACCCATGACAATGCAGACTTAGACTTCAGAACTCTTCTGACTACTCAATACCAACTGAGTATCTCATTGCCAAACCCAGGCTCCCACTTCCAATCTTTGCTCTACCTGACCTTCCTGTGGCCTCTGACAGACCTGAGAGCTTTTTCCTTTTTACCACCTGGGTGCTTTGGCAAGGTGCTTAACGGAGCTTTGGAGAGCTTATCTGTAAAAGCCAACAACAACAATTATTTCAGGGGATACTGTTGAAAGGACTGTATGACAATATATAGAAACAAAACAAAAACCCTGGGGCTTGATATTCCCATCAGTTTTGTTTTTATCTTTTCCTGCTGCTCTTTCTTTCTCCTCTTCTTTTGTCTGCTTGTTCTTTGGTCGTTGGTCCATCCATGAGTGGTCTCAGCTACATTCATGGCAATAATCATCAGTTCCAGTCACTCCCCAAAACACATCTCTGGAGGCGAGGCCTCTCAAGATCAACTCAGTGTCCCAGGGGCACCCCAACTTAAGTTCAAACTGAACTCATTGTTCTCTCTCCAAAATTGCTCCTCTCATATTTTCCATTCTGACACCTTTTCCATAATGACACCTTCAGACAGTGAATCTTCCCAGCCAGAAACATCAAGAGTCATCTTTCTTCTTTCTTCTTCCTCCCCTCCCACTTTCCATTCAATCAGTAACCAATTCTCTTTCCTAAATGAGTCTCAAATCCAACCTCTCCTTTCCTTTCCCACTATTGTCACCATGCTTCCAGTCCTCACTTTCTACCTGGATTGTTTTAATAGCCACTGGACTTCTTCCTGCTTCCTTTTCATATACCTTAAGACCGTGATTTAACCATTTATTTCATCTCTGGTGATTCTACAATGCTGTTGGGGAGAAGCCCACACTTCCTAGAAACAGCAGGTGTGGCTCTACACATGGCTACATCAAGAATCTAGACCAAGATGCGCCTCTAACCCCTTCTCCCCTCTGCACCACGACCTCTCTACACCAGTCACTCACTCTGTTCCTCACACACTGAACTCTTCTGGGTTCCAAACCTGGTCTATTTCTTCTGGTTTTTTTTTTCCCCTCCTGCTCAGCCTGGTAAATAGTCCTATCCCTCTAATAATCAGCACCAAAATCACCTCCTTCATGAATTCTTTCCTCACGAACAAGAAAGAACAAATCGCTGCTTCCTTTGTGCCCCACTCTCTATTATTACAACGTGTTGCTGTAAAGCACCTCACATTCTAAGTTCCAGTTAATGATTTATGTGTCTATCTTCTGAGGTCAGACACTGTGTCATATTCACATTGTATCTTCAGAACTTAGCACAATGACGGGTACACAGCAGGTAAGAGGAAGAGAGAGAAGGGAACTAAGATTTAGTAGTTTAGAGCTCAACAAATGTCTGTCGAATGGATGAAGTAGCTTTGCTGTCAATTATATTAGAATAATTGAATAAGAGAGGAGGCTGGTAAGACAGGTGGATCTGACAGCTGGTGAGGTGAGCATAAAGGAACCTGAATGAGAAGTGGAAAATGTCAGCACTGATGAAGACCTCTCCTGAGTATGTAAGTTCAATCAGGTCAGTAGCTGGGGTTGCTATAATGAAACTTAGATGAATACCTAATAAATCCTGTTTAAAGCAGGTTTTATTATCTGTCTAAGCAGGTTTTAGAGTCTAGAACATTCTACATTATAATTATCTGTCTAAGCAGGTTTTAGAGTCTAGAACATTCTACATTATAATTTTATTGGACTTTGTGCAAGCTTACTAAATTTTAGTAGTTAGATGGCAACCCTCCCCTATATCCATAAAGCACCTTAAGAACTCCAGATGAAAGAAAAATAAAATATAGCCTGTCACCCATATAATGCTAGAACTGATGGTCAAGGGGGACATCTTTGGTTCAGATAATCATGTCATGCAATATCTATGTTGAGACCACAATTTGTCCCCCATAGTAATTTCAAATTTATTTACAATAATAAGCCTTGTTATGTACAACATGGTTTCATGCCATTTTATCAACTAAGGAAAAAGGACACTCTATTCTGCATAGTCATGCAAGTGCCCGTTTATCAAATCAAGTGATCTAGCATTCAGGGTGACATATATGACAGCCTGGAAGAGGAATGAGACCTAGTGAACTGAGAAGAGAGTAGAGAAAAGTAAACCTGGAGAAAACCAAGCCAAAACTGGCAATGTTTTCCCAATAACAGACATCTATAATTAACAGGCTTTCAGAAGTATTCAGCCATGTATTACAGCATTACACCTCATAAAACATTCATTCAAAAGCCATACGAGGAACACACATCTGAGCTCTATAAGCACATGCAGAGCATTGATGAAAGAGAGGCCTTTGAAGTGAGACACCCCCTGCCCTACATAGATGACCAAGTATGGAAGGGAGCCATACTGCTAAAAATGAATAAATAAATAAAACTGAGAAGGAAATGTAATGCGAGCGATGTTAAAATTAAAATATGTTATTAAATAAATATAAAATGTTCCCAGTGAAGTAAACACATTTCTAGAGAATGTTTGCAGGTGTAAAGAATTAACAAACATGCAGATAACACCAAGAAATCTACTTAAAATCATCTATTTTTGAACTTTTAAATTTATATCAATCTTGATAATAAGATCAAGTTACATAAATATACATGTAACAAGATAAAACTTATTTCAAAGCCGCAGTATTTTTTTTTAAGTTTTTATTTATTTATTTGAGAGAGAGAGAGGGAGAGCACACGTGCACGTGTGGAGCTCAATCCCAAGACCCTGAGATCATAACCTGAGCCAAAGACAGACACTTAACCAACTGAGCCACCCAGGTGCCCCTAAAACCACAGTAATTTAAAAAGTGTATCAATGACCCAGGAGCACACAAATAAGCCACCTAAACACATGAGGGTTCTCAGAAAGAGATCTGTATAAACGCACTCCTATACACTAGAGGCAGGGAAGGGGCTGGATTATTTTGTAAATAGTGCTGGCGAAACTGGCTCACAATATGACCAGTTTTTCAGAGCAGAAGTGGGTTTCTACCTCATATTTTCAATTCCAAATAGTTAAAAAACTCAAGAGTAAACCTATAAAGTTAATAAAGTGAGGAGAGACTAAACTGTAAGCCTAGAATAGGGAAAGATTCCGGAAATGACTCAATGCACAGACCACAATAATATTAAAAACTGGTGGGTTCACCTACATTAAAATTAAGGATTTCTGTTGTTGTTAGTGAAAGTCACCAAAGACAGTCATCAGGCAAGTGACATACTGGGAGAAAGTATTCACAGTACCTACAGCTAAGAAGGGATTCATTTCTAGGATATACAGGAACTCCACGAAAACTTTCAAGGAACTTCTTGCCAGAAAAGGACAAGAGACTCAATTCACAGAAAAGGGAAATTAAATTAAGTAAATGAAGAGATGCTCAACCTCACTTGTAATCGTAAAGAGGCAAAATTAAACTATGAAGTACAAATAACATCCATCAGATTGGCAAAAATCAGGGAATTTGTTAAGAAAAAAAAAATCATCATGCAGTATTGGTGGGGATACAGACCCGACCACAACCTGCAGAGTTCCTAGTAAAATCAGTACGCTTGTATCCTAAGATCCAACAGTGCTGCCTGTGGACAATACTGCCTCGAGAAACTATCACCAACAGGTTCAATATACCTAGGCTCCTTATGGGAAAAAATGAATATGTACCGCATGAAAGCCAAAAATACTTATAAACTTTTTTACTAAAATTTATAAAAATGTTGACTCTTCCATGTCCTATTTCCTAACATATATTTTCTATGGTTGTAACTTAACGCTTGCTGAAAAGTAAAGTGAAAGGTAAGACTAAACAAAGCGTGATCATTTCTTTTCACTGGTGAGGTTAAGGACAGACAAGAAGCAGAGTAAAGAAGGGACTGTTTCAGCATGGGGGATCAGAAATCTGAATCCCACTCCAGGCTGTAGCTTGCTTCTGTGAATTGGATGAGTTACCATCTCTGCCTGTCTCAGTTTCTTCACCTATAACACAGGGATATTACTCACCCTGCACAACACCAGGAGGATTAGAGATAATCCTTATAAAGTGTCTGACGCACATGAGGTGTTCAATAAATCGGAAGTGCCTTTTTTTTTAAAACTAGAAAAAAGAATATCTTGCACTAACCCTAACAGGTTTGGGTGCTCAGCCTAACCTATCTTAAACAGAATACCAAAGTCACAGCAACAGCCATGGAAACCAAAGAGACTGATTCAATGGGAACTTGTATGTCTGTTTTTTCCACTATAGAACAGGGATAAATAATATCTCTTTCCACATACTTATCAAAAACTGTAAAGGTTAGGGTTGAGAGGAAGCTTCTAGGAAATGAATATAAGGCTGCTGCTGGAGGTACTTAAGACTGGTGATTATGCAACTGGTGTCAGAGTCCTGACTCAACAAATGTAAGGAAGGGGTATCCACAGAAGTAATGGAGGGAAAATGCTCTTAGGAGAATTCCAGTTACCCGTGACTGAGTAATCCTAAGACCTCAAAGCGGACCATGAAAAACAACCTGAAAACAAAATCAGACCCAAAGTCAGGGCTTTACACGTCGTCTACTTAATGGACACAAAAGAGGAAAATCTCCACCTGGGAATCTTGATAACCTGGCAACTAACATACTACTGTACATTTAGTGACCATCTCTGCCTTTCCAGCCTGGAGCAGCTGTTTTACTTTGGCCCTGGTTTCCCACCCTGTGGACTTCAAGGTGCTGGCAGGGTCAGTACACTGAACCGGTCTCACATACGTACGTACTACTACTTTATAAAAACAGAAAGATGCTGTGGTCATTACTTATAATATATACTCAGTTGAGTGATATTAAATAATATTTGTGTCACTAAATATTAGCAATCACCAGAAATAAGAAGTAAAACTCTACGCAAGTCAAAATCTTTGAAATCTTTAAATATTAATAAAAGCTTCACGATGTTTGTAAGGGTTGAGAACCACTGCTTTAAAGGTTACAATTTCCAATAGAAGACAATTTTTACTTTATAATAGACATGAAAAAACCAAAGGGTTTTGAAAAGATGAAAATTCTAACACATTTATCTCCACCCCTAGTCCTCTCTTGGTCATAAACTTTTCCTTGGCATTTAACATCAAAGCTTCTTATGCTTTCGTTCCTAGTCACAAGTCATTGCAACTGTTCCAAACAGAAATGGCAGTGCACTGTGTATTAGGAAAATATACATATTTCATTACTCACTTTTAAAAGAAAAATCACTCACTTTATCTCTTTCCTCCCCCAACTTCTCCCCCTCTCCTGATACTTTGACACAATTCTAAGGAGGAAAGTTATAGATCACTATAGATATCCCAATTGCTGAAGAGAAAATAAATCTTTTATCCAGCATTTCCCAGTGAAAATGTACTCCCATTTTAATTTATATTCTTCTCAATGCAACATTAAACATTAGCTAAAGAGAGCCTTAACTTTAAGCATTGCAAAAATAAGAAAAATAAACTTACTTCCATCTGAGGAGTACTACAAAAATACTTAATATATAATTTAAAACATATATGGGTTTGCCAATGTCTTTCCATAGATGACCTTTCCTTTCTTTCTTTCTTTTTTTAAAGTAATCTCTATGTCCTACATGGGGCTCGAACTCACAACTCTGAGATCATGCTCTACCCACTCAGCCAGCCAGGTGCACCTGTAATGACCTTGTTAGTGGCTATCCTGAACTGGGGGACTGGGGGAGTTGGAAGGCTATGTATGGTGGTGGTATGGTACGTATGGTAGTAGGCTACAAAGAGAGTCACACAAATCATTTTTTAATTTATTGTTTCTTTTCTGGGACATGAAGAGTTCTGGGGTAAAACAGAAGTACCACTTTTTTATTTCAAAAAGATAGGCTTTTTAGATGCTATATGCTAATCTGACCCTTCAAAAAGATACTGGTCATTAAGACCTGACATAAGATATCTATAAATTAAAGCATGCCATAAGAATTTTGGCAGCAGAAAACAAATCACATTGATGCAAACACAGCTAAATCTAGTCACTAATACAAAGGAAGTGTAAATTTCAAATGAAAGGAAAAAACCACCATAAAGAAAGCCCTGAACTCTGGGTGGAGTGAGCGGGAAAAGATCTGAAGATGTAGGTAAGGCTAGTCTCAAGTCAGTTTTAACCAGCTTTCTTGGAATGGTGAAAGACCCCTGAATCAGCACTGCCATCTCTTCCTGAGGCAACGACTTTCCAGATTACAGAAGGGCCAGGACTATAAATCAAAAGACTTGTTGAAGTCCCAGCATCTCCATTTACTAATATGACCACTGACAAATCACATTTTATTAGCCTCAGTTTCCTCTCTCCATAAAATGGAGTAAATGAGTCCTATTTCACCAGATTATTAAAGGGAATAAATTATAAATGAGATCTAGAAAATGTGCTCTGTAAACAGAATATGAGGATCTTAAGATCAGTTATCAGTTAAGATCAATTAAATAATAATTTAATTATTATTAAATTCTGCTAGGGTAGGAGTAAATCCTGTTTCTAAATGGGGTACAGGTTTAGAGAGTCAAAAAGGCTGTTCTATTTTATCTTGAAGCAGAGTGACTGATGTTGAACAAAGTCCTCAAATAAATTAATGAACCAGAGGGCCAGGAGTATACTTGGGTATAAAAGTACTACGGTTGTACAGGTCATTCAAGAGTCTCTCTCACTGACTTGTTTTCACTTTTAATCTTGTCATGTATTTGACAAGAGAAGAGGCATAAACACAGACATAACACAATGAAATTCAAATTTAAGAAGCCCACGTCCATCTATCTAGAGAAAAGATGAAATTACTTGCTCAGTTCTTATAATGCATCTTGGCTATTTACTGCTAACACAATTATGCCAATTATTGATATTATCGCGATGCTTAGAGCAGCAGCATTTTAAGAGATTAAAGTTCTGAAGGACTACTGGAATAACGGGATCACAGAATTCAAATCACTGCTGACGGGGGGAAAGGGGGGGAGAGGGCAGTACAAATTTACCAGGCTACCTGACTACAGAAGATTTCCCTTTCAAAGCAAAATTAATTACAACTAACCCTGCTTCCTGAGGAGGCCTGGCAGCCCAATAAGGTGAAGGAGCTAAGTGCACACGGTAGTGGGATTATGCTTATTCCCTCCGTGCTGAGAAAAAGGCCCTTCTTGCAGAATCTCACCTTCCGCCCCTCTAGTCATATCCCTTCTTCCAAAATAGAAGAGTAAGAGGATGCTACTGGCTTTTACATTGTTCAAACATTGCATTTGAGGCCAATCTGCCCATCAAACTGATTCTTCTCAACCATCCAACCTCCCTCAGTGACCCTCCACCAACTGGAGTTTCACCAGGTGGATAAATATAGGCGGAGAAACAAGGCCAGGCTTTCATTAGGGGAAAAGTCAATCTGACTTCATCTGCAGAGACAGGAGCTGCCAGGGAAACGAAGAAGCAAAGTCTGTGCCTAACACCAACCTCTTCTCTAGCGGTTTGCTCTCCACCTATGAACATCTGAGAAGGAGAAAGATATGGATGGATGTGCAACTATAATCTACTTGGTGAATTTGAGAAAAGTCATTCTCAATTTTACTCTGATGGAAAATGGAATATAATGAATAAAGATGTCTGGCTCATACCTTTAATAGGACCTTCTGTCTGAGCAAGGGAGCCTGGCTAAGAAACCACAACTGCAGTTAACAAGCCAGACACCAGACTAAACACCTCAGAACCAGCCGTCCCTCCTTCCTGGTCGCTACCTTTCCAGTGCGTGTCTGCATCACTAATTCCTCAGTTCTTGAAAGCCTGGCTCCCCCTCACCGCTCCCCCTTCAAAAAAACCCAAAACAAAACAAAAACAAAAACACAACAAAGTGAGGCTCCGCTCAAGAGGTGAGATTTCAGAGCCTGGGCACCAAGACTCGCGCTCCCCTTTCCACCTTACGCTTCGCCCGCCACTCACCCTCTCTCCCCCTGGGTCCCCCCTTCTCACACACTAGTCTTCCTAACACCCAAGCCTCCCAGAGCCTTCCGGTAGAAAACCCCAGGGCAGCGAGGCAGCAACAACGCGCCCCGCTTCAGGCAGCGGCAGGAGGCGGCGGCGGAGAGGGCAGCTGGGGACTCCGGGGAGCCTCCTGGGCACAGGCAGCCCGGGCTGGAAAGCGCCCACCGACGCCGAGTGAGCGAGCTCGGGCAGGTCCCTCCCTCCCGAGGGGTCCCACACACCCCGGCGGCACGGCCACGGTCGGCAGACACCCCTGGGGGCGAAGGCGGGGAGGGGGGCGCGACCAGGCACCCGCCCGCAAGTGAGGCTGCGGCGCGGAGCCGGAGCGCTGGCTCGGCGGCACCCACGAGCGGCGGCCAGTGACAGCCCAGCGCCCGGCCGCGGGGCTCCCGACCCGACCACACGCACCTGGACCCGGCGGCCACCCTGCTCCCTCAGGGCGTTCTCCGGGGACTCGGCTTCGGGCGGGGGGTGGGGGCTCCGCACGCTGGAACCGGCGGCAACAGAGACTTCACTCCTCCATCCTGGGACCCGGCGGCACGTTACAGACAGCCGTGCACTTCCTGTTTGAAAACACAGGGGAGAGAAAGAGCGAGAGATCCGAGTGTTGGCAGAGTGGAGGGAGGGGCGCAGACCGGCGGGAGGGAGCACAGGGGGCTGCGGGTTGCATAACTACCGCCGCCCCCGCCGGCCTCGCCATGGTCTCTCCGGGAGCTGTCCCCCCGCCGGGCGGGCGGCGACCCGCCACACGGGCTCTCCCCACGAGGTGCCTCCCGCGGGCCGGGGTTCCCCCTGCCGGAGGCCTCGCAGCCAGCGCGCTGGCAGCCCTTCCGTTTCCAGCCCCTGCCCCGCTTCTCCCCTCCCCACATGTACCGAGTCAAAGGACTGCACGCTTCCTCCCGAGCGCAGAGCGCAGCGCGGCGTGTAGTCGGCCTCCGTTTTCCTCCTTTCCTCTCCTCCCCGCCCCCGCCCCTGGAACAAAATCGCCTTCGGGAAGGTGTAAAGACAGGACCGAGCCTTTGCAGGGGAGTGGAGGCTGGATTTATGCAAAAATTTTAAGTGAATAGCCACATCCCAGTACATCCACTCCAACTAAGCACTGAAAACAGCCTCAGGATGGGAAATGACTTGTCTTGCGCCTGGCTGACTCAAAAGAAAGCATGCACACAGCTGCCGCAAATGGGGGTGGGGGGAGTGGGGGGGGAGTTCCAGGGTTCTAGGGTCTCCACTAGGACAACCTCATCCTCACAGTCCCCTAACATTACATATACCAATTCCACACAGAAGTGAATACTATAGTGTATTCTTTCAGAAAACAAGTATTTCTTCCTGCTTATGAAACACAGAGCAGTTCCAAAATTCTGAGTTTGGGTTCACTGTGTTACCCTCTAACTTAGGTGAACTTCAGGATAGTGTTTAAAAAATAGTAAACAGATGGTTTAAGAATCTGCCATATGCAGAGCATGCCAGCTCTAGGAGTTTGTAAGTGTGTTCAGTGCCGGGTTTCTGGGCTTGCAGGTGTGCATGGCTTCATCTGTCTGTACCCTGCCTGCCCTTGCACACCAATCTCTGGGGTCACAAGGCACTTAAGGACTGTCTCAGATAAACAGCTCCTTTTACCATCAAGCTGATGGCTTAAATAAAAGTTATTCGTGTTTCAAAACTCAGCATGGACAGTAGGATAATTATTCTACATAAAAAGCCAAATTTTGACTAAAGCAGAAATTAATTGATGGACATTAAGCTCCTACTCTGTGCTAGACAGCATCTCATTCTAATCTGCTCTTAGTTTTAACATTTCCCAACAGATCCACAAATGTCCTATTCTCATATTCCCAGCTGAGGAAACAGGGTCAGAGAAGTTAAGTAACTGTCCTGATGTCTCAGCTAGAAAGTGGTCAAATGGAGAGTTGAATAACAGGTCTTTCCTAAGTATAAAATCTGGGCCATTTCCTCTATACTCTGCTAATTCTCAAAACAATAGTGAATCCCCAGAGAAAAATCAAGCCCAGTGACTATCTGTGATCCATTTCTTCATCTCCAAATGATCCTGCAATTTACAAGCTGTAACCCCGTTGAACTAGCTAGGGTCCTTACCCAGCTCAGTAATACGTACCTTGATTACCCAAGCAGAGGACACTATGCTCTTTCCTACTATCTACTACTGGCTCTTTCAGTCTTTTCAGAATTATTCAGTGGCAAAAGTTCAAAAGGTTCTAGGATAGCCTCTCTTCTGCCAAGGTACAAAGTCTGAGCAAGTTCAGAACCTAATCGGCTGACTAATATTTGGTCCCTGAATTCTTTTTCTTTACCTGGGATTTTTTAAGAGGGCGAACAAAACAACACAACACACACATGGCCTCAACTTTTAGTGAAACTGTTGAAATTCTCTATTTTCTATTTCCTTCGGCTTCAACACTTAGCTCATACTTACCTGTCAGGAGCATGCTACCAGCCTCCTGACAAGCCAAGAAACAAAAGTACACATAAAAAAGCTGATTAAGAACCTTGGCAATGGCAAGACCCTGGGCGCTTGGGGAGAGTGAGGGAGGAAGTGTGCTTTTATCCTGTGACCAGATGAACTGCATCTCACTTGGCCTTGCCCACCTCCTCACTAAGGAGCACACTCTGGAGTTGGAGACTCTGCAGGTGAATGGCCAAGGGCAGCCCAAGCAGGGTGATGGCGGAGACCCAGAGATAAAGTCCCACCCATTATGCGTGCCCAGTCTAACGAGGGCTTATTACTGAAAACTTCCTGAGGGGTCTCAGCATCCTTTCAGGGTCCAGCTCTGCCTTGGCTGCCAACTTGTACCTTCTCACAGTCCCTTGCTTCCCTGGACTTGTCAACTCTTCATCTCTTTTCACAGACTTCATACTTTTTCCCAAAGCACTGCCATTTTTTCCCCACAAAGTACATGGTAGGAGGGAAGCATGTAGCTCAAAACTTCTCTCTCATTTAAAAAAAAAAAAACCTGTTAGGGGTACCTGGATGGGCTCAGTAGTTAAGCATCTGCCTTCGGCTCAGGTCATGAGGGGGGCCTGCTTCTCCCTCTCCCTCTGCTTGCTGCTCCCCCTACTTGTGTGCTCGCTCTCTCTCTGTCAAATAAATAAATAAAATCTTTAAAAAAAATAAAAATATAAAAGAACCCTGTCAATAATTACCATGTTTTTGAGGATAAAATTCTATTTCAAAATACATTTTGGTATCCCTGCCTTCATTTTTGTTACTCATTATGACTCCAAGAGCCTAGAAGGAAAATCTCTGAAGAAAAAGGAAATTCTTAAGAAAAACCAAAGGAAACATGCTGAAATTAACCTGCATGGATCCCATAGTGTACATACGACACTCCTACAACTGTATCAGTCCCAGACCTGTTTCCTAACAGCCACAAGGTCTGAGTATCATACTTTCCCATTGTTCAGATGTTCTACACCTTCTGTGTTTCACAGAGAAGTGTTTCTACCTTATACCTGTTGAGTAAAGAAAATAAGAAATAAATTTAAATCACAACTTCATAGAAAGAGAAAAAAATATGCTCCCCAGTAGGTACAAATCATGCCACAAGAGATAAAACTGATTTTGGAAGAATATTGGAAGTTCATTTTGAAAGTCTCCACTCCCTAAGTACGACCATGGATCAAGACGGCAACATCGTGAAAGCCATTTTGGAGGCTCCAAATTAAGTGACAAGAGATAGCTTCTCTGAGGACTAACAGGTATGGAGGAGGAAATGATAAAATCATATCTTAAATGATGCTGCTTATCCTTCTTCATCTTAAAAAGAAAAAGACCTTACCTTGGTGGTTAAAAATGTTTGCCACAGATTTCTTTGTATGAAAATTCTCGGGCCATTATTACAGCTGGATTTTGCAAAGAAAAAGACAATTGACAGGCCGTCTGGTTACCTAAGAGAGTGCCTCTCTGTACTAGCAGACTTCACATCAGTGACCCTATCTGCCTGCATTTCCAGGGTGGCAATGCAACAGGCTTTTCTGTGAAGCAGGTCTCTGGCACTCACACTCACCTCCCAGCCTCTGCAAAACCTGGGCCATTGCTTTCAAGGAAGATGTCCTCAGAGCCAACTGGCTGGCTTGATTGGCATTTACCCACAGAGGGTTATTAGCCATTTTCAAGGAGCCAGAGTGTCATTTCCCATGGCAAAAATGCAGTAGAGGGGTGCAAATGATTTTTTAAAACTCTGCCTGAAAGACAGTTTGGGGTCCCTTCTGGGCACAGAGTTTCCTGGCTCTGAACAAGCTGAGAAGGAAAGCACTGCTTAGAGCACCCCACAGCATGACTCAGAAGACCCTACTACAAAGCAGAAACATAGGGCCAGGGTGATTACAAGCCTGGGCTGGTATATCTCGCAACTCAGTGCCTCGGTTTCCCCAGCTTCCAATCACACATACAAATTCACCCACACTGCATAGAATTAGTAACTTTACCTGGGACCCTCACATGCCCTGCCCACCTGAACTTGCACAACTGCCTTTTCAGGGAAGAGTCATTATCACTGTGTGAGAAGAAGCAGTGGAGTTCACAGATGTTAAGTCATTTTCTCAAAGCAGCAGGTATGGAGCTAAAACTCACCCTGGGTCTGTTCTTCCTCCTTTTAATTGAAGAGAAATGAGAGGGTGCATTTTGGCTGTGGATTTATTCTTCTGTGCTACACAACTTTCACTCAGAAGAATTTTACTTTTCAAACACAGCTTATAATGTTCCCTCAGCTGCATCATGTTACTTCATCACCTTGCCAAATTTCTGTAAAGTGTAAATTATAAACATGTATTTTGCAACCGGCCAACTGATTCTCAACCCTAGCAATGTAAGTCCATACAAATTAGGTTAAATATGCTCTGGGGCTGCAGCTGAATGTTATTTTATAAAATCATAATATCCACTAGTCAAACTGTGATGCCGAAAATCTCAATATATTTTTTCCAAGTCTCCCCTCTCGTTCTTCAGTTAGTATGCAGATATATAAGTAAACTGTGCCATGGCGGCTGACGTGCAACGATTTAAAGAGCATAAGTATGAAAGAATAGCGAGAAACCACAGAAGTTTGACTAAATGCAAATACCTGTACACAAGTTAAGAGTATTCAAAATGTTCCTGGCACAAACTGCTAGCAATGCACAGCCTTGGATTATTTACTGACTGTTGATCGTGGTATGTATGGTGTAGACTACACACTGTCCTCTAAGACACTTTTCTTTGGAAAGCATGTTTTGTCTATTTATCTTCTGTAGTGGGTACTTCTGCTTCCTTATTAAAAAAAAAAATACTTAGGGGGCACCTGGGTGGCACAGCGGTTGAGCGTCTGCCTTCAGCTCAGGGCGTGATCCCGGCGTTATGGGATCGAGCCCCACATCAGGCTTCTCCGCGATGAGCCTGCTTCTTTCTCTCCCACTCCCCCTGCTTGTGTTCCCTCTCTCCTACTGGCTGTCTCTGTCTCTGTCGAATAAATAAAAATAAAATCTTTAAAAAAAAAAAAATACTTAGGGGCGCCTGGCTAAGTCAGAAGAGCATGAGACTCTTGATATTGGGGTTGTAAGTTTGAACCCCACATTGGGTATAAAGATTACTTAAATATAAAATCTTCAAAAAAGATTTAATTCTCTTTGGGCTTCCATTTAAAAAATAATCTATTAAAAACCCAACAACTTAAAAGGATTGGCCCCAATGAGTCAAATAAACATAAGGTTCACTGCCAAGAAAATGTTTTTAAAAAGGATTTTAAAAATACACTTCTGATGGTAGCAAAGTATTATGAGCTGATAGGGAATAAGTCACACACATCACTGTCTATTGAATGTACCAATTCTCAGTGATCTATTATAATGGAATCTTAAAGAAAAAAAGCAATTTGTGAATAATTTAAGGTGATAAAATCAAACAGTTGATTTTCATTTCCTTTCCTTTGCCTGTAACAGAATGGCTAAGACAAACAGCATAAAAGAGTAACAAAATGCCTAGAAAACCCAGAAACATTATTATAAACTTTTGAAAGATTAGTCATCCATGTTTAAATTAAACCAAATTCTAACCACTTTACATGTCTTGACTCAATTATTCCTGACAACAACCCGAGGAGGTAGAAATTAGCACTACCTTTGTATTACAGATCAGGAAATAGACGCAGAGATATTAATTTGTCCAAAGTAACACTGTTAGCAAATACCAGAACTTGGGCAGCCTGGATGGCCACAGAGTCCACTTTTAACCAACGCATTTTACTACTAATAAGGCACAATTGGATTGGACTTGCTTTTTCCAGCAAGAAAGTTCCAGGGGGAACTTTGGGGGATAGGCCCACGAGTATCGCACAGAGTTTTTCCTTTTTGTAGCAAAAATGGTTGTAAGGGGTAAGAGATATACAGCCTGCTACATGTTGCTGAAAAAAAGGAATATTGAAAAGAAAGGAAAAGATATCTGCAGAATGGAAAAGCCAGGAAGAAGAGCTACTTCCTCGCCTTGAGCAGAATCCTGGCTTGCAAGGCTCCAGGATCGCCTGGCTACGGCACAACTGAGTTAGCAAGGGAAGGGAATGCAATGAACCCCATGTACTTTGATCTTCCTGAAGCATTTGATACAGTGTCCTATGAAATCAGGAGCACTAGATCAACTGAAACTTAGGTGGCAACAAGAACCACACAGGAGTTAAGCAGGCTAGAAAGAAAAACACTGGATAGATCTACCAGTATGATGAAGAAAGAACCACAAGGAATAGTGTTCAAAAGTAACTTGGAAATTACTCACACCGTTATAATCAAATGTGCACATAACATTACTCTGGGAGGTGTAAAAGGGCAAATGAGGGCAAGCCAATTGAATCTGTTAAATTAACAGAGAGGCGAAGAGAAATTCAGTTTCATTTTGGGCTCCTTTTAATTTTCAGGGAGGGGCTAGGATGTCCACTGGGTACTAACCGCCTCTAGACCTGAAATGCCAAGGCTGAGCTAAGTAAAGTAAGCAACGAAAAACTGGGTATGTTTAAAATTTTTGGACCTTAGGTCTGAACTTCAAAAAGCATGATCCTATTATTCCACACACCAGCAGTAAAGTTCCATGAGAAATAATATTCCTTTCAACAAGAAGACTTTGTTAGCAAAATTCAAAGAAACGAAGGGTCTCAAAGGCTGAATTTGGAGGTCAGATGAAAAAGTCAGTAGTGTTTGTATAATCTGGCCCCACTACAAATATGCCACACAAGCAGAAGGTCCTGAGAATGGTTCGCAAACACACAGTGGAGAAGCAAGAGAGAAGAGAGCTAAAACTTGGACTAACATTATTTTTTTAAGCATAAATTATAATTTCTAATTTTTTTTTAATGTTGAGAAATCGCTTCTCCCTTGGTAGAACTGTTTGCCTTCCCAGCAGAAATTATACTTTAAACGTCAGTAGTTGATTTAGAACTCAAGAAATGGGAGTAAGAGAGGTCTGTAACATTTGGGGGAAAAATGGCTTAAGTTCAGGCTGGGTCCCAGGAAATGTACAAGTGAGCAGGATTTCATTCAACTCCTAAGAGACTGGACTGAACTGGGGGCACTATAGCCACCCTGCTCCAGGAGACTCCAGAACTCACGCTCTGGGGGCGCCTGGGTGGCACAGCGGTTAAGCGTCTGCCTTCGGCTCAGGGCGTGATCCCAGCGTTCTGGGATCGAGCCCCACGTCGGGCTCTTCTGCTATGAGCCTGCTTCTTCCTCTCCCACTCCCCCTGCTTGTGTTCCCTCTCTCGCTGGCTGTCTCTATCTCTGTCAAATACATAAAAAATCTTTATTAAAAAAAAAAAAAGAACTCAAGCTCTGAGAGACTGCGGATGAACAGTCACCAAGGAAATCCTACATATTCCATTTCCTTCTAAATAAAGGAAAAAAGCCAAATTTAACACAGAGTCATAAAGATTAGAGCTGTACTACATTCTAGATATGAATGGGAAAATGTATGTGAAAGCGACCACATTCTTGAAATTATCATTTAATACCTATAGAGCACAGAGACAGGTCTTCCCCAAGCATTGATTACTGGCCCCCTCCCATGGTTTAAAAATTATTCACACCATGACAATCCCACAGTTGGGCCCCGTACCCAATATCCTAATGCCCACAGGACCCATTGCTTGATCTGGCTGCACTCAGAAGCACCTGCAGGACCCTGTAAACACAATCATCCCGACCAGGCCCCACCCCAGATCTATACCATCAGAATCACTGCTGGGGGTGAGTGTTTAATCTGTCCATTCAAGGAACTCCCAGGGGGCCCTAAGGTGCAGCCTGTTGGGGAAGCTCTCCTGAAGACATTCTACTCCTTTCTTCACTCGACCACCAGAATTGCTGAAGTCAGAAACTGCAACAAATAATGTCTCTTCTCATGAACCTTTAGTGCAATAACCTTCCAAAGGCAATGGAATGAAGTCCAAATTCCTTAGCAGGACACCTGAGGCCCTCTGTAATCTGTCCCAAACTGCTTTTCTGCTATCCTTTCTCCCCACATTCCTCCCTTCGTCACAGCACCAATCCCTAAACACACACATGCTTCTTTCACGTCCCCATACTTCACCGCCCCAGTGTCCCCTCGGTCTTCCACCCTTTCTCTACCAGTCAACATCTTCCACATCCTTTCAGGCCCTGCTCAAGTTAATTTTCTGAAACAGTTTTGTGTGTGAAATCTTCTCTGATCTTTTTTTTTTTTTTTAGAAGACTTTATTTGAGAGAGAGAGAGTGAGTTGAGAGAGAGAGAGCATAAGCAGGTGAGGGGCAGAGAGAGAAGCAGACTCCCCACCAAGCAGGGAGCCCAATTCCGGGGGGGGGCTCCATCCCAGGACCCCAGGATCATGACCGGAACCGAAGGCAGACTCTTCACCAACTGAGCCACCCAGGTGCTCCTTCTCTGATCTTTCCAGTCAAAAATCAGTCTCTCCTTCCTCTGAGCAAATGTCCAAAAAATGGAGCTCATGTAGGAGCTCCCATACACCGCATGCTGTGCTGAATTACACGAAACTGTTCGCGTGCCGGTCTCCCTATGGAGAGCAGAGGCATACGTAACTCATGTTTTATACTGTGGATGAGGGACAGATCCAGGTTCAAAGTGTAGTTCTTCCAGGTACTTACTAGCACTGCAATCCTTGGTGGACTGTTTAGACACACTGTGCCTCCATTTTGTAATCTTTGAAATGGAACAATGACAAATGATATCTACCTTCATGACTGAAGTGAAGATAAAGCGTGAGAAATGTTTGGCTCAATACGGACCACCTAAAAATTCACCCAGGAGACAGCTTTTCATTATCTTTTATTATTAATTTGAGTTCCCTATGCTACAGGAATGTACTGTAAGGCAGTGCTCAGAATCATTTGCTTTCAAAGTAGTAAGCAGTGATTTCTTAATGCCCTTTCTCCTTACCCAATTTTGTTCCGTTACAAAGGGTATTTCATAATATGTCTATTGACAAGTCATCTCTCACTCCCCTTTCTTTCCTTCAAAAATCATTGTACAAAATTCTAGCGAGCAAGCCCTGTCAGCGTCCCTCCTCCTCCAGCCTGACTTTTTGCTTTGAACTACAGTAACTGCCTACAGCCACAGGGTCGCTGCCCAGAGAACCGCCCGCTTCACCCTTACAACAAACAGCACTTTGTAGGCAAACTGGAGGCGAGCCCAAAGTAGGAGGGGGAAAAGCCAAGGAAAAGGAGTTTGGGCCAGAAACTGAGTTGACACCCACATGATGGTCCACACTGTAACACAGGTAAGGAGAGAACAGGAAAGGAAAGACGTTCAAGTCAACGCAAACCTTCGCAATACTCCCAAGCATCCCCCTCGCCGCTCACCCACGGATAGTGACTTCCACGGCTCACCAAGGCCACGCTGGTCCCCTCACTGCCTAACACACATGGCTACTGTTGCTGACAAACAACTGTCCTGTAGAATAGCACCTGCTCTTCACCAAACCAGTCATATTGCCGTGACTAACCCCTCCATCATTCCCATGGAGACGAAACCCAGTGAAACTCAACGTGAATTAAATCCAAGGTCACACAGTCAGTAGAAGCCAGGGCCAACACCAGATCTCAAGTCCTTCAGCTCCAGATCCATGGTCCTCCCACTGCCTCACATTAAGTGTGAAAAGCAATTGTCAACATGCTCTCAGAAGCACTCCAAATCCACTAGTTGTAAAGGTAAACCGTTTCTGTGCTCTTAAAAACAATTCTGGTGCCAAGAGCGAAGGCTGTCACGGCAGCGAGGCCCCAACGGCTGCCCCGAGGAGGATCTGTGCGGTATGCTAGCACGCCGTTCCAGAAGAGCTGCAGCTTTCTGTTCCTAGATGGAAACTCTCCTGACACCTCTGCTCATTCGGTTTGGGGAGAAGCGACTGGGGAAGGAGCAAAATTGTCGTTCTTTTTTCAAACCCAATCTTGATCCTGATTTTAAAGCTGAGGTAATGTGGGAAGCAAAAGAGGTTCTAAAGCAAATCTGTGATCCTTGCTGTGAGAGAGTGTGAGAGGCAATAATGCAGTTCTCAAAAGCACGGATCCTGAAGCCACGAGGGCCTGGGTTCCCATCACTGCTCTGTCACTGCCAGTATCTGGCCCTGAGTCCCTCAGCTGCTCACGGTCATGGGGAAGTGCAGCCAGACTGCGGAACTGGGCCTCAGTGTCCTAGGCTATATGGGGGAGGGGGGCAGGCGGGTGAGGAGCAAATGAGCTCCTCAATGCAAAGTGCTCCAACCAGCGCTGGGCACATGTGTTTCCTATTATCATTTCCAGAATGGAAGTGGTCTCTAAGGTTGTCTTTTTTAAGTGTATTTTATAAGAAGGTTCAAAAAGACTTCTCATACAATTGGTTTATCCCTAATGCCCCAAACCAGCACGAAGATTATTTACAAGTTTCACTTCCTGATAGGATCTTCCAGGATTTCCATCTGTGGACTAGAGTCCCTGTAAGAAGAAACAGTGGAATTGGAAGAATTCTTCTTCTTCCAGCGATAGTGCAAGGAAATCTGCACCCATTTTCTCAGTACTGCAAACTGGCTTCCAGCATGGAATAAATAAAAAAAAAAAAGACCTTCATTGCATTAAACTAATGCGGGGTGTGTGTGTGAATTTTTTAAAAATGCGTGTTTTATTCTGAAAGCCACCAAAGCATTCAACATTTAAAGTTACACCAGCTGAGAGGGACTTGGTTCCGCTCACACAGGGATGACAGTCCTATGGACTGGAATAAAACCTGCTGATGAATCAAAAGATTTCTTTCCCAGAAAATGCTGAAATTCCAGGAACAATGTGCTATACTTGGGATGATGAAGAGAACAATGCCTTTAAAAATCCCCTCTTAGGCTAGGCGCCCAGCATCGGCTAGTAACAGAGATCTGCTCACGTATCACCTCTCCTCTCTCTGAAGGGGCATCTGCACAACACATTCTACGGCAATGATGGAAGGCTCTTGCCCTCAGAAGAGCAGATACGACTGAACACAGCAGCACTAGTCGGGTCACAGGACAGGTCTGAGGTCGTGCCCTGCACAGGGGCGCCCAGCCAGGGAGCAGGGGTAGAAACCCAGTCTCAGCTGCTCCCCGCAGCGCGCCTCGACGGGGCAGATGCAGTTGTGCCGCCGCTGACTTCACACAAAGGGACTGTGGGGTCTGCTCCAAGTCGTGCTGAGCACACAAGCCCTCCACGAGCAAAACAAGCTGGTGTCCAGCGCCCCGTGGGAGCTGGGGGCTGCCGGGCGTACCCCCTTGGACGCCACTGCGGTTTGTACTCGATAACAGCCAACTTTCTGCAGTGCAAACATTTGCCAGCCCTCCTGGTTTCCTTTTGGTTATCAGCTGCTCTGTAGTCTCTTCTTTTCCTGCCTCTGTATTCTCCTTTCTGACGGGAACCCTTTCCCTTCCTTTCCACTCCAATTCTCCTTTTGCAGAAGCCACAACACAAATTAATGCGCACCCACGAGGAATGGCAAAATCATGGCACTCTGCCCACCCACATAGATTCCACACTACTTCTAAATATTTATCGGGTCACAGTTGTCCCTTTCTGGTGTAAAGACTCTTCTTGTCTCTCTCTCTCTTCTCTATTACCCCCAAATCGATTTTGAGATATAAATAAATGCCCCTCTTCCCTTATCTTGGGAGAGTAGATGATCTTTCTTCACCTCCAAGTGGCGCTTACCCCTCATTCTCTACTCCTGGGCCCACCTGCCCCCTCTGCCCCCATACCAGTATCATCTTGGCCTCGCGGCTTCATTCCCAAACTATATGTTTCTCCCTGAATCTACCACTCCTCAAGCAAGACAACCCTTCACATGCATTCATTCCAGATATAACAAAACAAATTTAAAGGAGAGACGTTGTTACCATTACAAGTAGGGGGCTTTTGTTGTTGTTTTTCTACTTTGTGTGTGTATGGGGGGGGCACACAGAACAATGAAATCAAGTTTTGATCGGTTTCCACTTAAACAGATTTGTCGAAGTGTATTGTGCTTTTATTTGCATCCCATGCTTTTGTTTACCTGGTTAGGAAGGAAGGGCTATCTATCGCTAAAGGCCTGACCTTGCAGGCTGTATCCAGCCCACAAAGCCATTTTGTTTGGTCTGCAGGAAGTTCTTACTCAAAATGTTGAGTTAGCCAATCTTCTAAAATCAGGAGATTTTAAAGTAATAATCCAGATTTCTGGCTTACAGTGAAAAATCAGAAGATCTGGCAAGACTTGCCCACATTCCCATATGGCAACAATTGGCTGCTGAACAGATCAGCTAAACAGAGCCCCTTTAGACAGACCTGCACTTTCTAGTTCAGCCCAGGTCCACCCCACTCCCTCCTGATCCCCCTTCCCTGAGGCTGAGGACCAACTGCCACAAATCCTCTTCTGTGAGGCCTACTTCAGGCAGTGCCTAATATTTGCTTAAGACCCCAGGGCAGAGCAGGCCTCCAACTCTGATGCTCCCTCTGGTTAGCGCAGAAACTACAAACACAATGACAAAGTTGCGGCTGCGTACAGAATTTGCCACATACAAAATAATGTATAAGGAAAAGAACTAAGAGAGAAGGAAAATGTGCCATAATAGAATGATATCTGAAAAGAACTACATTAAAGAGAGAGAAAAGCGTCCCTCCCTCACTGCGTGCGTGTGCATGTGCATGACATGGGGGTGCATTCGTGCAAGCTGTGTTAACACTGCAGACCATCTTCTGATCTGTACTTTATTATTGGCTAAATGTTAGTGTGGAAAATAAAACCTCCGAAGTCGAAATTCTAACAGAATGAATTCACTCCCCTGAAATGGTTATACATGAGCAGAATACATCTACCAATGGGTCTATAAATATGTGATACAGACATACGGATATTGATTGACACATTGCTTACTTAGAGGACATAGATAGAAGTATTTATTGTTTCATTGCGTATGTTTGCTATGGCACGAATTCAGCAAGGACTGGCTGTAACACCTGACAAACACGAGCTACGACCGTATGTATTTATGTACAGCAGTCGGTGTAAGGTCACATCTTCTGAGAAGGAGTACACTCCTACAACGTACACCACTACAAGTGGCACTCCATCGCCAACACTGGTGACAAGAGAATAGGGCTCAAGGAGTCACCAGGACAAGTGATTTTTAAATACCCTCTCAGTTCTAGGATAAACTTACCCTCAAGTGGTTTTATTCTGGTTGGTATTTTCGAAAATGCTGTGCGCTGGCGAGAACACTGGCCTGGAAGTCAGCAGACCTGGGTGCCACTACGCTCTTCTCTTCACAGCCTGTGTTCCCAGGTTCAGATCTGACCCCTGAACGGGGAGCAGACCCAGACAGGTTTTAAGGTCCCTCTACACCTCAAAATCCTATTCTCTTTTTTGTTTTTGGCAAGAATATGAATAGGTATTATAAAATGAATACAGAAAAATACAAGAGAAACGAGAACAGCGGATAAGAGAACAGGCTTTGAAATGACAAGTGTAGTTTCAAATTCCACCTCCACCACCTCTGGGGTTTTTTTGCAAACCACATAACCTCTCCAGCCTCAGTTACCTCATCTGTAAGGTGGGAGTAGTCCACTTTCACTCAGGATTGCTTTGGGGACTGAACGAGAATACATGTAAATTCCAGGGCACAGGTTTGGACAATCAGGAAGTGCCTAATAGTTATTAGTATTAATCTGGGGTATTCCACAAATTGTCCAATTGCTTCTTGACCAGTTTAGATTAAAAAAAAAAAGAAGACTAGCTATATCTGATAATAAATTGATTTTAAAAGCTTATTCAGTAGGGTAACATCATGCAGACCATTTCCCAAAGAATTTTAACTTTCAAATACTTCTTAGAACTAAGCTGGCACAATCAGCGATGAGACATTTGACTGATGGTACTTCATACCCGATGTGACGGGCATGAATCTGTCCTGTCTCCACTGCGTGAGATCTGGAGAAGCAGCTCTCTGGGGATCAACGTCCTTCAGGGAGAAGGGCTGTCTTGCATTTCCGTTCTTCTCCCTGCTTTGTAGAGTTCATTACAGTGCTGGTGATCTGTTGACGCTGAGATTTAGCAAAGGAATTTATGGGTTGCTGGGGAAGTGAAGCCTTCTCTGGCAATGTTCCTAACTATTACCAGCAAGCAGAGAGCAAAGTAAAAAGGGTTTTAAGAAATGTTCATAATGGAATCTAACATTGTTATCTGTGAGCCTTGCCCAGCAGCAGGTGTCCACAGAAGATTGGACATCTTGAAAACCTTAGAGCAGTAGTTCCAGACTTGATTTCAGACTAGTAAAATCTGAAAGACTGTCATAAAATCGCCAGGACTTAGGTGACCAAGAAATGACCCAAAAAACCAAACTATCACCATCCTTCACAAAAGGAAAAAAAATTAATACCTCAAAGTAGGAAGAACCCAAGATTTTTTAAAAAGACCTT
The DNA here is from genome assembly GCF_002007445.2 of Ailuropoda melanoleuca. Lineage (NCBI taxonomy): Eukaryota > Metazoa > Chordata > Mammalia > Carnivora > Ursidae > Ailuropoda > Ailuropoda melanoleuca. The sequence goes on along the minus strand of NC_048219.1, from coordinate 60,121,643 downwards.
TTACATTGAATCAACTCAGCATTAAAATCAAAACTGAAAAGCTTGCCGCATTGTCTCCATTCATTTCTTTCTCCATAGGCTGGAGCAACTGTCACCACGGACCCTCTCTGGAAATGGACTTCCAGTTGGCCCCATTATGCCATCCAGTCTGGGGCACAGCACCTCATGGAGGCACGAAGGGCCACACTGTGAACCATCCAGTGTCTTGGTCATCACCTTCCAAGGACACAGATGTATCCTCAGAGCTCCCTGTTTGTCTTAGTAACAAATTGTGAGCCTGTCAGCCACGAATGTTTCGAAACCTTTTTGAGAGTGTCTTTAGTCAGTCCCCAGCCTTTGCGTGCAGCTCTGTAAGACAGTGGTTCTCAGTCTCGGCTCTATCTATGGAATCACTTGGGGGCAGAGAGAGCTCTTTTCAAAATGAAACTCCACTTCCAGAGACTTTGATTCAATACCTACAGCTCAGGTAACTTAAAAATATTCCCCAGACTGAATGGAATGATAGCGAGGCAGGGTTGAGGAAAACTGGTGCCGAATTTTTTTGCCTTCATCCTGAATTTATGTCTTACAAAGCTGGAAGGTATACCTCTTCAGGCATTCCTTCAGGGGACAAACATGAACGGAGGGCCTGCCATGTGTGAGGCACTGGGAAATCATCAGAGAACAAGACAGATTAACCCCTGTCCTCACCATGCTGACAAGAGTACCAGAGAAACAGACAAGGAGGTGGGCGATGGAAATATCACATTCAGGCTTCCTGGGATTAGGTGAACTTTCTAGGTTCCTCTGTCCTTACCCTCATCGTTCCACAGGCTTCGATAACATCTCCTGGTCTTCTTTCCAGATAATAAAAATCCCCGTATTTTTATCAGAAAAGCAGACAGGCAAGGCCCTGTCCTTGTGGAGTTTCCATTCTAGCAGGAATGCCTATGTTTTCTAGGTACCATTACATTGGTGGTTCCTGCTCCACTGTCCTTCCTAAAGTCAGGTGTCCCAGCTTTGAACAAAGCACAGTGGAAACTCAAATAAGATTGCTTTCTGTTTTGTTTCCACAACCTTTTTTTTCAAAGTCTTTTTGATGGAGCTTAGCATTTCCTGTCTTTTTTAATCTGCAAGAGCAAGTTGGGACAACACTGTGAAAGTGTTTTCGAAGTCCTTTCCTGGGTTTTACCACCAACACACCATCCTCTGACAGTTCCGTAATTTTTCTCTTCGTACCTGACCTCCTATTGCCCAGAGAGAAACTCACCTGCAAATCTTCTGATGACTCAACATATCCTAATACGGTTTCCCTGGAGTAAATCCCCATTGGTTGGTTATTTCATAATTCCGAAGAGCTTGCTGTCATCTGTAAACCTAGAAATTCCACTGTGTGCTCCTTCTTTTGGATCAATTATGTAAATAAGGCACGAGGGACCCACTGTTTACACACCTTCAAGCAGAAGAGAAATCTTTTTATCCTTAGCCTTTATTTGTGGTCTTTAAGGTAGACGAATTCTAATGTCTGCTCTGTCACTTCATGTGTAAGCTACAGCTAGTCACATCACCTCCCTGGGCCTCGATTTTCTCATCTATGAAATTCGAGTGTTGATACCTTCTATAAATTCTACCTTTCTATCCAAATGGTACATCACATCCTTAATTCCAAGGTGACTTCAAGTTTGATACAGCCCTTGAAAGTATAAAGGGACAATATCTAGGAGTTTTCCAATATTTTCCCCTCTCAAGAAATCTTCTACCTTCACAAAACATCCCTTTTTCTCTCAGGAATATCCCTCATCTCCAGAGGACATGGACAGGTTTCCCATGTGGACCAGAACGGAAGGGAGAGCAAACACACTGACCATGTGGACAGACAACACACCAGCAGGGGAATCAGGGCACAACGGACACTCATAACCAAGAAGGTGCACATGTTAGCTGTGAAATCTGGAATTTTGTTCTAGCCCTCTCAACCATGTTGGATGGCTACCACCCCAAACAAATAATTTATTTAAATCTAGTTTGTTGGATAGATCTAGAACATTTAGAGAACTTGGCACTAAGTTCTTTCTGAACCGCTTGCTTCAAAAGACATCCGAGTATGGTGATTTCCTAATGTCATCTCAGAGATGACACGCGAAATCTGGTAAGTATGAAATTATACCAATGACAAGCTAAACCCCAATTCTGGGCAAAAGGCTTGTTTCTAAGCCCCAATCCTCTCTCCTTCCCCAAATGTAAAGCTGTCACTCATGAAGTATCTTGGGCATACTAACAGAAAAAGAAAAGGAAAAAGAGCTTGGCCTGAGTGGGAACCAAGATCATATTTTTTTTCAGTACCACTTATCCTATTTACCTCTTCACAAATTTCCGAAGCAGCTCTGATCTGGCAAGCTTCAGATTTGCACAGAACATTAGAAATTCTCTTCCAGATGTCTAAACAGAATTACAAAGACCCCAGAGGATGGAGTACAGATTTCAGAAGCTTGCAACAGACTCGAATAATTTCAAAAGGGCATCGCAGGTGCAAACATTTGCAAAAACTAAATGCAAGGTAGTTTGACCACAAACACAGATTTCTCAGAAGCTCCTAAACTAAGGGCCAATCAACCCCTGGAATTCACCTCCATCACTCAGCACCCCAGCACCAGAATAGGACTAACAGTGCCAAACCACTGGGTTGCATGCAGTATTAATACAAGTGGCTACAAAGCTCTTGGCAAAGTCATCCTCTACTCCTCTCTCACAGGATTAGACGGCAGAAGCAAGACTTTTAAATATCAAAAGACCTTAAGACTGGACCAAAATAAATAGGATGGCACTGAACAGGGACAAAAACAAACCAAAAAACTTCCATTCAATTTCACACGCATACAAAAATACCTGGATGTTTTGACTGTTTGGACAGAACCTATACATGGATCTGTGCTAGCTAAGTGCTGCTATTAAAAAAAAAAAAAGGCAGTTTTATAAGTTTAAATTGCAGTAAATAGATGCTTATGCCTTGGTTTCAGGAAACAGCTGTCCTACTGTACTCTTTGTTGACCAGAACACATTTCAATTATCGTATTCAATTCCAGACACTGTTGCTCTCCATTGGAGATGCTGACAAACAAGACATCTAGAAACCATGACCCACACGGGATTATGGAAAGAAGTGGACTATTTTGCACTGAGAAAAGGGGAAGGATACATCATACTGTCTTTGTCAAAGACGTCAAAGGGCTGTCCTGTTGATGTGGGAAGTTCCAGAGGAACAGAATCAATGGAACGAAGTTTCCAGGAGGCAGTCTTCAGCCCAAATAATAAGCGTCCACAGTTCAAAGACACAATGACATGTCTTCATAACTAGACTTCCCTGTTTCTGGGGGTGTTTAAATACAGGCTGCCTAGCAAGCGTAAGAATTTACTAAAGAAGTTAGACCAGGACCTCTCTAAAATTCCAATTCTGATTCTGTGATCCCCCACCTACCCAATTATACTGCCCTGCTAGCTCGTCTGCCACGATCTCTTGAAAATGCCCTTTTCTTCTGATTAGGTTTTGCCCAGATCCTAATCACCTCAGGCCTGAGCACAGCAGATGTCTCCTAGGTCAGCTGCCCAACCTGGACGTCCCTCCTTCACGTGTCAAGAACCACCTCCTTCAAGGCCTATTCTGAGATGTAACTTCGCTTCACAGCGACCTGTACGGCTACTGTCTAGAGCAAGGTTTCTCAACCCTGGCACTACGGACATTTTGCCAGGATAATTTGTTGTGGGGGCTGTCCTGGGCATGCAGGAGGGGTGCTCAGCAGGGCCCCGGGCCTCTATCCACTAGATGTCACAGCACCTGCCTCCCAGCCATGACCAAAAAAAATGTCTCCAGACATTGCCAAATGTTTGCTGGGATGCAAAATCACCCCTTGTTGAGAACCACTCTTCTTGAGGCAAATGATTAACACCACTGACTGTGGTTCAAGTTTTCCACTAACTAGATTCCCCCCACCTTCATCAGTCATGTTCTCTGCTCCAGCCAGGCAAACCTATTTACTATCTGTGACTTGTGACAAAGCTCACTGCTTTCCTAATACAGGGTCCTTCCTCTTTTCCCAAAGCACACACCGCTTTCATCTGGCTCCCCAAACCCTTTCTGTTTCATTATTCCTTGCCCTTTTAGGACAATGTAATCCTTTGCTTCTGGTGGTGTCCTCACCTATACCTGTCTTACTGGCCCTCTATTTGTACATGAATCCTCTCCTTCCTCGTTAAGGCACCACAGCACCCACTCTGGTTCTCTGCTTGCTGCTGGCACTCAATAAACCCGAGTGGTGTTTCTTAGAAGGTCAAGAATCAGCTCTGATTACACATGGAAAATACATGAAATCCCTTACCAACTACCATTTTAAGAACGTATGTGATCGTGAGTACACAATTTGAACAAAACTTTGACTTGTTCACACATAGTGCCAATCTACCTACATGACTGGGATTGAACCAAGTCTAACTTCCATCATATAGCTACCAAAACAACTGAGCTACTGGGACAAGACAAACACATCAAATTTTGTAAAATTAATCAAAAAAGCTCAGCACAATATAAAAGTTAAGGGGAAAAGGCCAAGTTTTGACCAAGTTTGTTGTTCTGTTTTGTTTTTTTTAATTCTGTAAACCCTGGCAAGAAGGAAAGGATGCAAATATGGCTCCAAACTTCCCCACATTCATTGCATCATCCACTACTCAACACGGTAACGGAAGAGACTGGGGTACTAGGTCATCTAAGGACACTCTCCTCTTCCACCTGCTAATATGTTAAGTTTTAATCAACAAAGTACACACTAACACACCCTCAATAAGAACGAGACAAATCTACGATAAAATGTTCAAATATATAAGTAAACCATGCCAATTCAAGATTTGGAATTTTTTTTTCAGCTCCGTGGATTACCTAATCATTTTATGGGAGGCTCCCTACCTAACCTACAGAAATCAAACACTCCAAATCAACCTTGCTGGATCCTTATTTTTACTCATCTCAGGATTTTTCGTCTCTTGCTTTTGCATTTTAACAGGGTTATAGTCAACTGATGTGGAAGACAGGAAGTGACAACTCTAACCCTTTCCTAGCTGATGGTAGGTGTTTGGTCAGTATTTGTGGACAGTAAAAAGAAATGCTGTCTGAAGACCTCATTTACTGGTTATGGTGCAGGATTCTTCCCACAGGTCTGTAGAAAGCAGAGGTCCCAGAAGCTTTGGTGGGGAAGGTCTGAATCACTGTCATCCTTGGCACTTGGAAATGCCCTTTGGTTGTTGATGAGGTAAACAGCCCTCACCATTACGGCAGAAAGGAATTCCTTGCCTGTCCAGACTTCCAAAGTCCAGCACAGAACACAAAATAGGTGTTCAGTAAATGCTTCCTGAACGGAATTGTATTATCAAAACTAAGGAAAGTTTCCAGAAGTCAGCTCTCTCTTTAGTCCTATACTTCTTTCAAAATAGGTCCTCCTAGCTTTCTTTGCTCAACAAGAAATATTTTCAAATTCAAGGAAGAGAAAAGGAGAAAATCTGCAAAGCAGAGAGAGCCATGAATGAGTCCAAGCAGCTCAAGTTGGCCCCACAGTTGGCCCCACAGTTGGCCCCACAGTTGGCTAGGACTCCCCACTATCTATTCTCCATCTTTCTGCCTGCCTCTTGAGTGCTCGCTCCCTCTCACCTTTGCGTATCTTCCTTTCCTGAAGCCCTACCTCCCCACCTTCTGCCACACAACCCCCCCAAATGCGTACCCGTTGGGACCGCAAATCCACACCTCTTCCTCTACAGCGGGGACCTACCTCTCCTCCCTCGAACCTGCAGCAGCTCTTCTTCACTGCGGCTGGCTTTTTAAGAAACACAAAACAAAAAACAGCCCGCCTAAAACCAAAAACCCTAATTTCTTTATCCCTAAAGGATACCCCAAATTAGGGGCGCATTAAGAGGAAGGCCTCTATCAACCCTCCAGAAAGCAACTTCCCCCAATCCTCCTTCCCAAGCCCCTGGCCAGGATAAGAGCAGAAGTCCCGTTCCCAAGTGCCCACGCCTTCAAACAAGCTAGAAGCGGATTATACCGGTACCCAACCCGGAGATGGCCCGCGGCGGGCAGGGTGCACCTGCGGGCCCCCAGCTCCCTCCCTCCGGCGCGGGGGGCGGGGTGCGGCCCTCATTCCCCGCCCAACCCACCCGGCGCGGGAAGCAGGCGAGGGGGAGGCGTTTCTGGAGAAGTTAAAGGGCTCACCTTCTGGGCTCCGGGCCAGCAAGGCCAGACACCAAACACCCAGCTCCGGGAGGAACCAGCGGAGCCGAAACCGGGTCTCCCCGCCCTCCCGACTGCGCGGACGGGGGCGAGAGGAGGGAGCGCGCGCGAGGGGGAGCCGAAGGGAGGCAGTCCGCACTCTCCTCTCCCAGGGCCCACCGCCGCCGGCCCAGGCGTCCGCGGCGCCGCCGCTCCAGCTGCGCGGAGCGGCACAATCTTCCGGGCCCCGGCGGTCGCAGACGGGAGCCCAGCGCTGCCCCGCGCGCCGCCCCTGTGCCTCCGGCACCC